>NW_027271690.1:1535000-2005000 GCF_040938485.1 Diadema antillarum
CATATTTTCACTTTTTTTCGCATAATAAAAGAGCACTTGACTTGTCTCTTTCTAAAAGCAGGGGGAATAATATTACCCCTTACATATGTCGGTAACGAGTCAAGGGAATATGTACTTTTTTCAAAAGATGGAATTTTGTGAAATTCTCTTTATATTTTCCTTATATTGTTGTACGCATGTGACATCTAAGTTATTCATACACTGCAGTAGTCTTCTCATCCAGCGGTTACTACACAAAAACTTCAAAAATTCATAACTTTTGAACGGGTTGTCCGATTTTCCTCAAACTTTCAATGACGTGTTCTCCTAATATTGCTACATTCTCTCAATCCTTATGTTTATGAGGGTGAACTTGTCCTTTAAGTTACATTTTGGACCCCTCCCTTTGGTCGATTTTTACTTTCCTCGTATTTACAAGTACGGTGCTCGACCCAGTCGTAGACCTATTTTTTCCCAAAGAGTAGGCTATGTCGACAGACATACATAAAATCTTGTTGGTTGTCAAATGCTTAAGGACAGGCCTGTCCTCATTCAGATAACCCGGAGGTTATCCTCGAGCAGCTGTCAAAGTCGTGTTTAAATGAATGTAGCCTATATGCATGTATGTATGTGTGTAAAGGTTATTGCTTCGGATGACGGTTTGTCGAAGGAATGAGAAATTTCAGTTTAAGTCAAACGTCCCATATAAAGTACATGAAGTTGACATTTGTTCAAACAGACGAGTAACTACAAAAACATGAGGAGTAACGAAAACATTTCCCAAGTTCCATGCCATGAATGCTGTAAATGCTTGCCATTCCGTATAAATTTTAATTCCTTAACGTTCACCACGGCGGTCCGCGGCGATGCTGATGCGAATTTGAATGCATGTTGCGGGCAATTTTAAAAGCTCTGTCACACCTTTCCGGGCAAGCCTTGCGTGCGACTTGCGAAGAACAATTTTTGCTGCCCGGAGGTCCCCGCAGATGACCCGCATATGACAGTACCTAGCACGTATCTCACCAGTAGTTACCCGGAGTTGTGCATGCAAGTCCTCTTTACCCGCAGCCAAGTTTTGGCCCTGTCACACCTTTCCGGGCAAGATACGCGAACTTGATGCGTGTGGGGATTTTCCAGCATGCAAGACAATTTTTGCAGGAGGACAAAGATTTGGGCGAGTTTCGCATGCGTCCTACCTGCTGGACCCGTACTACTTACGTTCTACTTACGTTCATTCCGTTTGACCTACGTGTAGGCGCATCGGGGTGGCGAGTGAGGGCTGACAACTCAGTGAAGGAATTCCTCTGAAGGAATTTGATATGGCAGATCTCCCACAGAATACCATGGAGATGACACGCGCTTCCGGCGCAAAAGCATAGATCCACGGGCAACTTAAGTAGGCCTGCTTCAAGCGGGTCAACTTCCTGTGACTTGCGGCAGCTACGGGGCTCCTACTGGTGTTCTGCGTGGACCTCTGCGGGCAGTCCCCGCGACTCACCCGGAAAAGTCTTGGTCATGCTCAAAACTTGGCTGCGGGTAAATCGGACTTGCATGCGCACCTCCGGGCAACTACAGGCGAGATACGCGTTATGTACTGTCAGGTGCGGGCCAACTCCTGGGAGGTCCGGGTAGCAAAATGTTTTCCCCTGCAGATTAACCCGCAATGCTTTCCCAGACACGGTGTGACAAGGCCTTGAGCATGCATGTTCAAAATTTGTTCCAGGTGAGTCGCGGGGGTCTGCCCGCAGAGGTACACATAGTTGAACACCAGTCAGTGCCAGTAGAAGGCCCTTAGCGGCAGCACCTCGCAGGCAACTCAAAATGCGGTGGTACTTCGCAGTCGTAAAGCAGGTGCTTCGCAGCCCCCGTATGTTGCTCGTAACTGAAAACGGATCGGTTTCGAAGCTCTCACGCAGGTCACACGGATTATGCGCAAGTAGCAGGTAAGTAGCACGCGTCTAGCAGCTAAGACGCCAGTACGGAACTCGCCAACATCCTTGTCCGCCCGCAGAAAATTTTCCTGCGTGCTGGAAAATCCCTACTCGCAACATGCCCGCGTATCTTACCCGGAAAGGTGTGACAGGGCCTTTGTATGGAACCTCTCGACCTTGGAGAGGATATAGGTTCAGCGAGATTGAACGGCTCTCCAGGTTTGGTAGGCCTGAGCGGACCCGAGATCAGTGGCAGTTGAATCAGGGCCTACATAAAAAAAAAACACACACACACACACATGCACATGCACACACACATACACATAATTATGTTGGACGTACATAGTAAACATTTATATCGCATAAAATCATTCGTCTGCTTGACTACTACATGTATAATGTACTAAACAAAGCAGTTGGTCCTGGAAGATTATAATGAAAAACATAGGAAATACTTTATCTGTGACGGAAAGTCATTTATTGCCCAAGAAAAGTGTTTAAAAAAGCAAGCAAGCAAAACAATAACAGCAACAACAACAAAAAGCGATATCATCATTATTCATAAGTGGATGATTTGGGTCTTCAGAGTATTTGTTTACTTGCTCAAGGAACACAAACATTTCCACATCCTATCTTTATTGCACCATCTATTAATATATTACATGACGTGAAATTATGAAAATTAGCTGGAAACATCAAAGGAAAGAAACTAGAAATGGAAGCGTAATATGGTATGTAGACTTGCCATGGCGTTACTTTTGGTCAAGTCGTCACAGCAGGTTATGGAATGAAATTACTTAATGTTGCATGTAACAATTATTCACAAATAATTCATTTTGAAATAATTTTGCCCTCTTTAGGAGATGATTAAAAATTGAAATATCTAAAATGCATGCTTCACAAAATGAGTTTATTGCACAGTCAGTTACCCACATGTGTATTTAAATGCTACATGAGACGCGCAGTTGAATCCTCTCCAAAGCCGTTGATTTCACATTCAAGAAAGGAATTAAATTCTTTGATCAAGCGTCATTCAAAGAACACCGTCAGGAAACTAAGCAGGAAAACAAAACTATAACATCATTATCATTCATGACATTGCATCAATTTTCTGTTAGATGCTAGATGAGGATTCGAAAAAGAGCTCTATACCATAATCCCCCGAGTATAATTATATCAATTTTCATCTCTCCCACTAAACAGCTCCCCTTGCGCACCTGTTACTGAGAGTGGTGAATGCCAGGGTCCTAGCAGTCATCGGAGGATTCCTCTCTGCGGTGCCCCTCATGTGCTTCCCATTCATTGAATCAGTCATTCCACTGGCTTTGCTGACATCGGCAATAGGTAAACTAATCTATAGATGAAGGTCCCAAATGAACTTTCCACCGATAACGTCAAGTCATGTCACTGGACAGAAAAGCCGTGAGAAACCAAAGCTTCTACATAATTTAAAAAAAAAAAGTTAAAAAGTTTTTAAAAAAAGTTTAAAAAAAAGTTTAAAAGTGGTCCTCTTGCAAACATACGTATAACCCGATTAATTCTTTGTTACTAGCCATCCATTCGCCGTCGAAGACACCAGACTTTAGCAGGCCGTCAATTCAATAGTAAATAATACGAAACTATGATTACATGGTCATAAACTCCGATTAACGCTACTGAACTTTCTCTCTGATAAACATTAATCTTGTAATGTTTGCAGGATCCTGTCTTGGATCTTACCACTTTACTAATGCTGCTTTCACTGCTAGGATATAATCTTGCTTTTTAATATTGTTCTTGCTGCAAAACGGTGTGTTTATTTTTTTTTTTCACTTTATCGACCGGTCATAGAATAACAAGAACATATAGGAAAACCTAACAGGATGTGATAGTGATTTTAATTGAAATGGAACATACTGCAGATGTCATCGAATTGTTTGATGTATGTTGAGATTTTGTTGCTTACAGATGTATTAGGGCAACATTTTAACAGTCTTTAATAATCAGTTTATGTTGCACTGATCCCATTGTTCTGAGGAAAGCCACCATTCCCCTATCTTCTGATTGGCTGATTTCAATATTATTAACAGTGTTACCAACACAGTCACAGTCTATGTAATAATGGTGTCATGTGACCTTGTTTCTTCTTTTCTCCTCTATGCAGGAATAGGAATGTCGATATCTGCCTTTCCTCTCTTAGCGATATTGAATGACTTCTTTCCCAGATCTTTTGTTTTCTACAACACAATAACCCTCTTCGGTTCAACATTCGGCGCCTTCTGCCTTCCAGTCATCGTTGAGAGATCGTTAGAAGCCTACGGACAGAGCGGGGCATTCCTTATCCTTGGCGGGATATGTCTCAATGCTGTGGCGTGCGGAGCCGTGGTCCGACCACCGAAGGACCTCCATGAGTTGAAACAAGCACCATCTACCAAGATGGACCTACACAAAAGCGTGATCGAGAGATCAGAGACATCGAACCCTAATACAAAGTCGGCACAAGAAACAAAGACATCGTGTGCAAGGTCATTCCTTAACCGACTGAGTTCGTTCGTCCATGTCTCTGAGCCGATGTTCGTTCTCGTTACACCAGTAACTTTCTTGACCAATTACGTTCTTTACGCATGGATGTTATTTCTTGTGCCTCAGGCAGAATGGCTTGGCATTGAGCGTTCTCATGCCGTGTTCCTCTCTTGGATCGCTGGTATCAGTGGTGTCTTTGGAAGAATCCTCTTCATCATCCTTGTACGCCTGGACTGGAACTCCACCCTGATCTTTGCCTGTTCTTGTTTTGTTTGCGCGGTTTCGTTATTCCTGCTGCCCATAACTACGGCATATGCCTGTCAAGCCATCAACGCCCTTATTCTGGGTTTCATCTTCTTCATCCTTGATTCTGCCCCATCCGCCATGATGAAAAAGACTGTTCGACGTGAGGAGAATATGTCTATGGCTATGGCATCCACCTTGCTGCTATGTGGTGTGGGCGCACTCTGCGGTGATATCTTGTCAGGTAGGCTCGGTGCTACTCGTTTTATAGAATTTGTAAATGTTGTTCTTTTTCTTTTCTGTGTCAAAAATACTGCTAGTTCCTGTTCGGAAGATTTTCCAGCGATTAGCAAGAGATGTGATATGAGAGTAGTTACGTCGAAACCGGTATGTAGGCCTCCTAAGCGTTTCACTTTGAACAAAGTGGAAATTTTGTCAGTTTGTCAATCAGTTGCAATGAAAACATCTCGACCAAAGGAGTTCATGAATTTGAAAGTGGAAATCAAACCCGTTTTTAAATACTTCACTGAAACTTCAGTTGCCCTGAGTGAGTTTGACGAGATGGAGTCTTGTCAAATAACCGATACCACTTTTCACCCGTACAAGGAATGTTGATAGGTCTCTTAAGGAGAGAGGGAGAAATAGAGAGATAGAAAAGAAATTAACATTTATCCTCCCAAAGGCATTTTGTACATGTACTGTTGAAAAGTGACTGCAGTTGGGTGAGTGTTGCAAGTTAACATTCTTGTGTCAGTGAGTTTTAGACAAAATGAACTGCTTGACTTATGGAAATATGAAAAGTACAAATTGAAATAAGTCATAGGTAAGGCGTGAGAATCAATATGCTATGGTCAAATGCATAATCAATGACATCCCTCTGTTTGCGAGAAAACATGAAATAGGCCTACCATTCTCCATGACGGTGAAGCGCAATTCTTTTTGATACACTTATTTTCATATACCCCAAACTAATATTTGCATTCGAGTGGATATGTATATAATGACTATGATGACTATCATATCAGTTGTAATCATGTATATTCACTTACATTTCATGAAATTATCAACGAACTATAGAACATTTACTGCGCCCTCAGTGCCAGATGTCGTTTTGTTACTTTCATAGAAACTAGTCCTGTGTGCAGCAAGCCCTATATACAATCCCCCAGTATCAATATTCATAATTGTAATGGGGGTTATCACTCCAGTTGCTGTGGCCATTCCGTTTTGTGCTTGTAAAAATGAATCAAGCACTCAGTTGAAGACGAGTAATCATGAACGTATTCACGTTAGGGTTAATGGATTAAAATAGAAGAACAATGTGACTAGAAAATGCATGAATAACTTAAAAATTTTATAAACAAGCCCAAACGTGATATCTGTCTTCAACCTCTATGCTGTCCTTTTGACACATTCGAACCGTTTTATTCATATGTCTTCTTTCTATCGCTTGTAATTATTTCATGGGATCTCGTGTTGTTGCTTGTTTATCCAATTCTGTTAACGAGGGTTTATGCCCACGACTGTCTGAAGTATAAAACAATGTATAAAAATGTAATTAGACTGAAATCTAGGGGCTACCAGCACGACTTCCCCGACGGTGTTAAGAACGTTTGCTTGCCCCAATGTAAATTAGCGAAAGGGAATACAACTTTGAGGGGGAAAAAAAAGGTGTAATTAAAGGGATAGTACAGTATTGGTGGAGATGAGAATTGGGCTTTTATGCTTTTGCGAGATACCAAGAAAACACTTATGAAATAGTACAGAGCATACCATTTTAAGAGGAATTCAAAGTTTATTTTATGAAAATCGGGTATAGAATGACTGAAACATCTAAAAACAAAGTAAAACAAAGCGAGCGCAATAGAATGTGGGTCCCACACTTTATTAGAATCGCTCTGTTTTGGATATCTCAGCCATTTCAAAACCAATTTTCATCAAATAAATGTTAAATTCCTCATGGAATTACATGCTCTTTCATATTTCATAAGAGGTTTATCATTTTTTCACCAAAAAATGTTGGAAACCTGAAATTAGGTCTCAACCAAAACTATACGAGCCCTTTAAAGGGGATGGCTAGTAACTGATCAGTGGGAATCAGTGGGAATGCTGAGGGATGATTGTTCCAATCCTTGTGGGATTCATTTAAGAGTACATTATATATCTATTCTTGTGTGAAAATTATTTGCTTCAGAATGGTCTCATATTCAAGTAATGTGCAGTTTAATGTTTCCAGGTAAGCGTCCCTGGTCAGTGACGGGGCATTAATCTGCACATTACTTGAATATGAGACCGTTCTGAAGCAAATAATTTTCACACAACAGTAGATATATAATGTACTCTTAAATGAATCCCACAAGGATTGGAACAATCATCCCTCAGCATTCCCACTGATTCCCACTGATCGGTTACTAGCCATCCCCTTTAAAGTATAGTTGAATTAATTTGTCCCTGTATTTGGACTAATCGCTTAACTATCTTCCATGTGATTATCTTATTCTTCCTGTCCACTCTCTTTCCATTTTCTTTTTTATGACAGGTCATATCCTCTACGCAACCAAGTCTTACGCAATCGTCTTTGTGTCGTTGGGTGTGCTTCAAATCACAGCGCTCATCAACCTCATCGTGGCCGAAGTCATTGATAGGATAAGAAATCAAGACAAATGCCGGTAGACGGTAAACTATAGATACGCATTTTGTGAGGCGCTGCGTATATCTTGGGATATTGAAAACGAGACATGTGAATTTGTGTTGCAATATTGGCTGTCATTGGAAAAGTAACAACAATTACAGGAACTACATGAGGCTCAAAATATCTCAATAACATTATTTGTGAGGTCACTGAGTGAAAGTAACAAAAAAAAAAACAATTTTGCTGCATGGTCTAATAATATGATTTCCTATTGCACCAAAAAAAAAAGCTTGGACATCAAAGCCTCGCGATATCTGGTTTTATGATTACAGTCCGACCTTGGCTATATATCTGGCCATCACTTTTCTGGACAGGCAATACAGGAACTACGATAATCTTTCCATTTCGTGTACCTTTACGGAAGTGCACAACTATTATTTCTTTCGCGAAAACGAGGAAAAGATACATTTTGTGCATGAGTTTCCATCACTGTGATATGATGTACATTTATGCCAACCAAAATATTGTTGCTGGAAGAAACAAAGACCGAGAGAAAGATGTCTTTTCTGTCGTACTTATTTCCACATTATATCATTAATCACCGTAAATGATGTATACTCCAACATAGAAATAGCTTTGGCTCTGCACGGGAACCATATTCCTGTTTTTTTCTTTTTCATTATATACATGGTTTGCTCCGGATATCAACCCCACTTACCTGAATGCATTACGTAAGACGATTTTTGTTCAATACAATTGTGGGATTACGTAATAGCAGTGACTCACATGCGCTCGTACGCGCAGTGGCATTAGCATACCATATTACTCTCCTGGTCATGACTTTCATAAGAATGTGAATTGTTGACCGCATTTCAAACGTCATCCAAACTCGACTGCGTTTTTTCCACTCTAAAACGCATTATACAGCATACCGAAGTGTGCATGGTGTATCAATTCCTACGTAATTATGATTGCAGAATCATTCATTCATACATTTTCTGAGAACTATTGATACTCAAAATTAAATATTCTGCTTACTGAACAATGTCTTACCCTGATGTCCATGATCTGAATTAGCCGTTCTTAATAGATAAATTCATGCGAAGGTTTGACACGCTCAATTTTACTATGAAGAATCATGATCATTGTTTTGTATAAAATTTCTCTTTTAATATTGTATCAAATTTTGTCAGTTTCTATCAGTATAATGCAGCATCCCTCTTCATAATTCTAATATAGTGTGACAGTGTATATCTAATCCGTATCATGGTGATGCCCTTCAAAAAATGTATGACCATTATACGCTTTCCACTGGTTGCTGTTTGATTGATGTCAGCAACTTCTTTAAGTTGCTCTTTTTGAGTGTTGTTTTATTTTCATAGTCCACTTTCATTATTCTTTATTATCTTACATTTCCTCGTAATTCAGCGCAGATAAAACTTAAGGAGCTCCTTCCGATTTTATTGTCATTCTTTTTTCCTGTACAGTCACTGGCCATGACCGTGTGCACCCATCGTAACGACATGGATTGTTTTATCGAACATGAACCAAAAACTCTAGCTGACGCGCGAAAAAAGAAAAACATTCTCCGTCGAAAAGCATTTGGCAAGGAAAGCACTGAGGAAGACAGAAAAAACTTTCGGTCAGCAGTTAAAGCAGTATCTTTTCTAAAACAAGCGATCTGACAAAAGGAAAGCTGGAAAAACGACCGCCTACCTGGAAAATCTTTACAGAAAAGACTTCTGGAACTTCTCAAAACAAGTATGTAACGGAGACTTTAATAAAGCTACTCCCAGTATTTCCTTCTCGAAAGAAACGGCAGATGAGTATTATCCACAAAGATACTCCCGAGCTGAGCATATCGATTTTAATCAGCTCCAATGGTTCCCATACATAAACGTAGATGAAAGAAATTATGAATTTGATTTAACCCCGGTTACACCTAAACAAGTAAAATTAGTATTACAAGCCAAGAAGGCTTCTTCCTCTCCCGGGCCAGATGGCCTTATGTACGGCTTGCTTAGAAATACTCCTTGTGTTCACCATTTTTTGGCCACTCTATTTTCTCAACTACTTCTTGAAACAAATGACCCCCCTGAGAGCTGGTCCTGTTGCCAAGTAACGCTGATACATAAGGCCGGGGATACAAATGTACCGGAAAATTTCAGAATGATTTCGTTAACTTCTTGTGTAAGCAAAATTTTCCCCCAAATACTCGCAAACCGTCTAGCATGTTATCTGACTACAAATTGTTTCATTGACCCGAATGTGCAGAAGGCTTTCATCAATGGAGTTAATGGTTGTGTCGAGCATAATCAAGTCTTACATGAAATAATTGCGCACAGTAAAGCCAAGAAACGCACAGTGCATCTAACGTTTTTCGATCTGGCGGATGCTTTTGGGAGTGTTAGCCACGAGTTGATATCCCATTCCTTGCATCGTTTTCATGTACCAACCAATCTATCGGTGTATATCGACAATCTGTACGGTAGATTGCAAGGTAGTGTAAAAGGTAACAAATGGCTGTCTCAACCTTTCACGTTTAAAAAAGGCGTGTTTCAGGGAGACCCCCTCTCACCTATGATTTTTCTGTTATGTTTCAACCCCCTTATTGAATATCTCGGACAGATGAAGGATGGACTGGGGTGTGATCTGAATGGCACCAGAATCATAACAACTCCGTACGCGGACGATTTCAATTTGATCACGAACAACAAAGTACAACATCAAAAAATAATTGACCAATTGCACTCATACACAGCGTCAATGGGAATCAAACTAAAACCTTCCAAATGCTGCAGTCTTTCTATCTGCGGTGGTGTCCCTAAAGAGATTGACTATTCAATCGGCTCTGAACGTATTCGTTCAATCAAAGATAAGTCTCATAAATTTCTGGGTTCGCATATTTGTTTTAGTGGCAAACCAGCCGAAGTATGCGAGTAAATAATGGTCAAGATGCAAAGAATTGAAGAAACATGTGTCCGTCCGGAGTTTAAGGTTGCCATCTATTCACGTTACCTGCTAAATTCTATCCGTTTTTTGCTTACAGTTCATACACTGCAAAAGACCCACCTAGATAAACTCGATGTAATGACCGACAAACATCTGAAAAAATGGTTAGGTATTCCCGCTCGTGGTGCTAACATCGCAATTGTTCACTTACCCCATGGTCTCAACAGTTACGTTCAGACGGCAGGCCCTAACCTCGAGGTTAGGAAACCTCGAGGTTTCGCTCTTGCCCCCTAACTACGACGTGTGTCCACACGACGAATCTTAACCTCGAGGTTACGAAACTTCGAGGTTAAGCTTCTGCCCCCCGTAACTACGAGTGGGTCCTACTCGATGTTAAAACCACAAAACCGGAAGTTTCAGCCCACACTGCTAACAAGGCGTATATTTATTCTTTAGTCGAACCCTGTCGGACTCGCTTACGGGTACTCTTTTTCTCTGTCATGGTATGCAGAGATAGCACTGCACTGATGACTTTATGCCTTTATGAAGATATTCGTCGAAAACATTTTTTTTTAGCGTCGGAGAAGAATATAGAATACAGTTTGATAGCGAGTAAATGTTAATTCGACGTGTTCAGTTTCAGAGATCAAGCGCATGGGAAGAAAAGATGATGTTGTTGTGTCATACGTCATAGGTTTTTCACGTGTGGTGTATTTGTGGTGTACGTTTGGGAGGTTGACCCGGAAGCAGAGGGAAATTGTGGGGGCCGGAGTTTACGGCGAGGTCACTCTTAACTTCGAGTTCGTTGTGTTTTGTGTCCACACGGTGCTTAACTACGAGTGGGGACCCCCCGCGGCTCGTGGTTAGAGCGCTAACCATAAGATTTCTCGTGGCTCGAAACTTCGAGCAAACCTCGAGGTTTGCTAACTACGAGTGCGTCTTCACGGTCCCTAACTACAAGCTCTAACCTCGAAGTTTCCTAACTTCGAGGTTAAGGGCTCCCGTCTGAAAGCCTATCTGACATCTACCGCCAGTCTCAATCTCTAGCTTTCACCAGATCGAGAGTCAAAGCTGATACAAGCGATTGACTCCGCCATAAAAGAGAGTCAAATTGGGCACGTAAACAGTCCACTGTTGTGAATTGTAACGTAACTCATGGTAAAGTGGGAAATTTAGTTAATGTGCAGATAAGCTCATGGAACGCAGTAAAGAAAATGGTTAAGCAGGTAATAGAGGAGGATACAGTGAAACACTGGACTGATGGAGTAGCGCCACTCTTAGTGCAGGGGAAATTCACATCATTACTGTTACTGGAAAATGAGAATCTAACATGGAAATCGATCATGTATAACCTCCCCAAAATTATCATTAATTATCATTATCAATGCGTGTATAGATTCTCTGCCCTCCTACACAAACTTGCACACCTGGGGTAAACGCCTCAGTGATAAATGTGTCTTCTGCCCGGGCACCACTGGCACTTTGCACCATATACTTTCAAACTGCCCAGTTTTTCTAGATAGATACGAGTGGCGTCATAACAACCTGCTGAGATGTATGAAACATTCCTTGAAAATCTGTCCAACGGGACGATTTACACTGACTTAGAGGGGCACTCAATCGCCGGGGGCACCATACCTCCCCATATTCTCACTACAAGTTTGCGCCCAGATTTAGTTATCCTTAAGGAAGAACAAGATATCACGATTGTTGAACTAACTGTTCCCTTTGAAATGAACCTCAAGGATGCACATCAAAGAAAAGTAGAAAAGTATAATTCAATTGTGCGGGACACCCAGGATAAGGGCTACTCAGTGTCATTCCACGCGATAGAAGTCGGGGCAAGGGGCCTAATAGACCGGGGGAACAAAAGCCGTTTAAAGCGAATTCTGAGAATAACAGGTTCAAAGATTCGTCCAAACGAATTTTTCCAGACACTCTCTAAACTCGCCATACTCTCCTCTTTTTCAATATTTTATGCCAGGAAAGAGAGAGCTTGGGGGGAGGTACGGCACCTAGATCCATGACTTATAGTTATGCAATATTCACACCCACTATGAAGCCGAAGTAGAAGTACAGGAATATGTTTGCCGGTCTGTAAGTCTGTTTGTAATCATGTGTTATGTATGTGATATAATTATAGAATACTGTTTGAGGTATGTTATAATTATTGATATAGATATTTATTGTTTGTATAATATACAGGCACAGATATTTACGGTTTATATGTGGTATTGGCTGTAGATTCTTTTTTTTCCCCCGGGAAGGGGGGGGGGGGGGGGAGGAGGAGGGTAGCCGCAGGTAGGAGATGGGGATAGCGGGTGAAAGTTTATTCTGCCGCTGCGGCTGGTTTGGATTTCACATTTTTTTAATGTTTTGTTTTTTGTTGGAAAGGAAAGGAATTTGAGGTTAAATGATATGTTTGGAAAGTTGAGATGAGATTAGTATTGATGCACTGCAATATTATGGGTGAATGGGTAATTGAAAAAAAATGTAGAAATGTTTGTTTATAGTTTTTGGTTTTAGGTTGAAAAAGATTTATAGTTGTAAATAAGATGGGTCTTGATAATTATAATATGTGGTAGGGGGTATGGGGCACAGAGCCAAATAAAGATTAACGTTGGTGAAGATTTGATGAGATGATGATGACAATAAGGTTTATGTAGTTTTTTTTTTGTATATACGTATATGTGTGTGTATATGTATGTATATGCATATATATAGGCCTATATGTGTATTTGTATAATTTATTATATTATATTTTAATGCGGATTATTGTATTAATACTGTGGATGATAACTACATCACTGCTGTTGTTGTAACACAGAAATAGTATCATGTATTGATTGTTTTTATTGATTGATCACCGGTAATATTTGATATTCTATGTGTGATATGGGTTGCAATAATGTAAACCCTAATATTGTTGTTTTGTATCCTCATGTACGTGTCTAAACCTGCCATTCGTTTTGAATGAAACGATGGACCTGGTTCTTTTGTATATTTGTTATTCTCACACTTACTTGAACTTGAATAAAGTCATGATTAAACAACAACCCACGTTGTCTTCCTCCTTCCAATGCCTTGTGTCACTCATGGTTGTACGTTTCATTAGGGAGGTACTTCTCACCTCCTTTGTTTCATGTATGTGTGTATCCCTTTCCCGTTTCTCTCTTTCTTCCAGGTCTGTATATTTATTTTCACGCAACTTCTGTCTCCGGGATTAGGTGGAGAGCCTGTTTACTCCTGAGTTTCTCCTTCCAAATTCATGGCTAACGCGTCACATTTTGCTTTTAGCTCTTTAAGGGCCGTTCACACTGGAGCGGTTTTGCGGCAGCGGCAGCGGCAGCGGCGTGCCGCAAAAATCCCTCGCGTGTTGTTCATATACAACCGTTCACACTGGAGCGGTAGCGGTGACTTTTCAGAGCGGCAACCGCAAGCGGTTTTCTCGAATCGCTCCGCAGAGCGATTTTTCTAGTCTGCCGCTGCGGCGAGGTTGGTATTGACCAATTATAATAGAGTATAGTTCGTGACGTTATTTATGTGGGTGGGGTCATAAACTTTAGCTTGAAAAAGAGTCTCGCGAAGGTACAACACCTCGATCGAAGAGCGGAACGAAGACGTCCAAAAAAGACAACTTTTGTACAATAAACTCAATTATGTTCACAAAAACACTCCTGAGGAAAATATCGAATTGGAGACCATTGGTGATGAAATCGGGCTAAATGGTAAGTTGCTCGTTTGGTTTTCTCAAGGTTTTGCTATTTGTTTCGACCCTTGACAGCGGTCACTCTCTTGCAGAGGCTACATTGCAGATTGTAACTTTCCACGTATTTTGCCATAGACGCAGACTCGCCAGCGAAAGAAAGCAGTCTATCAATACCACAGTCCCATATACGCCTATCTATGTCTGATATAGTATTCCGCCAACGTGGTACTGAAGCCTTTGAAGTCTAGAGTAGATCTAGCCCCGGAGACCGCGCCGCCAGGAATTAATTCCACACGCAGGTGTGGCGGCTGTCGCAGTTAGAGTAGATCTAGAACTAGAGGTCTACTAGGTCCAGCAGTAGGAGCACTCCTACTGTCCGACTAGTCCCACACCTACTAATGACCAGTAATGTATGGGGTCCATAGAATTCTAGATGGGAAGGGCTTCTCATATGATCAATGGACCACAATATGGTCGATTGTATACTACTGGTAGGTAGGCGGAAGGGCCTCATTTTAAAAAAAAAAGAAAGAAAGAAAGAAAGAAAGGTTAGTACTGGTTACGTAGGCGTATACAACGTATTTATTATATGCTTCTTAGTAGACTAGACACTCTAACGTTAGATATGTTTGATATCATAGAGTATTTTTGAATTATTTCTAATGAAATTAAAATAATGTAGGCCCTGCCTAAGGAAAATTTTGGAATTAAAGTAGGAACCTTCTAATTCATAAGTAAAAATTTGGCATAAATTAATACGGGGAAAAAATGATCAATGATAAACGGCAAATAAATTCAAATAAAAACAACAACAGAAACACCTAGACTGTAGGCCTGATACTCTGATAGTACTGTTAATCGTTGTGGTAGACATAGTTCTAGACCTAAACGCACGTTAGGCCCTAAAAGGTATGTTCTGGGTATTTACTATTAACTGATCTGCCTCTTCTAATCTATACAGCCGTTACAGGCCTAGATCTAGGTCACATACTACGTAGGTGTTTTTGTACTGCCATACCGCCACCGCGCTGGTATAAATGCATACACATAACCACAACTTTGTCCATTGGCATTGCATTGGCATGACAAAGACGATCTACTTGAATTTACTCGCGTTCAGTCTCGCATCATCAGACAGGCAGTGAAGTAGGACTGATTTGTCTTGTTAGAAAGTGAATCAAATCCTCTCAGGCTGAGTCTGACCAAGTTAAGGGTAATGTTTTTAAATATCACTTTAACTGTAACTGTACTGTAGCTGGTAAGCATGTGCATTATCTTGTATTGCTTTTCCAAAGATGCCCACATTTCCCACAATCAATAGACTTGGATGGTTTCTTCAATGTATGGTAAGGGTACCAGCTATCGGCAGGGTACATTGACACCCTGCGTATCATGGCTGTTTGCGTATAGAACAAAAAGGTACGCGTGGGATTAAGTGCCATTTTATAGCTATGAAAACAGTTACAAAGAAACGAAAATCAAGCCAACAAAACAAACTGAACACGTTTCAATTACACATCCACTCAGTAACAATGCATGACTATGAAATTCACATGTATTACCTATGGAGGGAAGGGGTGCAGATCGTGAGGTACCCTTTTTCAGCCACGCAAAGAAAATGCGTCGCACGCACTAAAATTGCATAATTTTACAACGGAGATTCAGATCAACAGAACGGTCACGAGATTTGAAACTGCAGTATTTACAGCTTATTTGAGGAAAAACTTAGGCGAATTTGTTTTATAATTTTGGAATAAACTGCTCTGCAAATTCATAGGGTGCCGATAGGTGGTACCCTCATTCATACAATTTAAATGCCAGTGATGCAGTGGTTAGTTAATTGCTGACCCTTGACATATTGTATCAAGGGTTGAAGCAGCCACTTCGTCTGGGAGACTGTGCCAGTCCTTTGTGTTCCTCGGTAGGAAAGATGACCCTCTGTATTGTGTTCTGCAGGTACCGTAATTCAGTGCATTAATTCATGTTGGTAGCAATACCAAATGTATATTTTCATGAATAGTTTCATTGATAAAAGCACTTGGCATTTTAGTAGCACTTACACTGTACTGCAAAATGAGCAATTTAAGAGCAAAAATCAGATATCAAAAGTTCAGGCAATCAATTCCTGCATGTGGTGTTGGTTGTGGGGATGAAGGGCTAAGGCGCTTTTTAAAAGAGACCTGTTTATATTACATTAATTCTTTGTGCTGAGTAAAAAGTTCCCCCTATTCATGTAAGGAAATAATGTTATAATGCTTTGTATAACACATCATTTGTATAACACCTCACTTGTATGAATATCATTTACCCTCAGGTAAACAGTGATTGAATCTGCTTCCCTCCTATTCAGCAAATGCGGAAAGACCATGCAAAGGAGGCTGCATCCCTGATCAGGCTTTGATGCAAGCTCACTCATTGACTGGAAAACTGTGAGTTTCAGCTTTCAGGATTTACTGAAAGTGCATTATTCAAAAGATTGACATTCTAGGTACATTTATACCATAACCATTGTTCAGAACTTGACCTTACTCCTGTGGGGGGGGGGGGGGGGGGGGGGGGGGGGACAACTTTATTTTGGAAGTGATGGTACATGTATTGCACCGTACCTGATAATTCTAATGACAACACAGGTACATATTTTGTATGTCGATCACCTAGAACTAAAGAGTGAACTTAACTTAAGAGTGAAATTTCTGTGAAGGCACATCTTTTAATCTTTACCCTGCCCCTTCATTTCAAGGAAATGTACATATATGTAGATTCTTCTCTTTCTTTATAATGTATATGGCATCATCCCATACATTTGACAGGTATCACAATATGCAGCATGGACCAATCAATCATTTTAATAGTGTATTATAGTGTACCATAGGTGCCTAGGTCTAGTAATTGGCCCTTACCAATTTAATCAGTTTCGGAGGACATGAAAATGCAAGTCAAATGTAACTTTGAATGTAAAATTGTCTGTCACTTTTATTATTTTTTTTTTTTTGGGGGGGGGGGGTGGTCAAAAAAAAATTGACTTTAGACAAAGTTACACTTCTTTGCAAAGATAGTTCTGGTTTGTAATTAAGCTAGACATGGGGAAAAATAAACAAACAAACAAATAACTCCATGAAGGCCAGAATTGTGTAAATTGTTCTGTTGTGATCTGTAGCTTTCTTACTGGCCTGTACTACCTCCCCATTCCCTTCTGAAACAATTTTGCCCCCTGTTTCCAGATATCATGTTTGACTCACTCCTGTATGTGCATAGTAGATCTTCAGCTTCAAAGAATGACCTTCTGATCTTGGTCACTCTTGCTCCTAGTTTGCTGGAGTTGCTAGTAAATATATGATACAAAATTACTGGAAATATCATGTATATAAAGGCATAAGAAAATAGTGCACATCAATACATGTATGTCTTCAAAATGTTTACACTGTTTCCATATGCTTGCCTTTTTCATTCTTCCAGGAAGGACTGTTTTAACTGCTCATATGTGGTCGACACAGAACATCCGCAGTCACAGCCCTTCATCCTTCTTATTGGAGAAAGCAAATCATACCCTCTTCAGGTACATGTATCTGCAGTTGTGGAGCACAGGGCACAATCCTCAAGGCATTGTGGGTGCAGCTGATCTTGTCTTCAAGTTGATCTTCGTTCTAAATCGCAAGTGCTGGCCACATTGCATGGCAGTGAGACCATTTTAAAAGGGACTCCTGTACAAACAAGGAGGATTTGTAACTTTGGCATCCATCCCTTATTTTCGAAATTAAGAGTAAAGATTAGAGTCAACCATAATGCAACCATTTATTTATCATCTCCACCCTTCCCGTATCAAGTCTGCATAATCAAACAGCATTTGCTTGAGAAGTACATACAATGTTATAGGGAAATAGGCACTGACCTTTAATTGTGGTTTCCTCATAACAGTGACCATTTTATTTCACAAGCCATTTGCCATATGGATATTGTTGTATTTTGACTACACCTGTACCATGTATGAATGATAAGGTACATGTATATTGATACTATTAGTGGTCAATGCTTCTTTGAAACATGTATTCACTTTTCAAGGAGTTTAGTTTTACTTATGATAATGTAGACAAGTATCGATGTGTGAAAAGCTGCTAATTCCATTATTACACACCACGCCCACACATAGTGTGTACAAGTTGACAAGGGATGTATAGAGCACCAAACTGTGACATCGCCATGGAAACTAGTTCTAAATGACCTCACCTGACCCAAATATCTATCAACGCTATTGTTGCTAACCATGCTTGCACCTGGTTCCAACCCAAGTTACAACAACTCTTGCTTTTTTAGGAGCTGACCTAGAACTTGGCATATGTGGCCAGTATTACAGGTAAATGTGGTATGTAATTAATGTGTTGCCATGGTAATGAAAAAAAAATCTATAGAAAATTTAACCAAAATATTGTGGATCAAACTACTTTCAGTCTTTATAATGTGAATGGTAATTTGAAAACACAAGATATAATTGTCTTCAACTGGCATCCTTCATGAATCACTTGAGTAGTGAAGATGTACCCCAAGCAATTTCATCTATGTTCGTAAGAAGTGATCAAGTTCTTCATGATTATCATACAAGGCAGGCTATTGTGTATCACTTCGCAGTTAGAACTCGACTCAGGAAATGTGATGGCATATACATGTACAGGCCCACAACACAAGAATTCTTTGCATTGCTCCCAGGTAGGCCAGTAGCCATCATACTATTCAAACATGAAATTCCACCTTTCCACTATGCACCTACATAGTACCTGTCACATGTGTGTATTTGACTTTGGAGTATGCATGGATGCAATATTGTATTATGCTGCATGGCAATGAGTAAAATAATTAGCAGTAGAGCAAGCACTTTATAGTGTACGTACCTGAAGCATGCTACTACAGATTTTTGGAAGCTTCGAGTTTATCTTGAAACCCAAATCTATAAATGTTGACATGGCATCGAATATTATTTTCATTACATGAATAATCTGGAACACTCAGTTTGTACTTTCCTTGCATTAAATTAGTATTTGATGTCAGATAACTCATGACGGGTCATTGCACTATATGCGTAATATGTTGCTATTCTGTTTGCTACTTAATTTTGTTATCTGACTAGCTAAATTGAACCATGTAAGCACCTAGGTGCCCATTTTTGTTGTATTCCTTTGCTTATCCTGATTTTCTTATGTTTGTGTTTGTAACTTCAATACATGTCCATATCATTGTAAATCTCAAGCCTCATCCACCCCTATGTATCCGCTCTTTCTTGCTCACTTCATTTGATGAACTCTGTTCTGCTCTTTTCTCTCAATCCTATTCTCTCCTATATTTTCCCTGTCCTACATGTATATACGCGTATCAGAGCAATTGTCCCAGAGGGCAATTACCCCCTGGCTAAATACTGGTTAGTGGTAAGGTAAGAGTAAAGATTAGAGTTAGGATTAGGTTCAGGATTAGAATTAGGATTAGGGCCAGGGGAAGGGTCCGGGGTAATTGCCCAGGGGGTAATTGCCCTAGACCCATGTACATGTAATACAAGTACTTTTTGTATCTTATTAATTAGAAAGATTGGTCCTTATGAGGTTTGAAAGATGAAATGTAAACGACTGATTTGTTTTATGTTGTAAAGTATGCATTTCTGCTAGGAATTTGCACTAGATTAATTCTTTTTTTTTCAGATGTAGGAGATGAGAATAATATGCTTGTAGAAAATTGGTCCAAGATACAAATTACATTGGTGTTAATTATCATACATGTACTTCAATCATTCATAAAATCCAGTACCATACTACCATTACTGTATTGTTTTGACAACTCATGTGTATCCATTCAGATTTACAAAGTTGCTCATACAATGTCAGATCTTTTGAATTTTCATTTTATATGTGAATGTGCTATATTACTTCCTTTCGCAAATGTTAACAGTATATGTATACACTGTACTTTATTTGTGCAACAGACTGCCATATTAGATCACATCAAATGAGACTGTATGTTGCAATGTTACAATTGTCCTGAATTAGTGTCTCAAGTGCTAAATTTGACATGTGTGGTTTGTATTAGTGTATGTACATTGTTTGATGTGTATTTGGAGTGATGTTTGTCATTTACCGACATAAGTTGGTTAAAATTCCCGTTAACTATTGTTTTCATTCGGTGGTTAAATTAATTGAAGAAAAGATTTAGTGCAATTCCACAAAACTTGCTTAAGATAAACCTGACCTCAGTTGGCTTTTGGTAATCACTTTACCCAGTTGTGTGGTTCACTTGGAAATCGACTGTCTGTTTAAGTGTTAACATGCTATCCAGATTTCTGAAAGCGTAGATTTGATGGTGTAATACAGATGTATGAATTTGAAATCCAAACTGAGATTGTGTGTGTGTGTGTGTGTGTGTGTGTGTATTTTTTTGTTCTTGTTTGTTTGTTTGTTTGTTTGTTTGTTTGTTTTTCTAAGAGGATGCAAAACTGCCATTAATTTCTTCCCCATGCATAATATGAAATACATGTTGTGGAGAGTGAAAATGCTACTCTTGTTTTTCCATAGCTGGGAGTACAGTATGTTGGCGAGTTTATTATGGGCTGTTTGTGGATTACATTATACTCTACATACGTAGATCTAATAGGTTGGAGTAGGAGAGTGAATGGCAGGCATATTACCTAAAACATCCCCTCACCTTTGTAACTACACTTCCAGAAAGAGCATGAACTGTGACAGATATCAAATCAAACATTAACATTTCATCCGTATGGAGTTCATCGGTAATAATGATAATAATAATACAATATACATTTAATGTGCCAATCCCACATGACTAACGTGCTCAAGGCGCAGTAGGAAAAGTGAGTTATGAAGTACAAAAATCATTACACAAACATGCACATGAAAATGAATGACACAATCATGATGATTAAAATATATATATATATATATATATCATAATACCGATATACTGTACTATTCTATAGTAAAAGATTGGAATGACAAGTAAAGAAGTATGTTGCTGGGTTTTTTTGTTTTTGTTTTTGTTTTTTTTTAAGAGCTCATCTTTCATACAGTTGACTACTTTGCCGACACCAGAAAAAAAATACTAGTCATTTTCTCATTAACACGAAACAAGATAAGATATCATTACTTTGGATGCTGATTAATTTTGTTTAAAAAAAAAAAAAAGGAAAATGTGACATTCGCAGATCATATTTGAGATATTGAGGTGTGGGATGTACACATTTTAATGTACCACCTTCTCAGTATATATGGCAGTGGTCCGATGCTATAATTTCTGCATGCATACCAATATCAGTAACACAAGGAATATTTTGCAGTTTCATCGAACAGTCTGTGTTGAAAGTTTTTTTTTTTTTTTTTTTTTTTGCAAAAAGTTGAAAAGCTGATATTCCAGTACTGATTGTCCAATAGTCTTCTTGCATGTTACGCATCTTTGATTTCCTTGTTTCGTTTTGGAAAAGTGATTTTGTAAATTCTCAGATCCATGGGGAATGTATTCACGGTATACATGTGCATGATAATTATGTAATTGATTACTAGTAAACTGCAGGTGCCCAAGGGCAACAATCTAATTTGCATATTACGCGCGGCAAACCGCTCCAGTGTGCACAGCGTGCCGCTGCGGCAGAGTTTAGCGGCAAACCGCCGCCGCTGCCGCTGCCGCAAAACCGCTCCAATGTGAACGGCCCTTTACACAGTGTCGATCTTTATGATACTGTGTAAGACATACCTCGGCGTCTCATCAGGGCCCCGTTGCAAGAAAGTTGCAATCAATTGCAAATAATTGCTAATTTTGAAACAACCATTCTGATTGGCTCAGGGTCTGCCCTATTAAGAAGACATGCATGCAGCAATGGTTTTGATTGGCCAGTGACAATCAGTTGCAAGTTGCGTTTAAACGCAAAGTTTCTAGCAACGGGGCCCAGGTCAACAACACTTTATAAGTCCTTTAATAGATACAATGTTTTGAAAAAAGAGTATGATTACAATTTAGTTACACTATTTATATCATATGTTATTATGCTGTGCGATTCATTTTCGTTTTGTACGTCTACTTAAATACTACGCTGTATATATACTACTTATATAATATCTTATATATTTTGCGATTCACTTTCGTTTGTACTTCTACTTAAATAGGCCTACTGTACTACTTAAATCATATCTTATTATAAAATACTAGTATGCGATTCACTTTTCGTTTTGTACTTCTTCTTTCCTTGATTGGATTTGATCATGCTATGTAATTGTTTTACGTATACTTTATAATAAATTATACTTTGTTTCACTCCTTGCTGGGTGGAAAAGAATAAAAAACTGAATTGAACTGAAGTATTTGATTAATACTGCTTAAGCTGATGTTTTGAGGTCTTCTTATAGAAGGACTGGACTCATCGCTAGATAGGGTATGTTGCTCCTACATGCATGTACTGATTTTCCATATCTTTCTGCTTAATTGGAAGGAAACTCGCAAAAGGTCTTTCCAATCTAGTTCATGATGGTCATTTTATGATGCTGATTTCTAGTTCTTGTCAAAATGTCCATTTTACAGTGTAATCCAAGAATCAAAGAATAGCTATGTCATAGGCCTGGACACCGTTTTGATGCGGCCACTCAATAGCGTTTCGTCAAGGGTGTACAAAAGTAGGAACTGGTGGTTGAGGATACATTTTTCAGGTTTTCCTGTTAGAGGGAGAACGGCGTAAAGACTCACCTCACCTTTCGGAAACTCTTTACAGAACAAGACTGTCGTAATGATAGTTCATAGATAATTATGATAATTTGATCTTGACTTTTTTGAGGTTCGAAAGAATGAGAAGAAGAGATTTCACAACTGATTTTCCGTCTTTTTCTATTTCTCGGACCCAAAAATGTCGAGAAGGCGAGGAATTATCTTGACTTCTCTGTGGATGGCTTTTTTAGGATTCGGTAGCTACAACAATGATACGGTCTTCTTTATCCAGCTTATAGCCTATTCAGTGTTGCAACTGCTCTACCAGAGGGCCCTGCCGTTATTATTACCCTAGCGTTACCAGTGTTGTAACAATGTATACATCTGGGTCGAGAGGGACATTGTGGGTAAAAACATCTCGTCCAAAGACATAAGCACTGGGAGGGAATCGAACTCTGAATCTTGGATTGGGAGTCTGGAGTCTTATCCACGGCTTGGCAGTTACAACGGAGGACCTGTAAACATTTCACTTGTTCCACTTCCACCTCCCCCTATATGGTACAGTATATGAACTGGGCAAATACGTAACAATCAAAGACTTCAATTTGTTTTGAATTCAGACATTGTCACATGTAGAAACGAAAAGTTCTACAAGCCGAATATTTATAGCCTTACCAGACTATATATGGATCTTAAACTATCCATTCAGAGATATAAAAACATAAATAGTATTTCATGAAATTGCAAAAAGAGTTTAAGAAAACCCCAGTTATTACAATTCCTGATTTCACGGAAAAAAAAAAAGTAAGGAGAATACCATTCTCCATTCTGCCTACCGAAACTCGCCGAACACGTGTGATACTTGTCATGCTTGTGACGTCATTGAATGGAATCAGCAAGCAAAATCATGCTACGTCCTATAGACAATGCACAGGTTCAAGGATGTAACCGTTTTCCTTGGTGACCGTTTTATTGGTATTTAGCTGATTTAAATACCGTATACCAATGGCAAAGTGCATCTAATTCTTTTCCGTGTCATTCAAATGATCTGCTCTTAAGATATAACGACAATCAGTAACGGCAATCTTTCAACTACAATAAAAGGAAATATTACATGTCTCTCAGGCACTTGCCCACCCCAAAAACTTCGGCAAAAGTCACTGCCAGCATTCGCTTGGCCTTGCTATACTGTTTAAGTCGTGCAGTACAAGTCTTATATTTTGTCTTTTCCAAGATCCTAGCATAAACACAGCATACAAATTTGTGCCAAATGGTAATTTTCTTCGAATGTTCACTTTTAGAATGTCACTTTATAGAGCTTTCGATACATCAGTTACTATGACTTTGCTGCAATCAATTGATTCTACCCCTCATGCGATCGTTCTTATTTAATCATCGGTTCACAAGATAGACTTATAGTAGCTTTGTACAGATGGATGAGAACAGAGTTTCTGTCTCATGCATTTCTCGACTAGCAGCACTGATCTCTATTGTTCACCTAAGTAGACTAATCCGCTTCAATTCTCATCTTTCCTTTTCTTCTTCTTCAAACAGACTGACCGCTGTAGTCATGGTATATAACCTCGCGAAAGTGCATACAAAAATTGCGTCCATTTCCCTCTTATTGGCGTCAGGTGCAATAGCAAACGCAAAAGAAAATAAAAACTCTGTCCATATTTTGGGAAATTGTTTAAAGGCTGTTAGAGAGTTATTAGTACTATCCTATTTAAATCCCCACTGCTCTATCGCAGCGTATAGTTTTATATTTGATACGCCGGAAGTCACTTGTAGATATGCTCACTTCAGCCAATCAAAGCTAAGAAACGCAGAAACCCGTCCACTTTATTCTTTCGGCAGCATTCTACAGCCTCTACTATTATACCTATTGTGAAGAGACAATATAGATATTATGTCTTGAAAACATGGGGATAAGGCGTTCACTTATTCCCGTTGTCTTTTCAACGGTGCCATGCATGAACTATCATAACAGCCTCCAGAACAATAGGGACCCGATAACGGAAGGTATGGAAGATGTGGTTCAAGGCTTAGTGGCACTCGGGACTACACCGAAAGAAAGAAATCAAATGGTTAGCGGAATTCCGTAAGACATCGCTAAACTGCTTCAGACAGGAACAGTATTAAACTTCTCGAGTGATTTGCAAATGCCATTTTGCGTGGCAAAGGTTATATAACCAAAATTACCCGTGATGACACCAAGTATAAGACAAATACTTGTAGATGGCTATTCAGCAGACCTTATAGTGCTGAGCCTGTCATCCAATGGATTAAGTTCCATGTGATGTATCCACGGGGTGGTCAGCTTATAGTCTGGGTTGATTCTGTTTCCAGTGGTCATTGACATTAGACCTAAAGGCATTAACTGATGATGCCTCGACAGCATCAGCAGGAAGACTGCCCCAGGAATTCCCCGATCTCTGGTTGACAGATTATACATTATTAACGTCTCTGGTAGGACATCTTCCCTGATACAATTTGAACACTTATGAATGCGTGTAATTCGACCATTAACGACTGAGCGGCTGGATCAGATCTTCCATTTCATGCAATGTCGTAAAGACTTGAATCATGTCTGCAGGGTCACAACTCTACCCGAGGGATGGATTCCAAAAGACTTGAGTAGCTCATGGCAATGATCTAACCTCGGCAGATACTATAATTTGGTCCCTCTCCTCTGAATAGATTCATTCATTCACTCGTGTAAATCCATCCCATACACAGGAACAATATTCTAAGAGCGGTCTGACCAGGGCATTATAATATTTCCCAACTTTGTCAGTAATGATTCACTTAAGTTATTCTTAAAAGAAATTCTGCAAGACTCTTTGCTATTCAGTAGATAAGAAAATACTTCTTGAATTCGCACACACAAAGCAGAAATGACCACACCGAAGTAATGGAATCCCTGCAAGATCGACAAAATGTCACAAGCGTTGATTAAATCTGTGGAGTCTCTTATGACACAATAAATCTAGGGTTGTCCGTAACGACGTTGGGTTGCCGATACTCATTTCATGTTCAATCTCTTCGTGATATCAAGGAATTAATGTTTTGTGGCCTTTTATGATCGTCAAAGTCAACGCACTCAGTATTTGCATACCCTTCCCTATACACAGATCATTAAGATATCATCCCCTCCCCCCTCACACACACCCATATTATATTCACACCCATTGTGGCAAGGCTGCAATCTGCACAAGTGATTTGCTGAACACAAAAACCAACTAGCTGCCAATAGAAGGATGACCTCGTACTCTCAAACACATAAAAAGAAAACTAATGGATCACAATCTTCACAAGGGGGTTGGGTGTGCACAGTGCGCGCCTTGCTCCCTGATGCTGGACAGAATGCTGCATGTAAGAGACAAAGGTGCGCGTTCTCCGCACGGACACACTAGAATTTGCTGCTGGTCACGTAAACAGACCATCTCATTAAATGGGTGTACATGCAAGCGATAGATAATATTGAATTAGAAACTGGCGTGTGTTATAGGCTTGACCTTTAACATGGGCTAAAATGCGATAGCCATTCTTCACGTCATCGGTCAGTTGGCACTTTGAGAAATAAAGCGTATTGATACTGCTGCTTGGGAAGTTTTGTTCGGTAAGGTCTACCGGCGAAACATGGCGAAACGACAAGCTGTGGCAAGACGGGGATTGGCAACAAGAGATTCAACGGACCCTTGGAGATATGTCATTGTTCTCGCCAAGTTCGCACTCATGTTTCTCGACGCGGGACTGGCTAAATCCTTCGGCGTTCTGCTCCCAGAGATGGTCGCTCGTTACAAAACTGACTACAAGACCATGGCGATGATTTGCAGTATGCCGGCAACGCTGATGTACTTTTCTGGTAGGTAACATGCATATTGTTATTATTATTATTATTATTACCATCATTGTTATTATCACTTTTCCTATTAGTATCATAAAGTGCTACTATAACTATTAATAGTAGAAGTATAGTAATAGTAGTACTAGTAGTTGTTGTTTTAGATTTATATAGAAGTATAATGATAATGATAGCGGTTGTAGTAGACCTGTAGTAGTAGTAGTAGTAGTAGTAGTAGTAGTAGTAGTAGTAGTAGTAGTAGTAGTTTAGTAGTAGTAGTAGTAGTAGCAGCAGCAGTAGTAGTAGTAGAAGTAGTAATAGTGTTTTCTACGAACTGCACTGGCCAGTGGAATTCGACCACGAATCGACGTCGTAGATCTACGGTTCGGTTCGATTCATATTGATTGAGCTGTGGGGAGGACCATTGTACTGTACATAGGCCCTATAGTATATCGTATGATTAACACTGTGTTATCTGGGTATGTATAGAAGTAACAATACGGTTAAAAACAGGCGAATCACGTTAAAACGTCAAAAATAAATCTTTTGTTAAAGGTTATACTTCCCCTTGTGGTGGACTTAAATAAATCACCAGCAGATATAGTGGACTCTCTATTTTTTTTTAATTCAAAAAGAAATGAAAGCTTGCCTAAGAACATTAACAATGTACGTCCCACTCCACACAACTCGGACTTTAGTGGGATGTTTCAGGATTCGACATGTTGTTGACGAGACGAAAGAGATACCGTATGTCCCTAAAAAATGACAACGGGACCCTCCGCAATGATAATTAACTTTAATACAGTAAATCAATCTTAATACAATTTCATATTACCCATATCTTACAGAAAACCCCATCGATATTTGCCTCAGTCAAAGAGAATTGAGTAGTTTTGTAGAGCATATCAGAATCCCTTTCCTCCAAGTTCTGTCCATTGTGTTCATTGTGTTCACACATTATGCAGTTCGAAGAGCATCCAACATTGTCTATACGTGCTAAACTTGGAATAATCAGACCCATGACATGCTTTACAATTATCCACATTTCTCTGTGACCACTAAATCATATTGAATGCTTCTGAAAAAAATGTAGCTACGATGTTATATCTTAAGAACTTGAGATAGCATTCAGACAGTTTAATCATATTGGAAGTTATCAATGCGAAAATCTACTGATTTATTTTTTACATACTGTACAGATGGGATGAGAGCGCCTAGATGCATAGAGTATAGGTACCCTACCTTAAACCTCAGATAATTGATTTCTTGAGAAGCGGTGTGCATGCTGGAGGGGAACGCATAATTGTTATTCCCTGGAAGCGTCCTGAAGAGCTCCCGTAAAGAGTTCGACACACATATTCTTCATTGTCATTCAAAGTAAGCGATAAGTTGGAGCTTATAGTTACCGCATCGATGCAGCGGGATGCCCCAATCGCGAGACGCCTTGTGTGCCCGACGAACGGTATTTATTTTATGTGGGTACAGTATACAACTTACAAGAGATAAATATTGGAATATTGCCGTTACACACAGCTGGCCTTTGGACCTGCTAATTAAGCGAGTATTTTGCTTGAATATATCAACGCGTTGCCTCTTCGTTCTTCTGAATTGACCAGTGTTCAATTAATTATTGACAGCAAGATGAAATGAAATAAACAAGAAAAGGGAAAATAGAGACCTTTTGTGTATGGCATTGCAACTTTTCCTTGCAATCTGTACACTGTTTCTTTCTACCGTCACTGCACACTGTCAATAACTAGTGTAAACTCTTGCTTTAAGGCATTTTAACCATTTGCAGATGAAACAAAAAGGCCAGCTGGCACACAAAGTGTTAAATTATTGCTCCCATACCTTAAAGAGAATTCCTGAACGAAATCGAGGATAGTGAGTTGTCAGTGGTTTCTTTTCTAGGATACCTCAATAATGTGTACATTGAAGAAATCAAGACTGGCTTAGTCAGTTTCCGAATGGATCGAGACCTGAGTCATTCCAGCACAAACCCTTGATAAGTTGACACTATTGTTGACACAAAATAAATAGGGCCTACTGACCAGACACACTACACCTTACATCACCAGCTTGTGATTGCGTAATTGACTCTTCCCTGGAATGTGATATACAGTTCCTTACCTTAGTCGTAGATAGAACGTGTAACAGAATTGTATTCTGACATTCACGCTTTCAAAAGGACCACAGGAAACACAAAGACCTACTAAACCTTCATGATCCGTTTGATTTCAATCATGGAGCTACTCCATGCTTTCATAAAGAAAGTATACAGTATACAGAAACTACAATAATGTAATTCAAAATCATATCAGAAATGGAAAAACCCCTAAGGAATGTCAAAGTTCACACAGATTCTTTAGAGAAGAATATCGGTCACTCTCGAATGATGTTGGCTTTTCTGCTATTTTGTTTACACCATGGAGGTAAAAAAAACAAAAACAGCAACAACAACAACAAAAAAAACCCTCCGTGCTTACACCGATGCTTCCGTGAGAAAACACAAACATCGAATGATGTTGGTATTGTTCGACAAAAGACGCGATGGTGACTTCGGTTAATAATGGCTTTTCTGCTAGTTTGCTTACACCATATGGAGGTAAAAAAAAAACCAAAAAAAAAAAACACCTTTGTATCAGACAGGTATCGGACTTGATTAGAATATCATGCTATTTTCTGGTACCTTTTATTCTGTATCCATGCATGTGTCTTTTGTTATGTACCATGCCATGTAAACATGTGAATATAGATAATGAAACTTTCTCTATCGTATAGCTATTGTACGAGAGTTCTGTGGCAATTTCATCATCCCCATGTTTCGCGAAAACGATCTTGACTTTCACTTTTCTCACTATTCCTTTACTTGTGGGATTTTAGAGTTTACCTTTTTTAACGGTGATCCCCATTTCTCTTCTATGAAAAGAGACTCCCTCTATACCATTAATTCTTTCTTATGATAGCTGTCGTCAATTGTGTCCTTAAATGAATTATCGTGTACTTGATTTGAAGGATTGTGGTATAAGTATAAACACTACTTCTGAGTGACTTCATGATTCCATCACCACACTCATGAACCAGGTGTTTACATCTTTACAGATGGGATAATCATATCAATTACGATAATAGTCCCTTATTTACCTGTAGCTAAACAAAAAAAAAAAATCATCTTCTATAAGATTTTGCGGTTGTGTTAATTTATTGTTGTGGTTCTGTAAGTATACACAAGATAAAGGAAATGCATGTTTACCAAGCATCTCATCCCCAAAAGTCATTGTTTCCTCGAAACAGAGCGGGCGAAAAAAAAAGGATTCAAAGTGCTACTCCACACCATTTTCAAATTACCTTTTATAAAGAGTAAGAGGGCGGCAATATTATGAATAGCTTTGTTTCCAGTGCAATGCTTTGAAAATGTCCAATGGGTACAATTATCCATTATTATGCAATGCAACGCCTCTCAATTGCAGTGGGTATATGGTACTTTGTAATGTATCCACTGAACAAAAGGTGCACACATGACAACGAAAGTGCAAAATGTTATCAAGTACCTCTGTATCCGTCATAGCGTGAACAATATTATTTTACCAGCAATATCATACAAAGAGTACGTAATATAAATGTATGACTTGCTGGTAGTGAGTTACCGGGTCCGTTAATACACTTTCATTGTTGCTGCATTGTGTTGGTAAGATCTTTTCCTCTACTCCCTCTCACATGATCCACACACAAGTATCTCGATAATACACACAACACACACGATGCACAAGACAGGCAATCGTTGCCGACCATCGCAATTTGGAGATGGCAGAACTCGCCAGAACAACGCACGACGTACCAACCACAACACCGGTATTTTAAGCCTATTCAGGGCGACTTCCACTCATAGACGTGCAGGGAATTGAAGGAATCAATATGCCTAGTGAAGTGTATATAGCCCTTCAGTTATATTTAGTTTCCCTTGACACGTATATCTAAAATGATTAGAGGGAAGCTTTTCTAGTTTCCCTTTTCTATTTGCAAATAATGTGGGTACGTCACTTTCCTTGAAACAATTCAAACATTTTACGGAATCTCATATAGCTCTCTCTTTTCCTTCTTGCCGAAATGATGTTGCCTACATTTTCTATACTTAAAATGCCATTCCGTACTATTTATGAAACAAAAAGAGTAAAACCCCAACAAAACAGTGTTTGAGTCTCCTAAAAACCCGATTGTCTTCCTGTTGATTGACTGAAGATAATGTAATAGTAGTGCCATGTTTTGTTTTCCAGTTGACTTTGAGCACTGGAAAAAAACAAAACAAAATGGTTGTACCATAGTAAAATGAAATGGACATAGTTACAATGCATTGTAATGAGCTCCGACGTGTTTGTTTGGGTTTTTTATAACATAACAATTACTTCGGTAACTTTTAAACACCTTTTAAATAAGTTATGATTGTTCATGGATATGCGTCATCATGTATCGTGCGATAATCCTACTGATATGAAGAGTTTAATTGCAAACAGACTTAGCTTAATTGTCGTTATGTTGAAATAATTATTTACGACTGAAGCTGCTAAAAACCAAGAAAATAATGAGAAAGATTAGACTTTTGAATTATAACCTCAAGAACATTGCTGGCTATGTTACAAATGGGGTACCACTTGAAAGATTTTATTTTGTTCTATTGTCCAATATCTCATGATACACCTACTGTAAAATGCGTAAAATGGCGTTTAGCCAATTTTCCGATCGAACTCTTCATAACGTTATAGTGTCCTCGTCATACCCCACGCAGGTAAACGTCTAAAATACACGACGCTGTGACGGAAGTTCGTGAGTGTACATGCCACTTCGTGACTTCTTGTCAAAAAGGAAAATCCAGTAATTTGGCAATCCATTGTCTTAAGCATTGATTTGTAGAATATGTTTCGTAAGGCAATAATGTGCTTCACAATTACGCTATATACAATTTGTAAAAAGAAAAAGAAAAGGAAACGTAAAACAAATGCTGTACTCACTGCTAAAGGGAATTCATTTAGTGTGTTCCGATTCCACTATTCGCAACAGCGATTGTATGAGTAACTCAAATCAAAGAGAGAGATCAAGATGACAATAATGTGCCTTACAATTACTCTATCTGCCTTTTGTAGAATATCGTAAAACAAATGCTACACGCACTGCTAAAGGGAAATTTTCAGCGTGTTGTCATTCCACGATTCGGAACAGTGATTGTACTGTGATAAACTCAATTCAAAGATAGATCAATGTACGCGGTGTCTGCAATGCAAATAATCTTCAAACCAAATACGCTTTGAAGTTGTTCTTTGATGTACACCGACAGACACGTTCCTTCCACTGACATTCTATCAATGTTTGTACGATCGTGATCGAAGTATGATGAATAACAAAATAAAACAAGATCATAGAAATGTGTCAGCACCACTGGATGCGATTTATGCACTCATGACACGTATCCTACCGGCAATACATTGAATCGTAAACATGGCTAAACTGCTTACGATTAAATAGAGCAACTCTGAATAATGTTATTATGCTCAAGTTGACTTTGATAAGTCGAGTAAGCGGTGAACGTTCCAGCAAAAACGGGCATAACATGGCATTGCATGTTATGGAAGTTTAAAGTTTAATTGTAAGGCCGATGTAAGCCTATTTACTGAATAGTAATATTAATTAATTTTAAGGAATGACGTCATCACCTCACATCTCTCCTATATTGGCTTGAGGGGAAAAGTGTCATAAAAATTATACTTAGGGACAATGTGAGCAACGACAAACAATCCTGGGGGATCGAGTAGTAAACGCGTTTGGCAATCTGAAGGTCAGGGGCTAGATCAGGATCCGGCAGAGAGCTAAATACCATAATCTCCTGAGTACAATATAATCATTCCAATTTTCATCTCTCCCACTGAACAGCTCCCCTTGCGCACCTGTTACTGAGAGTGGTGAATGCCAGGGTCCTAGCAGTCATCGGAGGATTCCTCTCTGCAGTGCCCCTCATGTGCTTCCCATTCATCGAATCGGTCATTCCACTGGCTTTGCTGACATCGGCAATAGGTAAACTAATCTAGATTAAAAGTTGAAATGTTCTTGACACTGATACTTATGCTCCATTCTTCGAAATACGAAGTCTGTTTTTTCACGAATATCGCATGACAAAACACACTAGGCATTGGACTCCTTAAGCATCAGACTCGTTTGGTTAGAGAGCAAACTGTTATTTAGCTGGTGATATAACCTTCCTAGGAGAATGAAACCCCAATATGAGGATTGAGGGAATATAGCAGAACACGTCAGCAAAATTGAGGGAAAATAGGGCAATCCTATATGAAAATGTGTAATTTTTTGAAGGTTTCGAAGCAGCCAATTTACGCGCTAGACATGTTTGGTGAAAAAAACAACAACAATCAAACAATATTTGGTGACTTAACGCAGGAACAACGATGTTGCAAAAGATATTGAGGAGATTCCAGGTATTTTCACTTAATAAAGGCGCACATCGTTGACTTACCTCTTTCAGAAAGCAGATAAAAATATTACTCTTAATATAACTATGTCAGTAACAACTCTAGGGGATGTGCACTTTCATTTTTAAAGAAAAGTTTTGTGGAATTCTTTTTATATTTTCTTTATATCGTTCACTTACAGTGACATCACAAACGGTAGTAATCTTCCAATACTGCGATGGAGGCACCGAAACTTTACAAACTTTTCATTTAGAAGCGACATTATACTAATATCAGTATAACATGCGCCATGATTCTTCCTACTCCGTCTTACTATTAGTAACAGAAAGGGATCCGAGGTTACATACTTGAGCCCTCCTTTTATATTAGGCCGTAGAGAAATGTCCACTTATTGGGGTAAAAGCCCCCATGAAGACTGGAAAGAGGTTTTTTTTTTAAAGGTATATATATATATATATATATATATATATATATACATATACAGAGATATCCATCGCTACTGCGAACCCTGCGATGTGATACTATTACAACATGCTGCACGTTTTACACGGGAATAATTATTATGTACTATTATGTTAATCATATTAGTTTCAGTCAGAGCAACGCATCCTTTTCTTCTTTAATTCCCCGGGCCACTGGAGTCTTTTTCAAAGTGTCATCAAGCCCACATCATACAGTGCGCCATTGCACACAACTTAAGCACCCGCAATTTACATAATACGTGTATGTCTGGTTTCCGTATTCATTAGCTTAATATCAAGAAATGCTCATATTCTGTCATCATATTAGCATAGAAATAATCATTCTTTAATGATTGTGATATACATACATATTGTACATCATCGTTCTGTCGGCATAATTTGTCATCTTTAAAATATAAATATTTTCTTGTGGAGGAAAGTACAAGTAGTCCATAATCACTTGATCGCTTCATCCAATCGCTGAACGGTATTTGAACAATCCATGTAACTTGACGTCTTCCTTCACATCTCTTATTAGGTTTCGGGATGTCCATAACTGTCTTTCCTCTCTTCGTCGCAATAAACGACTACTATCCCACCTCGTTTATTTTCTACAACACTTTAACCCTCTTCGGTTCAACATTTGGCGCCTTCTGCCTACCAGTCATCGTTGAGAGATCGTTAGAAGCCTACGGACAGAGCGGGGCATTCCTTATCCTTGGCGGATATGCCTTAATGCTGTGGCATGCGGAGCCGTGGTCCGACCTCCGATGGACCGCCACGAATTGAGACGGGCTTCGGCTACCAAGATGGAGCAGGATGAACTCTTGGTGGTCGAGGGATCAGAAACATTAAACCAAGAAACAGAATTGGCGCAAGAAACGGAAACACCCTCGGGATGTGGAAGGTCGCTCCTAGATCGACTGAAATCGTTCGTTTACGTTTCTGAGCCGATGTACACGCTCGCTACACCGGCAATATTCTTGACAAATTACGTTCTTTACGCATGGATGTTATTTCTCGTGCCTCAGGCAGAATGGCTTGGCATTGAGCGCTCTCGTGCTGTATTCCTCTCTAGCATAGCTGGTATCAGTGGTGTCTTTGGAAGAATCCTCTTCCTCGTCCTTATACGCTTCGATTGGAACCCCAACCTAATCTTTGCCTGTTGCTGTTTACTTTGCGCCGTTTCGTTTTTCATTCTACACCTGGGTACGGCATTCGTCTACCAGGCCATCAACTCTTGTGTTCAAGGATTCGTCATGTTCATTCTTGACTCTACTCCTCACGCCTTGCTGAAGAAGACTGTCCGCCGTGAGGAGAATGTGTCTGTGGCCCTGGCGTGTAACTCGATGATGTGTGGTGCCGGTGCTATCTGCGGTGACATACTGTCAGGTACGTAGGCTGCCCGGAGTTCGAGAATCGCAGTTGCATGGTTTCAAGGTCCAATTTTGCCGATAACTTTGGCTAAAAATTGCCCAGTTAAAACATACATACAACAGCAAAAATAAATAAATTAAATCAAATTAAATAAAAAAGAGATACTAAACGAAAATGAGCGAAGGTTAGAAAGGGTAGAAATAACCGAATTAGTAACGATAGGGAATTTGGTTCCACTTTGAAGAAAGTGGCATCTACCTGCTGCAATCGTTCGAAGCCGATACCATTCCGTAAATTTGACGTGAATCTCTCCAGAAAACTGCGTGTGTGGATATGTGAGCCTATGTATGTGGCTTATTTCTGATGCAAATACAGTATCTACCGTCATATTTTTACAAAATCAGATTTTTCTGAAAAGTTAACTAAGTCTAAGTTAACTAAGTCCAATCAGATTTTTCTGAAATATTAACCAACTACCACTTGTACGAGATAGTGTCTGTCGTGCTTCTAAGTGTAAGAGTCTTGCCGTTAAAAGTGAAGTTATACTCACAAATGCCTACAAAATCTGATGCAAAAGTTGTAGGCAAAATTATTCTTTCTTTCGTTTTGGTAATCAAGGTAAATTAATGCTGGCCATAATATTGTCTCAAAGCTGAAGCCTGTCATATAAGCTGTCACTTATTCATCTTAATAGGGATTTGCTAGAGTACGAACGTAAACAAATTATCATTGGAAGTAGAATTCAAACTTTTTTTTTTTTTTTTTTGGGGGGGGGGGTTGTAATCACAGCTTGCCTATGCTCCATGTCACGTGGGGGGGGGGGGGGGGGGGGGGTGGAGGTGCCAGCATTCCTCATGCACACGTACCTGTTGTAAAACAAGTATAAAAAAGCAGATTATGGCTTTCTTCCAGGGCTGCCACGCTTTAAAGCTTTGTCTTTTGTGTCAAGCCCTGCAATCCCATCAAACTTTCCTCAAGAGAATAATGCAATTTACATTGCCGATCGATTTTGATAAGCCTATGTTACCATTATGATGTCAAACTGTATTATTAGTTTAATCATATCTTGAATGATTTGTTCATGAAAATGTAGCATGTGCCAACAAATGAAATGATTATCTGATTCTTTGTGGCTCTACTTTTTCTGTTTCTATTTAATGACAGGTCATATCTTCGACGTTACCAAGTCTTACGCAACCGTCTTTGTGTCATTGGGAGTGGCTCAAATCACAGCGCTCATCAACCTCATCATCACCGAAGTCGTTGATCGAACGATGAGGAAAAGGAGAGAAAAAGGATAGAAAAACTAGGTTTTACCTACTGAGCTGATTTCTAGGCTTATGGTATTGAGGAAATTGTTAAAGCCGCTGGTCATGGGCGAGAATGTAAGTCGTTGTTGGTGCATATTGCGTCCATAAACCTTGTATAAATACTACTAACTTAGAAAATAGGTTCTTACTATGACTATAGATAACACCAACCATTCCAACCACGCTGACGTAAAAATGGCATGTGGCCAGTTTTGCTCGTGTTAAGGATATCGTGCAAAGAGACTAGCGCACAAGACAAGGCAGGTATGTCATGAACACAAATATACAAAAGCAACTGATGAAAATCTTTATGTAACAAAAAACAACGTTGTAGAATTTACAAGTGTGCAAAGATCAATAGGCAACCTTATGGTATGTTTGCTGTTTACTAGTACCTTGACAAGCGTCTTAGTCATGTGTGTCTAACGTTGCTCACAAAATTCTTCAGGTTTTGTATAGTCAGGGCAGACCACAAAATAAGAGAAGCTCGTATCATGTAATTCATGTTGCATGACGACATCGAACACAACATGCGCCTTTATTATGGCAAACACAATCCCATGTGCCTCGCGTCCCAATCTCACACAGAAAATATCATCCGTTCCTGTGTATTGGACTCCGAAACCTACTTTACACAATCAAACGTGAGTGGCTGACAACGATCTTGCTCAACCCTTTCGTCAAGACTAGCTGGACATCTTGCATGGAATTGATACTAGGTCTCCGTCGATCCTCAGCGAATTCTATATGGTTATTGATAATTTAGGATGACATTCATTAGCAATCACATTGTATTAAAAATCGATGTACCGGGGAAATACATGTTTAAGAATTCTAGAAAAAAAAATTATATGATAAAAGTACCATATACATCGTTGTATGGATGTGGAATAATTAGCATAAAAATTGACAGCGGTTGTCATAATACAGTGTCGAAGATAATGAATGGTAAAAACAATCATGGTAGCCTATATCAATTACGGTGATAGCAAGAATATTGGAACTGTTCAAAAATGTGTGCGATATTGATTTCACAATAGTACTATCGTTTTCAAAAGTGTAACGATGTGTAACTTTGAAGTAATTGAAGCGATATATATATATATATATATATATATATATATAACTCTAATGATGATTTTTGCAGTGTTGAATGTTTATAACTGCGGACCAGATCAATGATATGTAGATAGCTTATATCAAATGCCCTGATCGACAAAAAAAAAAAGTCCCAAAAAAAACCACCGCAATATAATTGAGCTGATATATATAATGTCAGAGGTAAAATGGCGTGAATAGAGGTATAGGAGTATCAAGAAACATGGATATCAGTCAAAATGTCTACTTCCTCTATAAAATGATTTTAACTCTGACATAAATTCCTCTGACTTCTTTGCCGCCGGAATTTCATAAGTTGAAGATGAACAATTTGCAATACAGTTATTGCGTCCCACCATGGATAATGTCCTTCTTGTTATGCAGAATTAGGATTTTTTTTTTCATGATCGGGTAGACGTCGCTTACGGTATACCTACAGTGAAAACAAACAGCTCTCCTGTTTGTAATACATGATTGTGCAGAGCTGAGTTTGGTGAAGTTTGTATGATGTGCAAACAGTATATACGAATCTACACGGTGTTCATGTTTAAAAGCCTTGATCTACTATTCTTTAACGTCATTTATCATTAGCATTCTTGTGACTGTCAGAAATGTTACGATGGCCCATATACCTGATAGTTTCATGAAATTTCAAAGCCAATTATGGAAGAAAAATAGATATTTTCGTCTCAAAATATACGCCGAAAAAGCACAGATCGTGGGTTTGTTTTCACTCCAGTCGTCGCTAAATACAAGGATGTCCGACAATGGATGTTACGATGGACCCTATCTGATAATTTCATGAAATTTCAAAGCCAATTATGGAAGAAAAATAGATAATTTCGTCTCAAAATATACGCCGAAAGAGCACAGATCGTAGGTTTGTTTTCACTCCAGTCGTCGCTAAATATAAGGATGTCCGACAATATGTGTTTCGACGGACCATATCTGATAGTTTCATGAAATTTCAAAGCCAATTATAGAAGAAAATAGATAATTTCGTCTCAAAATATACGCCGAAAGAGCACAGGTCGTGCGTTTGTTTTTACTCCACAGTCGTCTTTAGGCATACAATGTACCTATATATGAAGTGCACAGAGTATTGGGTACAGCAGTGAAATATTGTAATATCAACATCATTATCATTAATTCATGGTGAATTCAGTAAAGATTACGCATACTTTGCAATATACCGTTTCGATTTCACGTTTCAGCCTCGGCTTATCGACCGCGGTTTAACTATAATTCTGAGCGTGAAACACTTGGTAACACATTGTTTAAAGAGTTTTGATGGGTTGTGCCTGTAACATAATCTTTACAACTTTGAAATATATGAAAAGCTTATATTTATACTACATAGAAATGTATAAAGAAGTCATTTTTATGACAGTCATTATAGCACTGTGTTGCGATATAAAAAACGACATTAAAAAAAATTATACCACCACTCTTGTCTCTTTATTGCTGGATGTTGTTACTCCTAGAATGAGGTACATGTACTAGCTACAAGATTGCACAGTAGGCCTATTCCTCCTTGGTTATAATTGTTTGACCGGGAATAGCTGAGCGATGTTTGAATATCGTTTCGAGAAACTTGTGAGGACAAGCAATACAGATAGATGATTCGGTTCCATGGCATTTGGTCCCACGAAATATCTGGACACTCAGCCAAACATAAAACCTACCCACAAACATATAACCTTCTCTTTCATCCGGAGCAATTTTCGCAGGAGTATTATAATGTTGTGTCACCAAATGGGACTGGGATTTTTCATTCGTGTGTTTCCTAAATACACAATTTTTGTTACAGATTATCCACTACAATCCCTTAATTCTAATTGTTCCTGATATACCAGAATCTCACGATTTCAAATCTCAGATTGAATTACAATTATGCAGAAGATGGGTATGTTGATTCTCTATGGCACCATACAGTTTCCTTGGGTTAAAAAAATATGTTTATAATGATTTGATTTAAAAAGAAATGAACCTCCGAGAGACAGACTATTTATTGATATGCTACTATAGATGCCAACCTGTGACAACCGAATATAGTCAAATTATAAAGGGAACAGGATTACAAGCATACGTACATGGGTCATGATTACAGAACACAGACGACCATGAGGTATTGGAACAATGAATTTGGGATAATATATTTATTAAGAAATTGTTATTTCAACGCATGCAATATTGTTTTCTTTTTTTATCAGTTAATTTTCATATTGACTCAAAATTATTACACATCTGCCTCTGGCGTTCCGTTTATCACTTTAATTAATTTCTTGGAGTAACATATACTTTTTATTATGTTACAAGTATATTATGTAATTATGTTTATAATTGATATTCATCAAGTTCCACAGGGACTTTACATCACATGCATCCTTCGGCCACTTTACCACTTTGTACTCCCAAATATCTTTACGGTCATACGTTCTTCTTTCATTTTCTATCACATTTTATTAACATGCAATTCATGAATTACCATTATGTAATGATTCTAGCACCCTATGGTCTTTTTCATTTCTTTGTGTCCAGATCTTAGTGTTCTGCTCATTCGCATTTTTTCACATTACCATATAAACGCCATGCCCATACATCAAACATGTAGGCCTACATAGTCCTAATTACCATTATCATTATCATTAACATCATTAGACCAAATGTCTTTCATCTTAATGAACTCCAATCTCGGTCTCCTCGCATTTTAGATCTGCGTTAAATTGACCACCCCCCCCCCTCGACATTTCGGGTTCGGTGTGATAATGTCAGAGGTAAAAATGTCAGAGGTAAAAATGTCAGAAGTTAAAATGTCAGAGGTAAATATGTCAAAAGTAAAAATGTCAGAGATAAAATGACAGATTTAAAAATGTCAGAAGTAAAAATATCAGAGGTAAAAATGTCGGAAGTAAAACTGTCAGAAGATTTTCTTTTACCTCTGACATTCCTACCTCCGATATTTTTACTTCTGACATTTTTACTTTTGACATTTTTACTACTGACATTTTACTTCTGACATTTAGTTTATCTCTGACATTTTAACCTCTGACATTTTTACCTCTGACATTTTTACCTGGCACCACATTTCGCGCCATGATTCCGCAACGCGCAAAGATGGTGCCGCGTCATTTCATGACTTTTTTCCCCCGCATATTTTGAGACCAAATTTGCGACGTTCGGGTACACCGTTCTGAAGTAACGCAATGTTTTTTGTTTTTTGTTTTTTGTTTTTTGTTTTTTTTTAGGGGGGGGGGTTGGGTTAAATTGATATAACTACAACCAACTAGAAAAGTAGACAGTAGAAAACAAAAGGTCGAAAAAAACAATAAAACACATTAAAGATTAACGAAACAAAAAAGAAATTGATTTTGATTGTGCTATTTTTTTACAAGGAAATTGTTGGATGTGTCTTAAGGAATTCTGACACAAAAATTATGCAATCCTTCGGTCTTTTTAATGGAGTTACAGGTGAAAATACAAATTCAACGTATAAATCTATATACTTAATTTATAAAAAATAGAAAATCAATATTTTTCTATTATGTGACCAAGCAAGTAATTTCGTAGTTGACATCCGGCTCTATGTTCAGGCAAAATTTTGCGGCGATCGCGCCATCAGCGGTCGAGATCTAAAGCCCCCCCCCCCCCCTCCCCCAAGTAAAAACTTGGTCTCAAGTAGCCCAGTTAGAATAGGGTTAAGACTGTGAAGTTGACTAATGATGTGTTTTTGTTCGTGTTGTTTGTTTTTAACGCTCGGGGCAGGTTCCGCGCATGGATTTAGTTGGATTTTCAACCATATTTCATTCTTTGGAGACCAGTCAATAAATCTTATCTATGGTTATGAAAGTCGATAGAGCGGAGCCTACATGAAGTGTCATAATTATCTTGGTGCTATGTGAAGTTTAATTGCGAATTATAGTTACGTCTTCAGACTTGGGGGGTTATACAAAGAACCAAGGCATTTTATGTCCATGGATCAACGGTCTGGAAAAAAAATAAAGAGTCTCCAATATAAACTTTCACCGTATAGTACTGACCCGAAAGAAGTCATCAGATATGACTTTGTTTATCACCGAGAAATCAGATTTTCTTCTCTCTTTTCTTTTTATTTTTTCATGAGGGTGCATAAACGGCAATCGCTTACAAGGGAACCAGTTTTCACCCCCTTCTTTGTACATGCTATATCATATAAAGTGTGTTATTTTTTGTCATTCGATACATTACATAGAATAGTAGTGTCCAAGTGATCGAAAATGAGTGCCCAAAGTCACGAAGCTATACCCTTGAATCACATAGTGTAAACGTTTGCCTTGAAAAATGATAAACCAGCAGGAAATGATTCCATAGATCAAAGCGACTTTTAGGTCATTCGCGGGGGTGGTTGAAGCTTTCTTCGGCTTATGAATAATAACCATGATCATGTGCAGATCTACTAAAGGGCTTTTTACACTTGTAAATTTTTGCTTAGTCCCGTACCAAATCAGAAACGAGGTAATCAAGTGCTGCCGGTGCGTACGTGTACGTGTACAGTGCACAGCGTAATCATGAATATTCATGTGGTTTGGAAAGTACCGGACTAAGAAATACGAGTGTAAAAAGGTCAATTTTCTCCTTAGCCCCGGACAAGAGCTTAGGGTGGGATTTCACGGAGCACGCGAACGATTTGCGAAGGACGCGAATGGCAAAATCCAGCATTCGTATTTTAGTTTGCAAAAGATCGCCAAACGAACGTGAGGGTTCGGAAGCGTCGTCAATTGTTCGCAAATTTCAAAAAAGTTTGAAATTTTTTGCGAACCTTTTCCGCACACTTGGTCGTGATTTGCTCGTGAACTGTTCTCGAAAGTGTCTTTAAAGCCTCGTCATATGCACAAGACCTTCGCAAGACACGCGCGATGTTCGCAAAATGTTCGTGAAACCCCAAACAGACTCCGAAACTTTGGAGAATGTCTCGCGTATGTTACGCGAAATCTGCGAAGTTTTTCCGATCATTTTACGACGAAATCGCAAACTGTTCGCGTACCTTTTGAGACATTCTCGCGAACGTTTAGCGCACGTTTGGGGGATGTATGACCTATATGTTTTCTACAAATAAAAATCGTAGCATACATATAAACATCAATCAATATCATTAACAACTATGGTAACAAAACAAATTAAAGACTACCAAAGAGAAAGAAATGTTTGATATACAAAAAAAAAAAAGAAATCGCAGAATACACTTAAGATTAATCTAAAGTATGTAAAATTTCATTTGAACTATTATAGAGATTATGTGTTGGAGGAACTGAAAAAAAAAATCTAATGCTTTACTAGTGGAGATAGGTCCTAGGGAAAAAATGTAGGCAAGCACACGATAGAGAAATGAGAGAAAAAGAAAGGAGAAATAGAGGAAAGGAAAAAAAAATCAACTCAAGACAGCTTCCACCTCTCCTTGGGTACATTTTCTCCCATGATTATTGAAAATTTTTTCGTTGTTCGCATTTCCGTCGCGCGTTCTTCGTGTACGTAACATGCTGTACTTTAGCAATGATACACACGACATTCGCACATACGTCGTGGAAACTTCGCACAAATTGCGCAAGAATAGTTTTCGGGGCTTCATTGTCGGAACACATTCGGAGAAAAACATTTCCGAATGTTGGATTTTGTCATTCGCGTCCTTCGCAAATCGTTCGCATGCTCCGTGAAATCCCACCCTTAGTACGGGACTAATTGGCGAGTGTAAAAAGCTTCAAAAAATTGGTACGGGACTAACGATAGTCCTGGGTCAGAGAAAGTCCGGGGTTAAGAAACACAAGTGTGAAAATGGCTTCTGAGGATCTTAGCAAGCAACCATTTCAAATTATGTGAAATAAATAAATAATCGTATGGTCGACGTACGCGGCGCTACCACTTCCGGAAGTTACACCGACCCTCCATGGTGATCCCCGCGAAGGCCGTGGTAAATTGGTCGGAGTTTCTTCCCACGACCGTCGTGTGGACAAAGGGTCGTGGTAAGATAAGTATGAATTTCAATTTTAATTGCTGCGCCATAAAATTTTACTCCGACTAGAAATACGTCTGAACATGGCTTTTGTATGAATACACATTTATTAATTCATTATGAATGCGCATTATACGGTGAATTTGAAGTGTTGGAGTGATATATCAAGCGGAAGAAGGTTTATTGAAAGACGTAAACAGGGAACATGTGGCTGCCTGTGAGGATGCATCTTCACAGTCATTCAATATATGCACTTAGCACAAGAAAGTAAACACTTTTTCGAGTTCGTATTTTTCATAGAAAATTTTTTGATGACAATCAATGTATCATACACCATATTAAAGGTAATTTAATTTTACCTCAATATCATACTTTTTTCCGGATTGACGCGCTTAGAAACATCAGTATTAATTCATTATCATTATCATTAATTGGCTATCAAGCTTTGTAGGATAATACAAAGGGAAACTTTACGCATGAGTGAACACATTCATTTTTGCCCTGCGAGGCACAAAAGTAAAATTGCAAAATTTGCCATGTTGTCTTATTTCATTTGAATTTGGATTGACCCAAGATGCTTCGTTTTCTCCATTCTAATTTTGGCCGTTATTGATATTTTTGGCTTCAAAGATGTTACAGAGTTTAAAGGTTTATTTTTTGCAACTTAATTCATGTATCTAATGTGTTAAATTTGTCTTTTGTTCTTATTGTTAGATGGAAGAGCACTTACGCATGAATGACAACTTTTTTTTTCATTTTTTCTTTTGTGCCTTGGAATAGAAAACAAAAGTACTCACTCATGCGTAAAATTTCCCTTTTTATTGACCTACCCAGGCCTATAGCCAATTAAATTACCCTCAATATATTGTAATACATTAACTTCTAGCCAGATATTCTATGATAATTATAAACTTGAAGAAGTGTTTACATTTTTTTTTTTTTGCTGAGTGTACATTACAATATTTTTTACGATGGTTTGATTTACGTTCAAATTCTATTTATGTACAGAATATGAACGAAAACTAAATTATAATAATCTTGTTCCCGTTTCTGGTAGAAAGAGACCATCCTCTGGACGCACAAAGCAAAACACATGAGGCTCGACATTGAAAACTAGAGGAGCACTCCGCTAGAACAGACCTCCGCCAAGCCGCCAAGCAGCCACAGTCATATCGTCATTTCGTATAATAGGCAGTATCTTCAACACAAACTTAGAGGTACAGGGACATCTATGTGCACAATGAATTAGACGCCCCCCAAATACACAGTGTATTTACAAACATGTAATCATAAAAAGATTATGCCTATGGGGTAATGCACGAACAACTGGAAAATCGGTGATTTTCACCTAAATGACGGAGGTATAATTAGATCATTGTATATGTTTAGTGGCAATTACAAAATTGCTGTATTATAAAGCTTTTGTGGTTGCTATACTAATCTAATTAATACCAACAAAAACTACTTACAATCATGTTGTGTACTTCCCGCCCAAGGACAGAATATAAAAGAAACTCTTGCGTATATGTCGGAGCCAGTTCATTTTTATGGATTAAACTAAAAAAGACGCAAAGCCTATAGTGACTCAATAATTGATATGTAACAGCGTTATATATACATAATATATCTATGTATACTTATCTATCACAGAAGTGGGTAACTACTCTTATAGTGCTGCTATAGCATTAGCAGAGCAGATAAGCCGAAAAATTGTGCAAAATTTAACTAAAGCATGAAACTATCACCAGTGTGAGTACATGTTATAAGATTCATTTTAAGATCGGGAGTAAATCTGAATTGGCCTCTGATGACCTCCAAAGGTCAATGATCTCAAAATTGTATAGAAATTGATATTTTGCTTCATTGATTAATTTTAAATATTGTAATGATGTACTAAAATGATGCGGGGTTCCTCAGGGTTCCCTGTTAGGTCCACTTCTTTTTATTTTGTATATTAACGATATTCAGAACTCATCTAAGATCCTTTCCTTCGTTTGTTTTGCAGACGATACAAATTTGTTCTTTTCTCATCAAAATCCTGATGAGCTTATAAACATAATAAATGAAGAACTTGTTTCTGTTCAATCTTGGATTTTTGCAAACAAACTTTCCTTAAACATTGAAAAAACTCATTATATTTTGTTTAGTAATTCCCCACCTGTACTACCTATCTCTGTCAAGATCAACAACATTGATTTGTGACAGGTCAATAGTACAAAATTTTTGGGTCTTTACATTGATAGTGATTTATCTTGGAGAACCCATGTTGGTTATGTAAGTAGAATTATTGCTAGAAATACAGGGGTTCTAAACAAACTTAGTTATTATTTTCCATGTAATATTCTACAGAGTATATATTCAACTTTGATATCTCCCTATCTTAATTATGGGATTCTGACGTGGGGAAATGCTTCTAAAAATCTTATCGATTCGTTATTTATTGTGCAAAAACGCGCTATTAGAATTGTAAACCACGCTGGATACTTATCGCACACAAATGAACTTTTTATGAGCAATAAAATTTTGAAAATTCCTGAGTTATTTTCTTACAACGTTTGCCTGTTTATGTTTCAATTCTCAACTGGCCAATTACCAGATGCATTTTCCAAAATGTTCACAAGAAACTATACAGTTCATGATTATCCAACCCGCCAGCGTTATGCGTATCACCTTCCACGTACCCGAACAATTTTTGCAAAAATAACTATCATGTTCACTGGACCTAAGTACTGGAATGAACTCCCTACGGCATAGGCGCCGGAAGTGGGGGGGGGGGGGGGGGGGCGGCCGCCCCCCCCCCCCAATCCAAAAAGTGGGGGGGGGGGGGCAAAACGCATTTTTGCCCCCCCAAAAAGCCCCACCCCCCCAAAAAAATAATAATAATGAAAATAAATGAATAAACAAAGAAAATAAAATAAACATGTATATATATGACTAAAAGGGAAAAAATATGGCTACAAACGGCAGCTTTTGGACTGTAAAATGTCAAAATTTTCAAGCTCGCTCGCTTCGCTCGCTCGCATCCAGCAGTTGAGCCCGGTGCGCCTCCCCCTTTATTTCTAAAGCGAAAAACATAGCTACGACGGCAGTTGTTGGACTCTAGAATGTCAAAATTTTCAAGCTCGCTCGCTTCGCTCGCTCGCATTGAATCGTTATGCCACTCTCCTAATGTTGCTGACAGTAATTGCCAGTAGTTGCGCCCGATGCCCCCACCCCTTAATTTCCAAAGCGAAAGATAAATATAGCTACAAACGGGAGTTTTGGGACTGTAAAATGTCAAAATTTTCAAGCTCGCTTGCTTCGCTCGCTCGCATTGAATCGTTATGCCACTCTCCTAATGTTGCTGCCAGTAATTGCCAGTAGTGGCGCCCGATGCCCCCCTCCCCCTTAATTTCCAAAGCGAAAGGTATAGTTACAAACGGGAGTTTTTGGACTGTAACATGTCAAAATTTTCAAGCTCGCTCGCTTCGCTCGCTCGCATTGAATCGTTATGCCACTCTCCTAACGTTGCTACCAGTAATTGCAAGCAGTTGCGCCCAATGCCCCCCCCCTAATTTCCAAAGCGAAAGATATAGCTACAAACGGGAGTTGGGGGACTGTAACATGTCAAAATTTTCAAGCTCGCTCGCTTCGCTCGCTCGCATTGAATCGTTAAGCCACTCTCCTAACGTTGCTTCCAGTAATTGCCAGCAGTTGCGCCCGATGCCCCCTCCCTTAATTTCCAAAGCCAAAGATATAGCTAGAAACGGGAGTTTTGGGACTGTAAAATGTCAAAATTCTCAAGCTCGCTCGCTTTGCTCGCTCGCATTGAATCGTTATGCCATTCTCCTAATGTTGCTGCCAGTAATTGCCAGCAGTTGCGCCCGATGCGCCGCCCCATTAATTTCCAAAGTGAAAGATATAGCTACAAACCCCAGTTTTGGAACTGTAGAATATCAAAATTTTCAAGCTCGCTCGCTTCGCTCGCTCGCATTTCATTGTTATGCCATTCATCTTATGTTGCTGACAGTATATAATTTGTCGATCGTTTCACACCGTCATTCCATAATCCATATAAGGAAAACTTACAATGTTCCTCAATGACTGCGTTGTTGAATGTATCACATTTCGTAATGTATTGTAGTCCCATTATTGCTCACGCACACACGCACAAGCATACAGATCGTCAAAATTACTTTATGGTTCCCCCCATGTTTCGACCCACCGTACGCCACTTTACATTATATATATATATATATATATATATATATATATATATATATGTTACCCGGGTCTCGGGTAACTGGGTTGAATTTACACTCCAATATCACTCTTGATCTGTATGCAGAAAAAGATAACACACGTCCAGTCAAGATGGATGCAGGGATGAAAGTGTTCTCTTTATTCTGGTATAAATCATACCAAGTTTCAATAATGATCATATAAATCGCAATCAAAATAATTATCAATACTTCTGTTCAACAACACAACGTGAATGACACATACAAATTGCTGATATGAATATCTAATTCTTCTTCAGTGTAATTGATAATTTACCTTGCTCAATATTATGATGCTTGATTTATACCTCAAAGAGTCTCTAAAATCAAAGGTTAATTATGACACTTACTCGTAACAATCAATCTTAATATTCCTTTGTAGTAAGCATAATTAACTGTAAAATTCTCCTTTAACAAAAACAATCTTATAGCTGAACATTAACCAGTCATTTAAAATACAATTGATTTAATCAAATAAACGCAACTACATATCACTTGATTAATCTCTGTTTGTATCCATAAACGAAACACAAATGATTAAATAAAGCTAAACCTGGAATGCATTCACTTCTTTGGCAAGAATTGTTTTGCAAGCAAGCGGGAAAACTAGTCATCTTGGTACACTGCAAAACAAATCTAACTTCTTTAGTTTTCCTTTGTTTCTCTAAAAGCCAGGTTTTCTCTCTCTTTCCTGCTCGTTCCTATATTTTATTCCTCTCATATAAAACAAAACGCTTCTATAACATCTTTTACAGCATAAACTTTAACAACATCTGAGATGATCCCTGCCGTCAGGCAAAAGCGAAAGTATTTCGGGAATGTTACTACAGTCGCTCTGAAGACCAAACTTTGGGGACGATCCCTGAATAATTCCTTTTAATTTCTTTATACCAAGTGAGGGACTGGCCAAAAAGTGAGGAACTGAGAAGCTGGGAAAGTGAGAGAGACACTGACCACAACTATAAACACACCGTCCAGAGAGCTAGTGGTCAGAGCTCTGGCCGATAAGGTGCGGAGGTTGGCGGGAGTCATCCAAACTGTGTTCACACCGACCCTCCGTCTCTATCTCTATTCTACCTGTATCTACAAATGTACACTATTATCATCATCCGTCACTGTTTCCATTCTGCACAATGCTACACTACTATTCCATAAGCATCATGCCAAACATCCATGTATTTACAATTAGCACACTTGTTAAGGCATTCGGGCTTTCAGTCAGAATAACATATACAATGTATGTCAGTCACTTCACAGTCATTCCCAAGATAGCCTGAAGGTCAACGGACTCTTACACGGCGCACCGCCTAGGAGAGTGTTTACACTGACCGTTCTACTCTTTCTCTTCCACAGGACAGTACAGCTTATGGCTTGTTCACACTCGCACAAGCAGCACTTAATCCGGAATTAAATCAGCTTAAGTTGTAATTTCAACTCTTACATCATGAAAAGTACTACATCACTACACAAATATAACAGTAACACCATTTCTATTATTCACCAACACTAGCATACCAGTCTATCTAGCTGTAAGTGACAATAGATTTGTACAAATACATATACTTAATAACTTCACTGAGAACACCATTGGTGTTCAGAATTCCCTTTTTCTGAAGGAATAATTACTACATTCAACTACCAAACACTAAATATCATAGAATCACCAGATTTACCAGTCGGAAGGAATGATTTTGAATAATTGAAAAGGGGTAAAAGCAAGGTTTCTTACCTGTATGCAGAGAAAGATAACACACGTCCAGTCAAGATGGATGCAGGGATGAAAGTGTGCTCAAAACCACATCCATCTGAGTGATGTCATTTTTCTCTGAATTTCAAGCAGTTTGGTTAACTCCACTCCGGGCTTTAGGGGTGGATGGATCAAGTTTGTGAGGGTATGTTCTTTCTTTTAAATCAGTGCAATTGTTCAAAACTTCTAAAAAAATGGGGGGGGGGGTCTATTTTCTTGGGGTATCACATCTTTCCCTCCTGAAAGAAATGTCGTCCTCGACATTTACACAATAATTAGGGTTGATGCTATCAATGGATGGATTACAAAAATGAATGTTCAGATTAAAATCAATAAAATCCATACCATATCATTGTCAACTGACATTATCTCATCTCTTAACCGTCTCATACAACACAGTAAACAAATAACTTCAAATGTAACATCATAATAACATATCCTGACACATGGCGCTCCTCCACATCACACTTTGCATTTCACTTTCGCAGGGTTAAACCCCTTACATATGCTACATTGTATAGCACACTAAGAAGTAATACTGCTTCCCAGGCGAGCGTTCCTGAGAGTGTATTCTTCTGATCCTTACAGATCCACATGCGAAATATTATAGTTTTACTCTATATTCGAATACAAAAATGATATGGCGAAAAGAAATGACTCTTCATCTGTAGAACTTCATAACTAGCGAAACAAAATAAAGTTCTCCCACTTTTACACTGCGCAGTGTTTCTTTTCTGTTCATTTCTTTTACAATTTATCTTTGCCACATGATTCAGGGGTACAATTTCTGAGAGAAAACTGCTTTCCACAGAGGTTTAAACCACTGGTTACCTTAATCACAACTACCTTCATTCGACGAATCATCGTCTTACTCAGCGTACCCCTCCACTATGGGGCACACATAATGTTCGGCGTATTGGTCAACTGCATGGTTCACTGTTGATTTCCCACCTGTTGTCCGTGGTTATACATTGTGGGGAATGCAAACGGCATTCCGTAAGGTACAAAAGGGTTATACCAGGGGTAGTTATAGGTCGGGTTCATAGGTAGGTTGGGAGGATACATATTATTATTTGGTGGCCTTGATACCTCGGGCATGGCAGGGTTTATGTCATTGATATACAATGGCATGCAATGGGGGGAAGGATTTCCGAGATTGTGGTATGTTAGGGTATTTGGGGGTTGCCTGTTTCTGCGAGGGCGGCCTGAGCTGAAGGATGCGTCGTCAGGTGGCGTTGTCTGGGGTGCCGCAGGGGGTCCCTCAGGGTTCGTCGTCATTTCTGACTCCCGGTTGAGAGCAGCATGTTGTGGCGGCACCATCGTCTGCTGCCCATCTCCATCGATCGGGGTGTCCTCGTTATGATGACCCTCAGTGTCTGCGTTGATTTCCCGGTCTGGCTGGTGGTGACCCTCAGGGGCTGGTACCGCGGTGATTTCCCGGTCTGGGTGGTGGTGACCCTCAGTGTCCTGTGCTGCGGTGGCCTCCCGGTCTGGTTGGGGCTGGGCGTCAGGTGGGGGTACTGGTTCTGGCTCGGGTTGTACCTGTTGTGCCTGGTGACGGGTTTCAGTGAGGGTCTCTTGACGGCCTTCCTGTTCTCCATACCCACGGCTGTACCATTCATGATGGAGATCATCGTCAGAGCTTTCCTCCATGCAGGCATCGGAGGGATCTGGAGTCTCATTTCGGTGTCGGTCAGGAAGGTGTCGTTTTTGTCGTCTGCTCCTCTCCGGTGCTCCTCTCCTACTTCTCTCTACAGCCGGTCTTACAGAGGGAGTTTGTCGGTCAGCGAGTAGCGTGTCGCAGGGGAACAAGAGACTGCGATGAAGGGTACGAGTCCTACCCTTACCATCGTCTGGCTGAATGTCGTAGACGGGGAGGTCACCCTTCTTGGACACAACCGTGTATACTCTGTCCTCAAAGTATGACCGTAACTTTCCAGGTCCTGCTTTCGGGGAGCAGTCTTTAACGAGAACCCGATCGCCCGGCATCAGCACCGTACTCGCTGGTCTCTTGTCGTGGTACTTTTTTCCTCTCTCTGAAGCCTTCTGTGCATTCTTACGTGCAAGGTCATAAGCCTCTTCCAGTCTGGTTTTCCACTTTTGAACATACTCTGGAAGATTCTGACACTTTGCCTGTTCTGATGTTGTCAGACCGAATGCTAGGTCGATAGGGAGCCTTGGTGAGTAGCCGAAGAGTAGGTAGTGGGGTGAGTAGTTGGTAGCATCATGTCGTGTGTTGTTGTAGGCATGGACGACTTTATTGATGTGGCGTTTCCAATCGTGCTTCTGCTCCTCTGCCAGGGTTCGTAGCATGGCTAGCAGGGTCCGATTGAACCTTTCCACTTGTCCGTTGCCTTGGGGATGATACGGGGATGTCCTGGAGGCTGTGATCCCAGAAAGTTGTTGTAGTCGGGTGAAGAGTTGGTTCTCAAACTCCCTTCCCTGGTCGTGATGAAGCCGTTTCGGGAACCCGAACTTCAATATGAAGTCATTGAAGATTCGGTCCGCAGCGGTCTTGCCAGACTTGTTCGTAGTCGGGTAGGCCTGCGCAAACCGCGTGAAGTGGTCCATCACGACCAGCACATACTCTTCACCTCCTCGACTGCGTTCTAGGTGGAGGAAGTCGATGCATACGAGTTCAAATGGTTCAGAGGTGGTGATGGGGACTAACGGAACTTTGGTGTTCTGAGCAGGTTTCTTCTGCATGATGCATTTACATTGCCTGGTGATGTATGTCTCGATGAAGCGCTCCATGCGGGGCCAGTAGAACCGTTGCCGGGCGAGGTCAACTGTTCTGTCAGTCCCCAGATGGCCCATCTTATCGTGCAGCTCGGTACACGCCAAATTCCGCCACTTCAAGGGGAGAACAAGTTGTGTTTTTGTTTTCGTTCTCCGCCTGAGAATTCCATCATGTCCAACCTCTAGTCTCCTCCATTCGTGCATCATTGCTCTGGTTTCTGGAGATTCGTCTGTTCGTTCATCTGCACGTGGCCACCTTCCCTTTCGCTTGTATAGGAGCACTCGTGAGATGACTGGGTCTTCCTGCTGGGCTGTTTTGATGTCAGTCATGGAGAAGGAGGTAATGGATTCTGGAGACATGTCTGTTTGGGTGTCAGCGGGCTGTATGAATAGTGCCTGGACCAACGCCATTTCATCCTGGGTCTGGTGAAGGGAACCTCTCAGTGCGGCCTTGGTAGTCATTGTCGTGATCTCTTGCGTACACGATTCCTGTCGTTGGGTGGGGGTCAGGGGCATTCTAGATAGAGCATCAGCATCGCCGTTCTTCCTTCCTGGTCTGTACTTGATTGAGAAGTTAAAGTCAGCGAGCTCACCAACCCATCGATGCCCTGTGGCATTGAGCTTTGCCGTGCTGAGGATGTAGGTCAACGGATTATTATCCGTATACACGGTGAAAGACTCAGCATAGAGGAGGTAGTTTCGGAATTGCTCAGTAATCGCCCACTTGAGCGCCAGGAACTCAAGTTTCCCTGAGTGGAGATGGTAATTTTTCTCCGCAGGTGTCAGGGTTCGCGATCCGTAGGCGATCACCCTGAGCTTCCCATCACTCTCCTGGTACAGTACCGCTCCCAGTCCCTCCTGTGAAGCATCAGTGTGTAGGACGTACGGTGCACTGAAGTTCGGGTACATCATCACAGGGGGCTGCACAAGGTCATCGATGAAGGAGTTCACGATTTCCTGATGAGAGGGTGTCCAGGTGATTGGGGTGTTGGAGGGGGCTTGTCCGTGGTGCTTTGTCTTTTTTGTCCGTTTGGTAGGTCTGTATGTCCGTGGTTTTGCGTCCCTTGTCGTCACTGGTGCTTTTAAGAGGTTGTAGAGTGGTTTGGCACGCTTTGCGTAGTCCTTGAGGTATCTGCGGTAGTAACCAGTCAGGCCGAGTATCTTGCGCAGGTCTCCTACCGTCTTCGGGGTGTGGCTCTTAAGTGAAGTGAGGGCCTCTGTTTCACTTGGGTCCGCCTTGTACCCTTCCCTAGAGATCACTTTACCCAGGAACTTCACTTCCTGCTGGAAGAAGCTGCACTTTGCTGGCTTCAGCTTCACTCCATTTTCCCGAAGACGCTGCAAAACTGTCTGGACATGCCTGAGGTGATCATCAAAGGTCTGGCTGTAGATGACAATGTCGTCCAGGTACACCTCACAGATGTTGTGGTTGAGGCCCTCGAGGATTGTCTCCATGCACCGTTGATATGCCGCTGGTGCATTCTTCAATCCGAATGGGATCCTATTCCACTCGTGGAGGCCCCATGGAGTGATGAATGCAGTCATCGGTCGGCATTCCTCAGCGATGAAACCTTGGTGGTACGCCTTACCCTGGTCTAGGGTAGTGAACCACCGGTTTCCTCCCAGTCCGTCAATCAGGTCCTGCATTCTCGGTATTGGTTGTCGGTCAGGTATTGTTTTCTTGTTAAGTCCGCGGTAGTCGATACAAAGACGGAGGCTTCCATCTTTCTTTCGCACACATACTACTGGGGAGGCGTAGGGTGATTCAGATTTCCTGATCCAGCCGCGGTCAAGGAGGTCCTGTAGGTAGAGTTTCACCTCTTGGTAGAGTGGTCGGGGAATAGACTGGTAGGTCTTCTGTACTGGGACGTTGTCGGTGAGTCTGATGGTCATCTTGAGGTCGGGGATACATCCCATGTCCTGGTCACCCGATGAGAAACGCTCTATTTCCTGGTGAAGGAGTCCTTCCACAGCCTTCTTCTCCTCTGCTGCCAAGTGGTCAAGCTTGAAGGAGGGTCCTTCCTTTTTCTCATCGGTACCTGACACTGAGGCGATGTAACCATCAGTTTGGGGTTGGTAGTTGGTGGGTTGTGGGTCACGTGGGTAGTCAGGGAGTATCGAATGCATTGATTGTAGTCTTCCCAATTGCGTATACCGAGGGACTACAATCGTATTCTTGGAGTGGTTGTACACAGGGATGTCTAGACGAGGAGACTGACCTTGGGAGACTTGTACAACACAGGAGGGAACTTCTACATCTTCGGGCAGGTTGCTGTTGATTCCTGACTCGAACAGTAGTGTCTCTTCCCTCATGTTCCCAAGTCTTACCATTACTGTCACCTTCGTCCAGGACTCCGGGCGCAAGAGGATCGGGGAACGACCAGTTCTTACGGTGCACAACTCTTCTGGTGGTCCTGTCCTCAGTAGGGAGATTACTTGGTCAGCTGTTCTAGGTGACACTTGCATTGAGCTTCCAAGCTGTCGTGTGATGCCAGGAAGGCTTCCAATTGGTGTTGCTTGGACCAGCTCACTGATCACATTGTACCCAATGATGGTCTCCGGCAGCTCCTCGGGCGTCACTAGAAAAGGTACGAGTATGGTTGATGATGTGTTGGTGTCAGGGTCGAGGCTAAACCAGACTTCTATCCAGCCTTTGTATGGTAAGGAAGTGCCGTTGGCCGCCTTGAGCTGGAGGTCAGTATCTAGTATTTCCTGGACTTCCCTCAGTTTGACTTGTGGAAGCACCTCTCGATAAATTCTCTCTGGCATCACCGAGACCTGGGCTCCTGTGTCCCAGAGAGCTGTAGACGGAATCCCATTCAAGGAGCATTTAACTAGGCACCTATCACCAACAAGGTTCACAACACGTCCCCATTGTTTTGATGTGGGGACATGGCCAGGGCTTTGTGGGAAAATCTGGTTTACGTTTGGTTGTCCGGGTCTGGTCGTGGTTGGGGATTCTGGTCTTGGTTGGGTTACACCCTGTCCCCGCTGGGTGCCCCCTGGTCGTTTCCCTGTCGTTTTCTGCATCCCCTGGTGAAGTGTTCACTGCTTCCACACTTATAACAGTGCTGACAATCATCTCCTGTCCCTTCTTTGCGGCATGATGGGCAGCCCCTGGGTCGCTGAGGTGGTCGACGTCCGGCTCCTTGTGGTTGTTGTTGTTGTTGTGGGGAGCGCTGAGATGTCGACATTTTCCCCTGAATAGCTTCAATACTCGCTCTCAATTCTGCAATCTGGGCAGCCATCTCTTCGCGCAGGTCTGGCTTCCGTTCCTTGGGGGTTTTGGATGGGGGCTCCTCAGTTGTGATTGTGTTGATTCTTTGAGGTTTTACCCCAACCTTCTGGAGACGCTTTGCTTCTAGTGCTGCAGCCGTGGTCAGTTTCTCCAAAAGTTCTTCATCAGACACCCCTGGGGTGAGGGATTGCTTAATGTCCTGTCGGATGTTATCGTTCATTAACCCCGTGACCACTGCATGTACAAACATGCTCTGGACGAGGTGGGGGTCATACCTCAACCCAGCGGTGGAGTCCTCAGATGCGAGGAGAACCCTTTGTTTCAGGTCAAGTGCCCTCATGACGAATGCTTGCGCTGTTTCGTTCTTCAGCTGGCTGATATTCGACAGCTCTTGGTAGACTTCCGTGGCGTCCTTCTCCTGAAAATGGGCCTTCAAAACCGTCCTCAGAGTGACCAAGGTTAGGCGGGTGTGATTCTCAAGGTAGGACCTTAAGCGTAGTCCTGGGGTGATGGCCCTCACTACTGCCTCGATCACTTCCCCCTCACTGTAGCCCTTTGAGAGGGCAGCCTCGATCTGATGGTTGAGGCTGGTGTAAGTTAAACGATCTTTTTGGTTCGGTTCCCCGATCTGCCACTGATCCGCAGTTCCTTCCGGAAAAGTGGAGGGACAGTCGAGGGAGTCGTAGTCGGCATTGCGTGGTCGGGGATGGTGGCAGCAGGTGGTGGGGTGGAAGGAGGCAAGGAATGATGCGTGTTCTCATCAGCCCGGGCTTCCAAACGACGCAACCTCTCCTGGAAGTCACTCTCCAGCTGGCTCATCCTGGCCTTGTGAGCCTCTATTAGAACCAGCATCTCATCCTTGTCATCACTGGAGCCTTGCTTAATCGCATCAATCCGCGATTTCAAGGTCTCCAGTTTTTTCTTGTCTTCCTCCTCCTCCGAGCTTAATTTTCGAAGGGAAGACTGCACAATCCGTACCAGAGCTTGTCTGGTCCGATCCTCATCTGGTGTGGGTATGCCCAAGAGAGGACATACCTGCCGTAGCTCCTCGATTCGAAGACCAAACAGCTGCTCTTCTATTTTGAACTGAGATTCCTCGAAGGCTTCCATGTCGAAAGTGTCGAATCCTCGGATCTACAAGGTCAGGCTCTCCCGGCAGCTGCTTTGCTGATATCCTGCCCCTATCTGGCCTTGAAGACGAGTTATCCTTCGCTTTCACCCAAGCCTTCGCCGTGGAGTCTCAGTACGTATAGCTGTTAGCCAATTCGTCGTCGCATCACGAGGTTAACTGCTCATACCAGGTTCCGTGTCCAAGGACAGCAAGTCTTCATCCTTCAAACCCGTTGATTTGCTGTCCTGGCAGGGTCGCCAGAAAATGTTACCCGGGTCTCGGGTAACTGGGTTGAATTTACACTCCAATATCACTCTTGATCTGTATGCAGAGAAAGATAACACACGTCCAGTCAAGATGGATGCAGGGATGAAAGTGTTCTCTTTATTCTGGTATAAATCATACCAAGTTTCAATAATGATCATATAAATCGCAATCAAAATAATTATCAATACTTCTGTTCAACAACACAACGTGAATGACACATACAAATTGCTGATATGAATATCTAATTCTTCTTCAGTGTAATTGATAATTTACCTTGCTCAATATTATGATGCTTGATTTATACCTCAAAGAGTCTCTAAAATCAAAGGTTAATTATGACACTTACTCGTAACAATCAATCTTAATATTCCTTTGTAGTAAGCATAATTAACTGTAAAATTCTCCTTTAACAAAAACAATCTTATAGCTTAACATTAACCAGTCATTTAAAATACAATTGATTTAATCAAATAAACGCAACTACATATCACTTGATTAATCTCTGTTTGTATCCATAAACGAAACACAAATGATTAAATAAAGCTAAACCTGGAATGCATTCACTTCTTTGGCAAGAATTGTTTTGCAAGCAAGCGGGAAAACTAGTCATCTTGGTACACTGCAAAACAAATCTAACTTCTTTAGTTTTCCTTTGTTTCTCTAAAAGCCAGGTTTTCTCTCTCTTTCCTGCTCGTTCCTATATTTTATTCCTCTCATATAAAACAAAACGCTTCTATAACATCTTTTACAGCATAAACTTTAACAACATCTGAGATGATCCCTGCCGTCAGGCAAAAGCGAAAGTATTTCGGGAATGTTACTACAGTCGCTCTGAAGACCAAACTTTGGGGACGATCCCTGAATAATTCCTTTTAATTTCTTTATACCAAGTGAGGGACTGGCCAAAAAGTGAGGAACTGAGAAGCTGGGAAAGTGAGAGAGACACTGACCACAACTATAAACACACCGTCCAGAGAGCTAGTGGTCAGAGCTCTGGCCGATAAGGTGCGGAGGTTGGCGGGAGTCATCCAAACTGTGTTCACACCGACCCTCCGTCTCTATCTCTATTCTACCTGTATCTACAAATGTACACTATTATCATCATCCGTCACTGTTTCCATTCTGCACAATGCTACACTACTATTCCATAAGCATCATGCCAAACATCCATGTATTTACAATTAGCACACTTGTTAAGGCATTCGGGCTTTCAGTCAGAATAACATATACAATGTATGTCAGTCACTTCACAGTCATTCCCAAGATAGCCTGAAGGTCAACGGACTCTTACACGGCGCACCGCCTAGGAGAGTGTTTACACTGACCGTTCTACTCTTTCTCTTCCACAGGACAGTACAGCTTATGGCTTGTTCACACTCGCACAAGCAGCACTTAATCCGGAATTAAATCAGCTTAAGTTGTAATTTCAACTCTTACATCATGAAAAGTACTACATCACTACACAAATATAACAGTAACACCATTTCTATTATTCACCAACACTAGCATACCAGTCTATCTAGCTGTAAGTGACAATAGATTTGTACAAATACATATACTTAATAACTTCACTGAGAACACCATTGGTGTTCAGAATTCCCTTTTTCTGAAGGAATAATTACTACATTCAACTACCAAACACTAAATATCATAGAATCACCAGATTTACCAGTCGGAAGGAATGATTTTGAATAATTGAAAAGGGGTAAAAGCAAGGTTTCTTACCTGTATGCAGAGAAAGATAACACACGTCCAGTCAAGATGGATGCAGGGATGAAAGTGTGCTCAAAACCACATCCATCTGAGTGATGTCATTTTTCTCTGAATTTCAAGCAGTTTGGTTAACTCCACTCCGGGCTTTAGGGGTGGATGGATCAAGTTTGTGAGGGTATGTTCTTTCTTTTAAATCAGTGCAATTGTTCAAAACTTCTAAAAAATGGGGGGGGGGTCCATTTTCTTGGGGTATCACATATATATATATTATAGATGTGTGTGCGTGTGTGTGTGTATATGTGTGTGTGTGTGTGTGAGTGTGCATGTGTATATTGTGTAACATATGCATGGTCTAATCTTGAGCCCCCTCTAATGTTTGCCCCCCACCCCCCCCCCCCCCCCCCCAATCCAAAACTGCTTCCGGCGCGCCTGCCCTACGGAACTTACAAGCTGCACCACTTTAACCTCATTCAAACGAAAATTAAAACAATATCTTTTGAGCAGCTACGGCATGCATATTGTATAGTACTTGTTGCTCAGTATTTTCTCCCTTGTCTATCTTATTCATCCTCTAGTAGTAGTCCGACGGGATCCTAACCATGTACATTATTATTTTTCGATCAGTCTGCCTGTTGCGCTCTCTGAGCACTTATTGTTACACTCGATTGTTGGAATTCTTGCGCGTGGCAGCTGTCTGTTACCATGGTCACACGGCCTGCATGGTTTAGGACCCCGCTGGAATTTGACTCCTGAGCTCCATTGTTCTTGTGTGTATATTTTATATTCACGACAAAATTCTTTTAGCCCACCTTCCATTTGTGTATTTATGCCAAACTGTTACGTCATCATCTATACCTCCACACCCACTTAAATCCTTACAATCTCAGTCGTTGTTCTCTCAATGTCGTTACTTGTAGTAGGTTATAGTTGCAACATGTGACCTTTCTGTATTTTATTCTGTATTTTATTTAGCAACATTTGATTTGATCTTGTTCGTTTTAATCGGATCCCCCAGTTATAGTATGGTCTAAAAATATCTGTACTTATGCTTCCCCTAATCTGATTTTACCACGGGACCTGCGGCTCTATACAAGCTTGCTTTTACGCAGGCCCCTTCATATTTTTCGCATCATGATCTCAGTTTAACTCGCATGTATACAGACCTTGTGTATACCAAGACAAACTTTTGAACATTCCGGTGAAGTTCTATTTTGAATTATGTTCTGTATAGATTTCGTATCAATTTACTTTATATTGTGATATATGTGAGAAATATGAAAATAAATTGAAAAAAAAATTGAAAAATAAAAACACATTTTTGTTGCAGTGTAATTGTCTGCATGTTCCATAGAACCCTGACAGGTTTCTACCTTTGACCTCTAATGACCTCCAGAGGTCAATGACCTCAAATTATCAGAATTTTGATATTTGGTGCAATTGGTTGATGATAAACATGATAACGATGTCGTGAAAATTCATCTGTGTTACAACTGAATCGTTTTCCTATTCCTCAGATCAAGGGAAATTATTTACATGTCTCTGCCTTTGACCTCTGAGGACTATGACAAGTCAATGACCTCAAAATATCAAAATATTGATATTTGATGTACATGCAATTGTTAACTGTATACCTGGTGTGCAATTGTGCATTATGCTATTGGCATTTATGCTGCAATAGAAGTGTCTTCTCATTCCACAGAACATTGGTCATTACCCTGTGTATATCCAACTTTGACCTCTAAGGACAATGTGAGGTCAGACTTTTAGAATATCAAAATTTGTGTACTACAATATTGATGTTTGGCTTCATTGGTTTAATCCTAAATGTTTAATCATTTACAAATCACGCCTTGACTTTATAATCAAAGTATGCATGCATATTCCACAAAGCACTGGTTCATAGTAACAGGTCTCAGGAATGTGAGCGGTCAACTACTTCAGAAATGAAGCTTACGTGCCTTCAGTTATGGCAGTGACCTTAAATATAATATTTATGTTTGGGTTAGTTATACAGACTAGCTTGCATGAAATTATGTGCAACATTATCAAATTTGCACTGGACAAAATTTGTACGTTTAAACATGGAAGGTGGGGAGAGGAGTAGCCTATTTTTGGTTGATGCTTAGTAGTTTGTGAACAGGCATATGGCAAAATCACTTGAACTGGATAAAAGGGTGAAAGATGCTAACTAGAAAACAACAGGCCCACCTCATCAGATGTACGTCACAAGTCAAACAACCCGAGTCGTACAGCCCATGAGTTACGCAGCCCACGAGTCATACATCCCGTGACCTAAACACAAAATGAACAAGGTCAATGAACTCGACATCAAATATAATAGGCCCACAAGCTGTGCGGTCCGCGAGCTCGACACTCGGGGAAAATAAGGCCCACAAGAATAATATTACATAATATGTATTACATCAGAGAGCTTAAAGGACAAGTTCACCTTCATAAACATAAGGATTGAGAGAATGTAGCAATATTAGTAGAACACATCAGTGAAAGTTTGAGGAAAATTGGACAATCCGTTCAAAAGTTATGATTTTTTGAAGTTTTTGTGCAGTAACCGCTGGATGAGAAGACTACTGCAGTGTACGATGTCACATGCGTACAACAATATAAGGAAAATATAAAGAGAATTTCACAAAATTCCATCTTTTGAAAAAAGTACACCTTCCCCTGACTCGTTACCGACAAATGTTATAGGTAATATTATTCCCCCTGCCTTTAGAAAGAGGCAAGTCAAGTGCTCTTTTATTATGCGAAAAAAGTGAAAATATGTTGAATTTTCTTTTACATTTTCTTTATACTGTTGTACGCATATGACTCACAAACTGTAGTAGTCTCCTCATCCAGCGGTTCCAACACAAAAATTTAAAAAATTCATAACTTTTGCATCGATTGTCCAATTTTCCTCAAACTTTCACTGATGTGTTCTACTAATATTGTTGCATTTTCTCAATCCTTATGTTTATGAAGGTGAACTTGTCCTTTAATCTATTCAGTGAAGGTCTTGTGGAACTCCCCTCCCCTCCCCCCCCCCCCCCTCATGTGTCGGACTCTCATGAGCCTGGTTTGCCTAAAGTGTCAAGCTCATGGGCAGTGCTACCTAGTTTCGAGCTGGTGGGCCTCTGTTGGTCAGTGTAAAGCTCGTGGGCTATATGGTTCCGGTGAATGACTCATGGTCCTGGAGCATACAGTGACGTCATATGGACCATCTGGAAACGACTAAATACTGTGAGGCCTAACATGCATTCCACATGAAGCAATCCTGTGTCTTGCAACTTGCTATTGTCATCAAATTCAGTTTAGGTCATTACGTCAGGCAATTTTGGGCATTTTTGTACCTGTATGATCCGGTTAAGATTCTCTGCCAGCAAGTTATGATTCTGTGTAACCTGCTAAAATTGGTCTACATCAGATTCTATACCCTCGATCTCTTCCAAGACAGGGCAGCATCTGCGTCTTCAGTGAAGCACGCGATTGAGCTTACGTAGATTGCACGGATCGGCACACAGATCTCCTCCACGTCTAAACTGGAGACATCCTGAGGTCAGACCAGCGTTCTTATAGGTGCACAGCCACTGTATGCGATCATCAGAGTCTTCCAATGGCAATATCTGAACAGTTTGGGTTAAGGCAAGCTTGTCTCTTTGATGAGTACATTGCACATAGAGTACAGGATGCACGAGATGATAAGAAAGCTTCTTTTTGACTCGCGGGATAGGCTACATATCCTTTCTCAGAGGTTCTGAATTATCGGGTCGTGCTCAGTCTGCAGACTGTGAGCTGAACACCATATAAAGTACACGTGTGTATTGGGTGATTGTGTGTAATGATATGGGAAAAATGCATGGAAAATCAAAATACATGTTTCTGTATTTTACGCGGAATCAGTTCCCGTCTGTTGTCATGGCAGAAATGCATCAATCTTGCAATGCTGTTGTTTATTGTTTTCCCTCTCCATCACGAGTATACATTAAATGGAACGTGTTGATCAAAGTTTTTGTGATGTCGAAAAATGCGAGGCTGTATTGCGGGTGGCCTATTGCATGTGGCCTTCAATCTGTTTTTCACATTATGTTGACATGTTTAACAGACTGTAACTCACCAAGATGCCTCTTGAAATGTTTTTGAAAACTTCTGCTTGATTTCACATGAGTGGATGATTATCAGTTGTCTTTCTGCTATTATCTTGTGTAAAACAAAGTACCGGTAATGTTTGTCGTCTAAAGATAGCGTGCCAATCAATCTGCACTTACTTTCAGCCTAGACATCCGTGGGCGTTGTGGTGTAGAGCGACATCTGGCATCTCTGATGAAGCGAGCTAGACTTCCCTGTTCTTTTCTTTTCCCCACTAGAACAAAAGTATTGTTTTCTCTTCAAAAGATAGCGTGCCGATTAATCTGTACTTTTGGTTGGTGCTCTATACAATACATTCCAACCCACCTCCAGCTTATATCCGTAGGCGTTGTGGTGTAGACGTGGTAGAGCGAGACTTCACTTTTCTTTTCTTTTCCCCACTAACAAAGAAGTTTAGCAGGAAACATAGAAGCATTCGCACATACTGTTTACATTTCCCATCACATGCTTTTAACATCGGAATTTTCATGTACACATTTTGCCTGGAAAAGAATTACCAAGAACTTTTCAACACAATACATGTTCAAAAGAAGCCTTTTGGTTCATATATAATTTACTCGACAGAGTGATTTATAGGGGCCTACTTATTACTGTCCACGTACTCGAACGGTTTTCGCTAAAGATACAGGCATGTTCACAAGACTGCAAATTGTCGACGAATGAGGTCCTCGTCTGCATGTCATTGTCGATTTCGTCAGTGTGACTGGGCCGTCCGTTGAGCGGTCTGCCGTCACGCTGTCATTAGACTCTTCGTCACCATCACTGTCCACTTTGTATCAGTCTTACAGGGCGCTTCAACATCTCCGATGACACCAGTTGACTATTTGGAGTTTGTAATTGCACTCCAAATTGGCGTAAACGAAAGTTTTGTCTTATCGTGACTCACAGTTTTTCCTAATGTCCTGCTGTTCGCCGATTCAGTCAGATCCTCATCACATTCACAGAGTAGGTCGATGGTGCATTCAGCGTCGATAAACCCTGACTTGGAGGGGGCATGATGTACCAAGGAAGGAGAACTCCTGACTTTATCTCTGTGGTCTCCAACCGTTCTCAAAGTTCCTCAAAATTCCAAAATACTCTGCAGCCTTTGCTTCATATTGTGAAGCCGCTCCCACTGTGCTTGCCACTCTAACTGATTTCTCGGCTCATACATGTTTTTAATAAATAATTTACTAACAAACTTCCTTTCCCTAAAGCATTTCATTGGCTCAATCTTATATTGGGGTGTGGTGTTCACTAGAAATTAATTCCTTACTGGTCAAATGTTCAATTTGATCCTCCTATTCGTTTCTGTGAAAACTCAATTTTCTTCGATTCATCTCAATGTCTGATTATCTCACCAACTGTCTTTTAGTTTCTTCATCCACTTCTTCTCTGTAACCACTGGTAAAGACTTTATTGTTTCTTGGATATCAAAATGATAAACCAAATGAATATTAGTGTCCTTATGGCAACCAACGTCATCGTTGTTCTGGGTCATTATCCCTGAATTTGTCTTTGGAGTTCCTGTTTGACACACCCCGCTAAACAACATGGGGGAGCATCATTCCCAGTAATTTGGCGCGGAGCTTTGGGGATGGAGAGTGCTGACCACTAGCGGGGAAAGTAACACTAAACTCATAAATTCCTATGACCATATACTTTTCTTGGAAGAGGTGGTTTTGACAAAAAAGAAAGAAAGAAAGGAAATAGCTGGAAGGAAGATAAACGGTTTCATAAACTCCAAGAAGGGGAAAAGACTGAGCATATTGACGTCAAAGGGTGTCTAGGAAAACGACTGCAGTGTTCTATTTTCTTTTACTCTCTATCCGATTCTATTCTATTCTATTTTATTCTTCATTATAGACATGTGCTAGTAGCCATCTGGACTACAATTGTGTTTGTTTTGTACATCCTCTAAAGGTCACCAGAGGTCAAAGGTAGAGCCCTATTTGCGCTCTTTTGAATATGAAGACAATTTCTTGTAAAACTCTATGTTTCTTTGGTACATCTTAACCATGTTTATCATTAACTGATGACACCACAGATCAATATTATGATATTTTGAGGTCATTGACCTCTAAAAGGTCACCAGAGGTCAGAGTTAGAAACCTGTCTTTGCTCTTTGGAATATGAAGACAGTTTCATTGCAAAACAGATATGCTCTTTTTTTGCACATCTTAACCATGTTTATCATTAACTTATAACCTCACAGATAAATATTATGGTATTTTGAGGTCATCAGATGTTAAAGGTAGAAACCTGTCAATGCCCTGTGGAATCAGAAGATTTGTAGTACAAATCCATATTTAGTGCCTCCAGACATCAATATTCTGATATTTAAAATTCATTGACCTCTGGAGGTCATCAGAGGTCAAATCAGACTTACCTCGCGATCATGAATCTTATGGTATGTACTAACACTGGTGAAAGTTTCATACTTTGGTCAAATTTTGCACAATTCTCATGATTTTGAGGGCTTAACCGCTCGACTATATATCTGGATACAGAGTTTAACAAGATAGCATTAGGTGGAAAGGTGTATTTTAGTACGGTTTGTTTGTACCCATTTGTACCGGTTCTCTCCATTTTCCAGTGAGGTAAGCCCTATAGGTGATATTGAATGCGTTCGTGAAGAAATTGATGGATAAACTAGCCAGCACTAGCTTTGATAGTAAGATAAAAAGACGAACAAGAGGCTGTTTTTCGTGAGGGCAAAATCCAAGCTTATTGTGACATAATCCATAAAGGTTGCTGCTTTTATATTCTTTTTTTCTTTAGTTCCATATCCCACAATGTAGGTTGCTTCAGGTCTCTATAAAAAGGCCACAAATTCAACCTTCCTTTCTTCATGGTTCAAATGGGCCCCTTCATACATGATTCGCCATAGCTTACATGGATAGTTCATAGAAACCCCTGAACTGTGACGGGGCTTTGGGAAGTGTGTACAATGGTATGTCACCATATTATGTGGGATTTACGTGGCAACTGCTGAATTTAAGATCTCGTCAAAGAGAAAAAGGACGTCCATGCCAAGTATTAATGCAGTCCTGGCATTTACATCAGAATGAAAACGTGAAAAAGAACTTTGGTGGAACACCTTACGACCCTCGCGTTGGCTGTGCATATCAGTCAGCTGGTATCTTCGGACTGCAGGGAAATTCGGGGAAAAGAGATGTTCACTTTTACTTCATGAGAACGGGTAAGTTGCCTGGATGTCGAGCCCATACTTTTTAGTTTAGTTGTGTTCAGCCAACATTGGCCAATATCCGGGTTTTCGAGACCATAGCCTGTTCAACAGCTGATCGGCTAACTATGAAATCTGAGTTTAAGGGAAATGATTATGTTGTTTACGAGTAAAAGCATTCGGGGTGTAATAGGCCTGTATGTACATTGATATACCTGTTAGTCAATGAGATACATACATATTTTGGAGTTTTTACTCGTGTATTATCACAAAAATAATGTGGGATTCCCCCCCCCCCCCAATTTGTGTTCTTTTTTTTATCAAATTTACTTAAACATTCTAAAGATTGATTATAGATTCTTATATTCAAACGGAAATACGATTACTCTTGATTTCTGTAACATACGCATATAACTTTATCCTCAAGAAAAATCAAAATTAGCCTAGAAAATTGATCGTTATACGATACTGTTGATATCACATGCGCGCGTAGGTATAAGCAGATGTGAGGAACGCAGGTCCCCCTCTCAAATCCCGTTTCCTTCGGTAAATTAGCCTGTTGAGCTGTGAGCATGCAGGACTCTTATTTGTGCGTAATGCCAACCATTTGTAAAGGAAAAGAGCCAAAAGAAAAAGACATTTTGATGCTAACACTTCTCTTCCATTTTGCAGAATTTGGACCAAACAAGTTCTTGACGTCATAATTTATAGTGTGATGCTTCTGACGTTCATTTTCATTCGGACGTAACTTCATCTGATATTCTCCTGAAAAAAGCATATTGTGACTCGAGGAATTATGGCATCTACGACAACCAGACTACAAGATTCCAAGGATAAATGGCGCTACGTTATCGTCCTTTCGAAATTCACAATTATGTTCCTGGATGCAGGACTGGCGAAATCCTTTGGGGTTTTGCTTCCAGTAATGATCACTCGCTACAACACCGACTACAAGACCATGGGGATCATATGTAGCATGCCGGCCACCCTAGTGTACTTGGCTGGTGAGTAGTGTAGTTTTAAATCAGTGCAACGACAGTATAACTAGAAATTTTGCAGTTCCTCATGCTTTTACAAAGTCTTCGATTGTTGTTCAGCTATTCAAAAGATCCAAATATTGCGCAACGTTTGTAATATGCTCAGATTTGGTTCTGATAACTTGTGCTGTACGTGCGCGATGTTTTTCAACCTGCAGAAACTAATCTATTTAAAGCAAACCTTCGTATCAACATATTTTTTTTTATCTAGATGCTATGGGCTTCACCTTGTGCTTACACATTCAAATGAATGGGAAATATTGAGATGAACACTTGGTTAACAAGAATGACCAAATGAAATTTTGCACTACCATGGGCTGCAAGTTATCGCAGTAGACCTATATACAAAGCAAAACACGATGGAGACACTGTGGTACCATGGAAATCGTTTATTCCAGCCCTGTTCAACCCTCAGTCTAGCACGGAATACACATCGTAAGTTAAGAAAATTTTCAGGGATACTTGAAAAAATAATAATGTGATCATCTCTCGTCATATATCATCAGTTGTTCAGAAATTTGGATATCTACTCTCCAGCACATAATATTATTATGAACTTCGTTCATAAGGTGTTGAAGAGTGAAAGAAACTGAGAACGTGGTGTGAAGATAAGATAGGAGAGTGTAACAAAACAAGAGTTAATAGATGGTTGCAGACCGCTCAGCCAAAATTGCTTGATTTTAACAGAAAATAAAGTTTGATTTTGACAGAAAATAAAGTTTGATTTTTCCTAGTTCTTTTGCAACCATTAAAGATTCAGCACAATTTCACGATTTCATTATGTTGATAAAAAGACATTAATTTAAGTGATGAGACTCAGGTAAATTCCTTTAAATAATCAAAAAGTTTTTCTTCAAATTGTTTTTAAAAGAACCTAACTTAGGGACGCTTTTGAACTATCACAGAGATCATTCCAATATCTATGTCCAGCAAATGTAAATATATATTGTGTAAAAATAGTTCTTGTTAAAGGCAAATGAAATTCATGAGAGTGACTAGTTGGTTATTGAAAGAGCGGTATCTCGCAAACATTCTTTTGAACATGGTAAAAAATTATTACAGAGTTTGTACATAAATTGACCAATTGATAATGATAAAGATCGGGTATCTTTAAAATTTTGTTTTCGGAAAGCAAAACACCGTAGCTGTAAGATCTCCAAGATACGTGGCAAATCATTCGAAGGGCTTGTTTTCCTGGAGACGGGACAGTCTGTCGAGATAAGTTTGATAAGTGTTCCCCAAGCTATGACACCATTAGTAAGACATAAAGCTGACTGTAATGGAGAGGATGATAGTGGGAAAATGATATATTCAACTCTATTAATGACGCCAATATTTCGGGATATTGTGTGACAAACACTATAAATATGTGACTTCCGAGAGAGCTTATTATTGATAAATAAACCTTGAGACTTAATTTATGTAACTTCATCTATAATATACATCACCTATTTCTATATTACTGGGTAGACTTTTCAAAGTTTTATTGAACAACACATATTTAGTTTTAAAGACCTTTAAAAACAACTTATCCAAGGTATTTTTTTTGAAGTTCAGAATTTAACGTATCCACGAAAATTCGGGGATCTCAATAAGAAAGAAGTTGTGTCATCAGCAAACAGTACAAAAGATGAAATATTAAAAGCATTCGTTATTTGTACATGATGAACAAAAGAGGTCCATAGTAAACTACCCCGAGGAACAGCACAGTTGACAGATTGGCTGCAGGAGTTCTGGCCAGGCAACAAAAAGTATTGTTTGCAATCCGTTAGGTAGCTCCTGAAACACTCCACTTATAGGCCTTACTATAATGACATAATTTTAAAGAAGTAATATCATGGTCCAGGTAGACGCCCACTTATGAGCCTTATCAACAGCTTTGGCTACTTTTTCAATAAAGGAGAGAATTGGTTGAGAGGTGCTGTGTGTTTTGCAAAACGCAGAATTTTGCATAAGAAATAATATCATAATAATTAAAAAATTTAAGGAGTCTCGAATAAGCAACTATTTCTAACAGATTATAAATTGGAGACATTAAAGAAGAAATAGGTATGTATAATTACAAAATTGTATCATTACCTATTACTTATTTATCTTACTTATTACCTTTCTTAAATATTGTAATTACTATAGCGATTTCATACGTGATACCATCATGACCATATTATTAAGATAAGGATGGATATAACATTTTGAGCAGTGATGAGGGTGATAGCTTTATACATTGTAAACTAATATTTTGCAACATTTCTTAAGTTTTCAGACATTCTTTTATGATGGAATATTCGCAATGTTATGATTAAGACAAAATAACCAAGCAAGAGATATTTAGGACGAAAAGACAAAAGCAGCTAAGTAAGAGACGATCGTTTTCTTTTCACTCAGTTATGATGTCTCCAATACATGCAATATGCTCGTTCGTTCCACCTTGCGAGGTCGCCTATTGCCTCTTTTCTCTTGGCCTAGCAAACCTGAATCTTTGTTTCTGGTTTATGCTGTTTAGTCATTAACCACACAAAGACAAAGGAGGAATGTAACAGTGCAACTGTACTTTAAACTTATAGAACTGTTGTTATAAACTATTTCTCTTAACGCAGCCCCGTTGGTGCATTTGTTGATGAGAGTTGTAAATGTTCGGGCCTTTGGGCGGTTTCCTGTATGCTGTCCCTGTCCTATGTGTGCCATTCGTCGATTCGACTATTCTACTTGCAATTTTGACATCAACAACAGGTAAGTGCTTTGACAATAGATCTACTCGGGCTAGCTTTTATTTAGGCCCTGTCAAATTATTTCTGTCGCTTCCTTTATATCATGATATGCCCATTAAGTTGTGTTCAGTAGGTTCGGTTTATTTTTTACTCAATCAAAAGACATGGTTGCATACATTTTGAATTATTATTTAGTATTCTTACAGTCAATTATTTTGTAATTTCTTTGAAAAAGTGGACATATGAAATTGAACTGAACTTCGCATTCAAAAATTCATTCTAGTTAAATGTGCGAATCCAAAGAGAATCGAATTCCTCACAAATTACACTGGACAGCAAAACAAATTCTGTCAAAGGCCGCACACAAAAATTCATCCCCTAGAAATAAAAATTGTTTGTACACAGGTATGCTGCAATATCCATTAGTAATCACATACCCAATAGCAAGTGATTATCTTTATTACAAAGACAAAAAAAGACATGCACAGCATCTTGGTCACTGAATCAAAAATCACAAAATGTAACAGAATGAGCCTTACAAATTTTACGCAAAAATCAGTGTCACAGGACGAAAAAAGCAGTCACAAACAATTTTTCAATAATGTGTATGTCCTCCTTGTGCCTGGACACATTCCAGGCATCTCTGACGCATGCTCTGGACAAGCTGTCTGGCGCAGTCCTTGGGAAGTTCTGTCCTTTCCTCCTGCAGAGCTTGGATCTATGTTGGTCAAGTTTAAAAATGTTGTCCATTCAGTGGTCATTTTTGCATGGTGGAAAGTGCTTTTGTGTAGGACTTTTGATTCAGTGACCAAGATGCTGTGCATGTCAAGTTCTTTGTTATGAAGACATTCACTTGCTTATGTGCACGTGATTAGTAAGGGACATTGTAGCACACCTGTGTACAAAAATTGTTTATTTCTAGGGGATGAATTTTTGTGTGTAGCCTTTGACAGAAGTGGGTACTTTCTTTTGCTGTCCATAGTGTATTTCTTGTCCTCTCATTGGTCGAGATCACTGAAAGCAACAAAACGACTATCACTGCTACGATGAAAATCCTTGTCCCGTCAGAGTCATGCTATTTCTCCAGGGAAAAGGTAAACTATCACGCTGATGACTCGCTAAACGTACCACTAATACGTCCCCCGCGAGTGTTTTACCTCGCTCATTGCTTTGACGAAACACGGTATGGTTTTCCACCAACGCGCGAGAGGACTGATTAGGTTTTCACGCGCAAATAAATGGGAAGTGTAATTTTGTGTGCGTAGAAGAAATGGACTTGTTTAATTGAGAGAGCGGTAAATCCCACTTGATTTGCTGTCAGTTTTGAAATAATTTTTGAGAGGTATTAAACAAATGTACCAGACCATTGTTCGAGGCTTCGGTTAAACTGTGTGCCTTCGGTGACTTCGGACACAACACAATTTTCTTCGGGTCTGAGGATGCGCCCTCTCAGAAAAAGGTGCTATTGCAGAAGTCACCTCATTAGAATAGTGTTAACGAGAACCTCTCAAGGCCCCATTTTATCAAAAGATATAATCGATTATAAATTTCCTTACTACACAGGCTGCCATAGACTTATCCTATTATAACTCTTCATAAAATAGGGCCCTGGCCTGGTATACTTTGTATACTACACTGCAGGGGCCGTGGAACCATCAGCCTTTTTTTTTGGGGGGGGGGGGAGGTGGGGGACTTAACATTTCAATACCGTGACTTTTCGAAAAGGTTCCATCCGTAGATTCTAAAGGGGTAGGGAAGGGGGAAGAATATCATTGATCATTGACCTTGTTGACCTCTTACCCCCCCCCCCCCCAACTCAAAAAACAAACAAACAGAACATAAAGGTTCCGCGGCCCCTGTACAGTAAATTTAGATGAATCTTCGTCAACTTTGTAGCAACTCCTTGTATTGGAATAATCGATACATTTCCGTTTTCTCTTATTTTTTCCCTCGCCTTCTGCAAAGGTTTTGGAATGGCGTTGTCTTTCCTACCCGTCTTCGTGACACTAAATGACTACTTTCCAGTTTCGCTTGTCTTCTACAACACATTGACTCTCTTCGGATTAACACTTGGGGCTTTCTGCCTTCCAGTGATCGTTGAGCGATCTTTAGAAGCCTACGGACAGAGAGTTGCATTCCTTATCCTTGGCGGGATATGCCTCCATGCTGTCGCGTGCGGAGCTGTGGTCCGACCCCCAACGGACCTCTCCGAGTTGAAACAGAAGGAAGAGGAGATGAAGCGAGAAGGACAACTGATAGAAGACTCAACAGGATCAAGCCTTGCCACAAATTCTGTACAAAATATGGAAACATCGTCGGGGTGTGCAAAGTCACTCCTTCAGAGACTGACATCTTTAATCTTTTTCTCTGAGCCGAAATTCGGGCTTGTTACACCAGCAGTTTTCTTGACAAGTTACGTCCTGTATGCTTGGATGCTTTTCCTTGTGCCTCAAGCAGAATGGCTTGGCATCGACCCCTCTCGTGCTGTGTTTCTTTCTAGCATCGCAGGCATCAGCGGCATCTTTGGACGAATACTTTTTCTCGTCTTGGTTCGCTGGGAGTTGAACTCTACCCTCATCTTCGTCCATTGCTGCCTCATTTGCTCAGTATCATTTTTCGTTTTAACCTTGAAAGCGACATACGTCTATCAGGCCGTCAATGCCTCTATTCAAGGCTTCTTCATGTTCATTATTGACTCCCTCCCGCACGCGATGACGAAGAAGACGGTAAGACGTCAGGAAAATGTCTCTGAAGCCCTTTCCACTATGTGCATAATCAGTGGTATTGGCGCCCTCTTCGGTGATCTCTTGTCAGGTACTAAGGAGATCTTATTTGTTAGATTTGCATTATACATGTATTATTGTAACCCATGTTCATAAGACATTAAGCAGGTGATGCCCACGTTATACTCAAACCAAGTGTTTGCAAATACAGTACATTGGCTATATAGGCCTATAATGCCATATAAGTGTGTTTTGAATATTATGCCACGTCAAGGCTAGAGTACGAATAGCATGATGCTGCCTCTGTGGTCGTTTTATAGGTCAGTGTCTCTGTAAGCCTGTTAGTCGGTATAATATACAGTGCCATTTACATAAAGGTTTTAATTTCCCTTTTAATAATGTTTATATACCCCGACTTGCGCATCACTTAAACATAATCAGTATTGTTTGTTTACTTTGCAAGAAGTTGCAGTGACATGGTTACGAAGCCATGACTAGACAAGACAAAACAAAATGAATAAAAAAACAACTGGCAAACATGATGTTGACGATTACACATGCATGGTCACACAATCTTTTGACACTTTTAATGATTGTAGTTTGAATGACTTGATATCAGATATATACAGCTAGATCAATTTCTTATAACATTGAAACTTTGCTTCTTGCTTGTGAATTATGCCAATAATAATTCAAAAGACACCAAGATGATATTCAACTGCAATCACTATTAACTTTTCTCAATATTGCCATGTCACAATGTATTAGTGATTTATCACCGATGCATACATGCGGATTCCTTAAAAAAAACCCTCAAAATATAGAAGTTTAGATTTGTCAGGATTGTTTTGCCACCCTGGTTTTAAAATGAATTTTTGCTTTGTCACTTTAAGAATTGCATTATCTGTTTTAATACAATCTTTCTTATTGATTTGACAGGTCTCATCTTCGATGTAACTGGATCCTATACCGTCGTCTTTATGGCATTCGGGTTGGCTGAAATTGTTATCCTCGTGAATCTTGTTGTCTCAGAAATCTTTGACAGAATGAACAGGAGCAACGTGATTTCTTAGTTGGAGCTGCCATGCATGAGCATGTTTAAAGAAGAAGAAAAAAAGTAAGAGCCAGAGCAGTGTGCATCAAATTTTGATGAGGAACCACCTTCAAGGGAGAATAGCTCAATGAACACTGAGTAAAAGTTTTGGTATTCTCATCTCATAGACATACACTTGGAAAAAAATAAGGTAAACATATTATTCATAGGAGATTTTGATGAAAATCAATATCATACTAAGGGTAATTCTAGGTCAGTACAATGGAAAACTTTACACATGACGTGCATGAGTGAACACATTCGTTTTTGCCCTCCAAGGCACACGAGTAAAAATTGTGAAAATTTACATGTTGTCTTTCATTTGCAAATGTCCCTCAAGATAACTATAGCAGGCATGTCTGAAATAGCAAAAATAAGTTTCAGTTCTCTTCATCTCTTTATAACCTCAAACAAAATCAAACTAGAAGACGAAAATAAGAATTTCCAGTCAACTCAAACTTCAAATGACAAAGAAAGGCACAAAGATGATTAGATTGACGATTTTTTTTTTTAATTTCGTTCTTTTAATTTAGGAATCTAAGAATTCATGAGCCAAATTCAAAAACCAAATTTCCTAATTTCAGGCATTTTCAATATTGCTTCTTCTTTCAGTTCATTTGAATTTGGATTTGACAGAAGATTCATCATTTTCCTCCATCATCCCAAGCTTTATTGAACTTTTTGGCTTCAAAGATATTATAAAAATCATAGGGCAATAGATTTGCGACTAAGATTGTGTCATTAAGTGGGTTCCATCATCTCTTGAGCATTTATACATAGACAGATCAGAGCCAAATTTACGAAGATTGACCGCCATGTTTTACATGTTTACATTGATTTACTAGCCGAATATCGTGATTCACTTCATTTTATTATATTTGATGTACATTGCTTCATTGAGAAATATGAAAATAACTTGAATGGAATTGAATAAATTGTCTTTTTTTATTGTTGTATAGAAACGCACTTACGCATGAATGTCAACTTGTTCATATTTACTATTTTCACTTTTGTGCCTAATTGGATGAGAAAAGCAAAGGTGTCTACTCATGCGTAAAGTTTTCCCTTTTTGACGACCTACCAGATTGTGGAATTACCTTTGATATGGTGTACATATAATTGATACATTAATTCTCACCCAAATGTTTTTTGGGAAACATAAACTTTAAAAAGGTTTGCTTTCTCTTTATTCTTTTTGTTCTTCTTCTTCTTTTTTTTTTTGCTGAGTGTAGATACTATAGAGGACACACTCGGTCTAAATGCCTTGCCATTATTATGAAGAAGCCCTCCGCCATCTTCAATAATGTTGTGTATAATCATCCCGTCCCCTCTAAAGAGGCAAATCAATATGTCCCTCGGATAATGGAGGTCCCGTTTGTGAGAGAGTCAACTCATCCACGTTAAAGATCCGCTTCATTCATTCATTGTATTACAAGAGAATGATATGCAAAACTATTACAGTTCAGTTGTTCCGCTCTCACATCTCACTGGAAACCTTGGAAGGCGAGCTATAGTGCAACTGAATATGGGGCTACTATAGTATCCAGCTATCTTCTCAGATGGAAAATAAAACAAACAAACAAACGAACGAACGAACGAACACATAACTATGGTAGTAAGTGCGCCCTATCAGCAATCGATCGGGTACACAAAGTAGGCCCTACACATAGTACACTCGGCGTGTATGTCGATCTGTGTATGAAACGTATGTGTGTGTATGTGTGTGTGTGTGTGTGTGTGTGCGGATTATCGGCGCACCATTGTTACATCCAGAATGGGTCAATTCATTAATGATTTGAGTGAAATCAAATATCAAGGAAAAACCAAAAAAAAAAAAAGAAGAACAAAATCCATGCATACATCATCTATATATATCCACGGAGTTAAAGTCAACCATAACTCTTTTATAATAACTCGGCATATAAAATATAGACTAATCGAATGAAATACTTTCTGAAAGTAGGTCGTATGTCATCAAAAGTGATAAAAAAATCCATGAAAATTATCAAAGCAACGAATTGTAAATTTTTAAATGCATACAAGTGATTTGATATAAATATTTTTTTATCCTGCGCTGTATGTTTCTTGAATGCACAAAGAAAGACTGAGACCCCGTTTACAGTGCGGGGCTGGGCCGAGCCGCGGCCGAGCCCAGCCTCAATTGCGGGCCGAGCCCCGCAATTTTGTCCGTTTACACTGCCGGGCTCGGCCCACAGAACTCTTACATATAGAAGAATCACACCCATTCACAACCCGCTGAGCTTGGTGTCGCCACCGCGCGCCCCGGATGTGACGCCTCAGTGCACACGCCGCCATGTTGCTTAGCGGAACCTCCGCAGCTCCTCGCGAGTACGGCACGGTCAAGTCACTGATCGGACAGTATGACAGCCGCTATAGCCCTTGATATTTACTTGAACTTGTAAACTGTCAAACTGGTACTTCTCAATCCAGCATTGACCACAGATTCATGTACCCATTTTTGTTATTTATTTCACACTCTTCCTGAAAGTTGTCTGTATTGAAACAGGTGTTTTTTCCCCTTTTGGATAGATCTATTTGACTTCGGAGACGTGATCTGCTTTGTTTTGGTATAACGCGCGCCTGTCCTTGTCTGTGTCCTGCCATTTTTCTAATACCCCTCTCAACCCTATGTCTTGCATTTTTTCCCCTCCAATGATATTGTAAGAAGATGTGTGTTCGTGCTTTTGATTTTTCTCCCATTAAACAGGTCAAATTAAATTTCCAGTCAGTCCAGTTGTAAAAATCAATGATTTGTGGATATGATCATGTAATACATCTTCCCCATCTGACGTATACTCGTTCAACATATTAGAAATTTGGAAGACAACATCACCTTAATTATATATATTCCTGCTGTTATCATTATCATTAGTAGTGTAGTACAATGTAGTTATCACTATTGCACATATTGGTATAGGAAGCAATAGGCCTATAGGCATATATACACTGTATATCTGTATACATGAAATAAAACAGAAATCGAGTTCATGCTAATCACCGACAATTTATTTCACCACACCAATTTCTGAGCGATTTGCAACAACACTTGAGAAAGAGCGAATCGCTCAAATATTTGTGTGCTGTAAATAAATTGTTGGTGATCAACATGAACTTGGTTCCTGTTTTACTTTCGATATCATGATATTGCTGCACCAACATGTAGACTACCCGGTACTCAATCAATATATATATAATTATCTAAGTATGTATGTATATATATATATATATATATATATACTATATATATATATATGTATATATATATGTATGTATTCACACACTCACACACACACACATTACAAACATGAACTCCTTTCAAGATTGTCTTCCCACAAAAAAAAACAGGAAGTTAAGTTGGACAGAGTTAATTTTCCTGATTTTTTACAATTTATTTGACATTTATCAAGGTCAAAGTTGATTGCTGAGAATCAACCACAGTACAGTGATATACCATTTGCTTGAAGTACACGTACCATTATCATACCTAATACGGCGGCTATAATCACAGGCAGTACATGCATCAGGAACATGTTATGCAAATGATAGGCAAGACCACCAGTGTCGCAAATTTGTGACAACTATTGTAATCACAAAAGCAAGTTATGCATATATACATCTATAATGGACATGCAATAGGGCAACAACATAAAATTCATGAATAATGAACACTGTCTGGCAAGATTATCTAAGGCAATACATCAATATAGTGCACACTTCCACTTGCCCTTGATAGCTTCAAGCGTGATTCAAAAAAAAATCCTAATGAGTGTAAAAACGCACTATGGTATAGTATGAAGACATATTGTGTTGATCCGCATGCACTATGGCAATATAAATCTACGAATTATGGACACTAAAAAGAACACCAAAGGCATTCCTGGTAACAGTATTAAAGGCAATACATTTGTAAATGTAAGATTTCACTTGTACTTGTTAGCTCAGCATGATTCAAAATTAAATCCTTAGTAATGAGTTTAACAAAAACTACCCCATACACTGTGTAGTATGAAAACATAATTTGGTAACAACATGTAAGCAAAACAAGTATCACAGATATATACAACAAATGTTGTATATCACGAAAGCAAATGCCTGTATAATCAACTATCATGCAATATAGCAACAACATAAAATCCATAAATAATGAACACTGTCGGGCAAGAATACCAAATGCATTCTTGGCATAACAATATCAACTAAAGGCAATACATGAACATCTGTATAATGCAAGATTTCACACGCACCCGTCTGCTTCAAACGAAATTCAAAGTGAAATCTAAAGAGTGTGAAAACATACTACACTGTATCTCAAAGTATGTACATAAAGGCAAAACAAGTGTCACAAATATGACAACTATATGTCTTGTATATCATAAAAGCAAATGCATGTACAATCACTTAGCATACAATATGGCAGCAAAATAAAACCATGAATAATGGACACTGGCAAGAATATAAAAAAAAATATCAAAGGCAATACTGTATAATCCATGATTTCACTTGCACTTGTTCGCTTCAAGCGCAATTCAAAATGAAATCCGTATGAGTGTGAAAACATACTATGGTATAGTACGAAATGTTAACATGGCAACAATATGTAGGCAAGACAAGTCTCGCAAATACATGTATGAAAAATATTGCATATTGCGAAAGCAATGTTTCATGAACATGCATTAAATTGGCAATGTGGCAACAACATAAAAATAAATCCATGAATAATGGACACTGTCTGGCAAGAATATGAAAGGCATTCTTGGCAACGATGACAAAGGCAATACATTCATATACACATGTAGTGCAAAATTGCACTTGCTCTTGTTAGGTTAAGCACCATTTAAAATGAAATCCTGCAATATAGTTTGAAAGAACAGAAGTGAATGTGATAAAAACCTAAAATGGCAATAGACCTCAAAACGCTTTATCCTGGCAAGGAAAGCGCATTATTCAGAAAAAAGACACCAAACAGGTTAGTCATCGCATTCTTCATCAGCGACCAGGATGCGATGTGATGGTAGATTAAAATCCGTTTCTGAAGCAGACATACACAGAAGGGTATATGTCTGCTCCTGGTCGGACCGATTTCAAAACTAAAACTCAAATTTCAAACACCTAACATGCAAAATTAAAATTTGTTCTTCTGCATGTACCCTCATGAGATGTTGTGGAAAGTTGAATAAAGTTGGTACAGCATCTGCCCGCAGCCTTGTTATCTGGCCGGTGCGATCGAAGTACTTCTCTTCAAAGTGGTCAGAACACAAGGTAGAGTATGGTTTGGGAATCCAGTGGTCACTTCTCATGTTCACAATCCATCTTTGGCGAAGAGCAACACCCCTTCTTGGAAATCTAGGATTTTTAACACACAGAGAACATATGATACATGTAAAACTTATTACCATATCAGATTTGTATAGACCTCATATTCATAATCATAAAACACGTGTACCTACAATACAACTATGGCAAGCATGACGATGATTGCATGCATGGACATGGTCCATGGAAAGCTCCTGATAATACTAGAGTACACAGTCAGTCTAGACAATCTAGTATCTAAACGACTGTAGAGTGTTGTCACTGACACTGACCCACCACCAGTAGTAGTACTGTGACTCTAGCTAGACAAGAATAAATCTACGTGTAAAGTTTACACCTCAAATTTACATAAATAGATAGTACTTTTTTTCATGTACAAAGCTGCTTGCTCCAACACACAACGTACAGAGTGTATAGCCCCAGGGCCTAAATTAGGCCTACTTGATCTTTTTTATTTTGCATATTTTGGTAGTTGGTGGTAAACAGGTATGTCGACGGCAAACACAAAAGCCAGTGTCTGGGACTACCTTTGCTACTGCGCTCACAAGAAAGCCAACATACGACCGATCCGCCTAATTGTAACGTTACTAGGGGAATTAAGTACTTGTTATTCTCATCATGGCTTGGTGTCAAACTTACCTGTTTCCAAATCCTTTTGTCAAGTGATTCGTGCAGTTTACAGCCGCACAATACGGCATTCTAATGCCTCGCTCAGGGTCTCGGAACGTCAGAAAAACACGGTGCAACATGCAGTCACTGTATGTGGATGGCGTCTGCTGGGATTTGCACGCAAAAAAGTTCCGCTAAGCAAAATGGCGAACGTCACGTGACAATGAGTCGAGCGACGGCGACAAAACGGGTGGCGAGTGATTCTTCTATGTGTAAGAGTTCTGTGGCTCGGCCGCGCTTTTAATTCAAACCTTTTAATATTTTGTCGTAGTGGCGCTCTGCTTGTAAACAAACGCAATTTGGTATAGTCTGGTTTTCAGACCCTTTGCCAACTGGATTCCGTGGCGACGAAGTCGCCGTTCGGGCAAAGGCCTTTGCCGAAGGAAAAATCCTTTACAGGACAAAACCACCTCAAACTATACTAGTTTTCGACGTTGAGGGGGTTAATATCCTGAATAGCAAAATAGTACTAGACTACAATTGGCCGCGCATTTGGCCCAGTTTGCGTTTACACTGAGACTGAAAGGCCGGGCTCGGCCGCGGCCGAGACCACCTCCAGAGCGTGGCCAAATGCGCGGCCAATTTGGCCTTTTGCGCGTTTACACTGAAATGAAGGCGGGCTGGGCCGCGGTTCGGCCGCGGGTTCATATTCTTCGATCTCTTGAGGGCCCCCTTTCCCACTCTAGCGTATTTTCTGTAAGCTTGCGTCAATGCATAATTCAACAAATACTTTACTATTTTAGGAAGCGAAATTCGGCAAAAAGGTCCAGATACGCTGGACTCCGCTCGATTTGCAGGGAAGATCTGGCCTTTCATCAAATTGGCGAACGTAAGAGACGTTCGCCCAACGAGTTATGAAAGTGTGCTAACCGCATTACCAGCGTACAAAATAATGAAGGAAATCGCTCGCGTATAGCGCCCATCCAATCGAAAATTGGCTAATTCCCACAATTTGATACGATATGCTTTACTTCATGATGACTTCGAAGGGAAATGATATATATACTTGTAAAAAGATTTGATTTATTTGGGCATGAAATTCCATATTTATTTCTTTATACTATCATTATTTGGTCCGTGGTGTTGTATACATGTATATCTGTGGGCGAGAAGTAGCCTCGGGTTGTAAGTATTCAAATGAAAATCAATGCGATGGTGAATAGGATAAGAGTGTACGTGTATAAACTTTGCGTAAAGGTATACATCATGCATGAATGAAAGATTATGATGAATTGATTATAAAGGTGTGAAGATCGTGTACCTGGTATGTATACTTGTCAGTGGCGTATCTAGGGGGGGGCAAGGGGGGCACGTGCCCCGGGCGCCACTCCTTGGGGGCGCCGAAAACGAAAAAATGAAAAAAGAAAAAGAAAAAGAAAAAAAGAAGAAGAAGAAGAAGAAGAAGAAGGAAAAAAAAAAAACTCGCCCGGACTGGGGGCGGCGGGGGGGGGGGGGGGGGGGGGGGGGGGGGGGAAGAAAACCAAATCAAACAAGATAAAAACAAAAAATGACAATGTTGAATGTGTTCACACAAGAATTCCATGTTTTGTAAGCTGAAATTTAGGCTCGCTCGCTGCGCTCGCTCGACAAAATGTATAGAAAAGAAGATAAGAACAAAACGTGATGATAACGCGGACAAAATGACAATGTATATCGTGTTCACACATGCCATTGTAAGAAGGCAAAATGTTACACGGAGCAGCGGCTGCAATTTTATTTCTTTCGTTCTGAAGCGATCGCCTGCTGGATCAAACGAGGGCACAAAAGGTGTCGAACATTACGGGGGGGGGGCGCAAAAAAAATCAAACAAGATAAGAACAAACGTAATGATGACGCGGAAATATACAAATTTCGGCTCACTCGCGCGTAATAATTTAGAGTATTTTTTATCAAGTCCTCAGTTTGTTGGTATAAATCGTTGTCTATAAGGCCGTCACTATATCTTGATTAGAATTGTAAGATTTAATAAGCAAAAAATGGCAAGAATTCCATGTTTTGTAAGCTGAAATACAAAAATTTTCGGCTCGCTCGCTGCGCTCGCTCGCCAAAATTTATCAAAAAAGAAGATAAGAACAAAACGTGATGATGGCGCGGAAATATACGAATTTCGGCTCACTCGTGCGTACTAATTTGGAATATTTTTTCAACTCCTCAGTTTGTTGGTATAAGTCGTTATCTATAAGGCCGTCACTTATATATCTTGATTAGAATTGTAAGATTTAATAAGCAAAAAATGACAAGAATTCCATGTTTTGTAAGCTGAAATACAAAAATTTTCTGCTCGCTCGCTGCGCTCGCTCGCCAAAATTCATCAAAAAAAAAAAAAGAGAAGAAGATAAGAACAAAACGTGATGATGGCGCGGAAATATACGAATTTCGGCTCACTCGTGCGTACTAATTTGGAGTATTTTTTCAAGTCCTAAGTTTGTTGGTATAAATCGTTATCTATAAGGCCGTCACAATATCTTGATTAGAATTGTAAGATTTGATAAGCAAAAAAATGACAAGAATTCCATGTATTGTAAGCAAAAATACAAAAATTTTCGGCTCGCTCGCTGCGCTCGCTCGCCCCAATTTATCAAAAAAAAAAAGAGAGAAGAAGATAAGAACCAAACGTGATGATGACGCGAAATATACAAAAATTTTCGGCTCGCTCGCTGCGCTCGCTCGCCAATATTTATCTAAATTTATTACATTTAAATCACCCTCAAAAGACCCCTTTTAAGTGCTTGAAAAAGCATATGTGAACCTTTTTTCTAAAAGTCCCTACCGGGATGGGGTTGAGGTTGAACACTTTTTCAGAAATTAGGGGCGCAATTTTCGCGCTTGCCCCGGGCGCCGTTTTCCCTAGATACGCCACTGATACTTGTGTAGCTGGTACTGTTGGGGTTTTTAGTTGTTTAGAAACATAATTGTTAATTGTATATGAGCTATAAATAAGCAGGATTTGTACAAAGATAAAATTAGGATCGAGTTTTTTGTTGTTGTTTTTTTACTATAGGCTAAATGAAATAATGAATTTGATATTTGTTATAGTTACCCCATACAATCATATTACAATACTGTAAAATGAGGAATGTTCACGTGCATTTTAATTTCGCAAATTTTGCGATCGCCAAGATTCGCGAAATTAGAATGCACGCGAAAGTTCTACTATCCCCGCGTTCACATTGGTCCCCGCGACGCGGGGACAGCCACAAGAGATCTTATCTTTTTTACGACTGATTATCTCATCTGTCCCCGAGCTGTGGGGCAATTAGGGCTTGGGGCGAGCTCTGCCAGGCATAGCGCATGCGCACATTTGATGACCACAGCTGGACGCTATCAATTTCGCCCCAAGGTCACTCTCCCCTCCAAATCTTGTCCCCGTATGGCGGGGCGGGGGACAAGTCCCAGTGAGCGTTCACATTATGGTTTTGGAGGAGAAAGTCCCAGAGCTCGGGACTTTCCCCGCGTCGCGGGGACAGCCACAAGAGATCTTAGCTATTTTACGACTGACCGTTCACACTGGTATCTCATCTGTCCCCGAGCTGTGGGGGCATTTTGGGGCTTGGAGCGATCTCTGCCACTTGAAACCAGGCATAGCGCATGCGCACATTTGATGACCACAGCTGGACGCTATCAATTGCGCCCCAAGGTCACTCTCCCCACCAAATCTTGTCCCCGTACCCGACTTGCTTCGCGGGGACGAGGGGACAAGTCCCAGCGAGCGTTCACATTATGGTTTTCGAGGAAAAAGTCCCACAGCTCGGGACTTTCCCCGCGTCGCGGGGACCAATGTGAACGCGGGGTGTAGGCCTATGCATTGGATGGCAGTTCGCGAAAATTTCATGCCGCAAAAAAAGGCCGTCGGCTCCAATTCGCGAAAAACATTCATGCTGCGAATAGATCATATTTTAGTATCATAGTTGAAGGGGTGGTATAGCTTCGGTTAAGATGGTGCTTGGGTTTCCACCTTTTTTTCTGAGAATGGTGATAAAAAAATCCTTGATGTAATATGAAAAAGCATATACTGTGCAACTCTCAGAGCGCTAGGAATTCAGTTTCCTTGATGAAAATTGGTTTTCAAATGGCCGAAATATCCAGAAACGAAGAGGTCTTAATAAAAAGTGGGACGCACTTTTAATAAGGATCCACTTAGTTTTACTTTAATTTTGAATAATGATGTGTGCTATTTCAAATCTGATTTTTATCAAATAAACTCTGAATTCCTCGTAGTATCGTGTCCTCTTTAATATTTCATACGTGGTTGCTAATCATCTCGCAAAAAGTTAGTCTGCATTCCCCACCTCAACCAAAACTATATCATCCCTTTAACGTCTTAAAAGAATGATACATTATTAAAGAAAAAAAACTTTTTGAGTCAAAATGTCAAATTAAGTTTGAACTTCCAAGGAATACCAACCGCCTTTGAAATTGAGACAGACATTTTCGTCACCGTGTTCGTTCCAAGTCAGGATTGAGTCAAAGATACAAACGCTTAAAAATGTTAATTGTTTTCTTTAATAGGTACACTGCAAGTCAATGGAAATACATGTATTTCATTTTGTGAATGGTTCGAGACGGAGCGTCAAGAGTGCATAAAACGGGCCTCATCTACATCCAAAGAAAACTACTAGTATTTGCACTTAAATCATAAAACCTTTACCAGTTCTGTATTCATTGTCAGTAAGAGTGTTTATAATGCATTATGGGAATGAAATGCAACATACAATAATTTTGTGTACCGGCAAATTAGATGAAATTGAGATGCGATGACTGAAATACACTGTACACAATTTGTCATGTTTACCATTTACAATGATATATCATTCATAATATAGTATATATATATATATATATATATATATATACACCTGGTGAAACACTTCTGTCCATATATATGTATATATAATATACACACTTGGTGAAACACTTCTGTCTATATATATATATATATATATATATATATATATATAACAGTATATATATATATATATATATGTATATATACATACAGGGCGTATACAAAAAAAGTTACACTTATTTGAAAAAAATTGTCTAAATTACATTTCAAAATATTTGGAAGATTTTTCCATACAATTGTACTTATGGATACCCAAAAGTCTCATCTATCAAGTGCAATCAACAAAACAATCTTTTTTTTCGCGCTTGGCTGAACACTGACGCTCTTTGTCAGGACCTTGAAAAATGACTCGCGCCAAATTGAAAGAAGATGGAAAATTCAGCCCAAAAGTCCAAATAAGTGTTCTCATTCAAACAAATTGCTCTTTTGCTCACAGTTTTGATTATGTTATGCTAGTTTAGGAATTTTCTGGCGATTTTCTGTCATGTTTTAAATGATTCCATTGTGTTATGGAAGGTTGATTCACAACATCAAGATCTTTTAAGCACAGTTATCACGAATCATGCACAGACATATCGAACCCACATGCCAGTCACTCAGTCAAGAAGAAAAGTACAAAATTAATGCATCTTGAGATCATTCAATCAATCCAATAAATCAATCAAATCAATTAATCAATCGATCAATAATTCAATATCAATCAAGCAAGCAATCATTCAATCAATCAATTAATCAATCAATCAATCAGTCAGTCACAATTGTATGCATGTTTTATAAAAAGTGGCAGATAGACATAGGGAATATCACCCCCCCCCCCCGGCTTAAAGACTGATCAATGTTTGAAAAACTGATTTGTTAGTTTATTTGTTCAATCAGTCGATTGATTATTTCAATGACTGAAAAGTGATTAATTGGTTATTGGGTTGATTCACTGATTGATTGAACTACTCAATGACTGACTAACTGATATAAAGTTGATTGATTGATTAATTGGTCAATTAATTGATTGATTAATGGGATGAATGATTTGAATGTTGATTTGGTACCACTACCGCATTAATGAATAACTGGCATATGGCATTGATGTGTCCGTGAATTGTGAAAACTGTGCGTTAAAGATCTTGAGGTAATTACACTAATTCTCACCAATTGATTTAGAAATGAAATCATTAAAATTACGATAAAGCTGACAAAAAAAAATCTCAGACTATCATAACATAATCAAAGCTTTAAGCAAAAGAGCAATTTGTTTGAATGGGAGCACTTATTTGGATTGCTGGTTGAATTTTCCATCTTTCAATTTGGCGCAAGTCATTTTTCACACTCTGGACAAAGAGCGTCAGTGTTCAGCCAAGCGTGAACAAAAATTTGTGTTGTTGATTGCACTTGATAGATGAGACTTTTAGGCATCCAGAAATATGAAAAAATCTTCCAAATATTTTGAAATGTAATTTAGACAATTTTTTCAAAAGTATAACTTTTTTTTATACGCCCTGTATATCAGAAAAAGAAAAAGATGGGTCCAAGAATAGATCCCCTGGGAATGCAAATGAGAAGAAAAAGTAGGATGAGATTTTTTTTTTTAAACCAATGAAGGGCAATATATCTTATGCCTTATTCTGACAATTTGTAAAATTTCATCGTTTCCAACGCTTTTCCTTCAAATAAAAAAAAAGTCCTATTATTATGTTCTTTATCGGACAGATTGTTGATTTCGTATTTCTATATTATGGCATACTCGGTAGATATATCCCTTCCTGAAACTAAATTGGCTCGAGTCGAGGAGGTTCTTAATATCTACAAGAAATCTTTAAAGACGATTACATTGTATAAACTAACTTTTTAAAAAATGATTTTAGCTTATAAGGTATAAAGTATTTTACTTCAGTGAGGTCAACTTTTTTTCACACTAAAATTACTCTGTACACTGCCAATTTTCATGGCATCTGTAAATGTTCCCGAAATAACTGAGAAACTGGAGATGTGATTCAACAGGAAGAAAATTAAAAAAGAAAGAGGGAAAAAAAAGCAAATTTACACTTATTTCATTGTGACCACAAGACCTATTGGGCTCAACAGATATCATTATTCCCAAAATATCATTTTCATTGGTTGTGAGAAATGAGGTTGATTCGAAATGTTCATAAATTTAATACGTCGAAATCGATGGATCATTTCAGGGAAAACAGTGCAGTACTATGTATAAGACATGTTTTGATATCTGACATATTGATATTCCTTCCTCTGAACTACAGAACTACAGCAAAACAGAGAATGAAACTGAAACCTAAAGACCATAAGAACTTAAGTAGGCCTGTACGATTCCGCTTTTGACAGAATAAACATTGACAGTCTGGCACTTACGCGCAAGTTTGACTGTATTGTGTGCGTGTGTGTGTGTAATTTAATATATATATATATATATTATATATATATATATATATATATATATATATTATATCATATATACATACATATATATATATATATATATATAATATCATATATACATATATATATATATATATATATATATATATATATATTTATTTATTTATTTATTTATGCGTACGTGCCCAAGGCAACTTCTTTTTTACGAACCTTCGAATAACGGACTGTAATAACCGCATCGAATAACTATTCATGTACATCACGTGTCATTCACTGAAGATTCATTTATTAACATGCTACTGCTATGTATAAAGAAGACAGCAAAGAAGAAAAATCGGGAAACATATATATATATATATATATATATGTAGGAAATGTACTTTAGGTTACAACCCCCTTTTGGGCTAAACACAACTGCATTGCAGGCCATTATAATCGTCCTACTCGAGAACACAAAAGTTTAAAGATATGGACAGAAAAGGGGAGGGGAGACCTTTGATTTGTGATACAATTAAGATGTCCATTTATCTAAATGCATGTAGTAATTTTACGCCAGGCCCGTGAGCTGAGAAACATAAGTTTTAAAAAAAATCGAGATTTTCGAATTTTCTCTATCTTTAAATGCGTAATCACTGGTTTCTTGACTTTTAACTTTGATACAATATGTGTGATAAGCAATACATTTAATTTTTTTTTTTTTTTTTGATGCACATGCTTTACAAATTGCGTATAACAGGGTATAAGCGTGGACTAGAGAAACTGGCGCATGCAGTCTTTCAATAGTTTGATCACCTTTTTTACTTTGAAAGTATAGTACAGGTATCTAATATCGTACCTCATTAGACACTTTATTTCATTCATACAATGTATTAGAAAAATCAGTACAGATCCATGTAATAATACGTAATACAACCAGAACGTTTTGAAATACATCATAAAATTGTGTGACATACTGCCTTGTATACATCAATCACTGTCAATGACTGTAAAGCGCGCTGTCAAGAAGCAGATCACGACTTCGGAATGCATTTCGCGTTTTTGTACGGTGTCAACAGAAGGGTGACTAGAAAAACTGATACGATTGTGCAGCTGTAAACAAATATAGTAATGATTTGTCTTACTGTAAAGCAATCCTAAATCCCGTAAACAAGATAACGGTGAGCAAGTTGGCTCAATTGACGGCACGACACTTGGGGTATTTACGAACCGAAATGAGAAATCTTTTAAATCTATGCTTCAAAAGCTCATAGGGAAATATCGAGATATCTGTATTTTGCCAGCACTCTTCTATATGAGGGAAATTTCTTGGGGGGGGGGGAGATTTCTGACAATGTTCCTTTAAAAACCAACCTCTAGACCTATACAGTCACAGTGCATTGACTTGTGTAGCATTCTTTTGGTGTAATTTCTATCCAACCTTTTCTTTCACATCATTTCAATGGAACGGTACCTCAGTCTGCTAGGATCTCTGTTTTTCTGATCTTCCACCATACAAGTTCAATTACAAAGTGTACTAGTACTATGTCGATCAAGTTATTAGAGCGTATCTATATTACCTAATGAATAAAGCCTCAAAAAACCTTCAAAGGTGAAGTCGCTATCCTCAACTATCACCCTGCTATACAGGCTTTTTCCCCGTCTGATTTTTTTTGGGGGGGGTGGTTTTTTTTTTCCTTTTCATGAAGTTCACTTCGTACAAACTAAAAACCTGCCATTTCCATTTAAAATTATTTCAGCAACATTTGTTACAATAACAATTGCAAACTTCCTGCTAATAGGTTTCAAGCACTTTGCCTTACAATACTTCGGCCCCACTTGCATTTGAGGAGCAGTGTGCATCGGTTTCAATTTTGGCACGGGACATTAATTAATTGTCACATCTAATCAACTACAATCTTTGAAATGACTGGATGGAACGATGCAGCTTACCTGAATTGCCATAACATAAAAGGAAAACTGGTGATCCATGCGCGCAACCATACTGTTCGCCATATCAAATTCTGCCTCTTGAACTTGAAGTTATTATGCAAGACAAATAAACTTTATCTAACACATACGCACATATTCTTGTACTCTTTGTCTCTCGTTGCAGATATACTACTAACACTATGTAAATGAAAATATGCCATCAATAGACAAAACTATGCTGCAGAACACATAACATATTGTACTTATATTCTTCAAAGAGATGGACCCATTCAACAATATCCATAAGTAACAGGCCTGAAAACCGTGTGACAGTGGTCATCCCCTAAAGCGTCATTACCAAACGAAATATCCAACTTGTATCCTCAAAGTAGATTGCCACATCTCAAAATGTTCTTACAAAATAGGCCTGAAAATCAGTCAACAGTGGTCATCCGGTAAGTGTGTCGGCTAGGTGATGTGTGTATTTCTGAAATGGCTGAAGATTGCGGGATTTGAAAAAAATGAAAACAAACAAACAAACAAACAAACAAAAAATGCATGACTTCGTCAGTTCATCGGGGTGGAAGGCATCATGTCTGATATCATTTTAAAAACAGAAAATTATCTTCACGTGCTGACAGACTTCACACAAAATAAAAAGGTTTGCGTGGCCGTGTTCAAAAGAAACAAAGCCGTTTTCAGACTCTTTGCTGGAAATTTCATTGATCATACAATCACTGACAACAAATGAAATGTGAAGCAATTGTAACTATGCTGACATCAGTTAGTTTGGAAAGGCAATTATGATGTAAGAATCTGTCTTTACCGAATGTGGCAGTTTAATCACAAAATGGCAAACTTTTGTAAAGATAAACCTGAGAACGCTTAACAACAGCATATTGAATATTCTTTACAGTACGGATATTACAACAATAACAACGACAATTTCTATACATGGGCAGTCAACTTCACCCGAGATGTTTCACAAGAAAATAAGGATCTAAAACAATACAAATACTCAACTTTACCAACTATTCTATACAGCAATAGTGATAGCAGTTACGTTATGATCATTAAATACAGTCATTCATGCTGGCATATTTCATGGCATTCACAACTTTTGTCTTCACATGTAGCTAACATGTGTACACATTTTGAATACTTGGATCATTAATATCGACAGTATACATTCCGTGAATTACAAAATAGGTCTATGTCTATTTCCACGTAGTCAAGTGATTTTCATAGACTGTCTATGAAAATCACTTGCCTAGTTGAAAAAAAAAAGCATATATTCTATTCCAGCAAATTCTTACTTTCTCTAAATCTGAAGCAGAAAAAAAAATGTAAATACAATAATTTAATCTGATTATGTACAAACCACAACAAACACTTTTTTTTTCTATAAACAACTTTAAACACTTAGTATGTAGTATATATGTAGTATAACTTTTCTGTAATGTCTTGAAAACACAATATTTCAAAAGGTTTAAAAAAAGATATTTTTTTCCCAAATTTGACGATGTTTTTATCATATCACTTTGGAATGTCTTCCCGAATATTTTTCAATTTTATAAGGTTAAAAAAGAGATATTTTTCCCCAAATTGGACCATGTTTTTATCATATCACTTTGGAATGTTCTTCCTGAATACTTTTCAATCTTATATATTTTTTTCACACTTAGGTAATATTTACGGAATTGCCCTAATGTTAAGGGGGGATACTCTTTTCCCCAATTGATAACTATACCGGTATATCGACTGAAAACTCAGTTTTTAAACTTTTGCATTATACGAATCGGTTATGCCACACGTATGCGGGGTTTAACATGTCATTTTTGTTTCGCTTGATTCATCAGAAGGTCGATGTTCAGATGTATCACACTTTTGTATTGATTGACGAAATAATAAGAGTTATCAAGTGATATCATTACCGTAAGTGGTAAATGTTAACTGTGCTGCATGCTACTGTTCCAACAAAATGAAGATGGTTTCAATTTAGGACAGTATTATGTGTAAACTAATAGATTATTCCCTCCCTTTTGTGTTTAATCTATGTTTACTGAATATAAAACTGAACATTCATATCTGATCACACAATCTATTGAATTTCATTTGCCATTATCTATGTCGATGTTTAAAAAATCTATTATATTCCTTTGCCGGACCCAAATTCTGGAATTCTCTTGATAGCAGCACAGGAGAAGCGTTAGGTTTGAATACTTTTGCTTTTAAATTATTTTTTCTTGAATAAATTCCTATATCACTGAGGACTTGCATCTTTGAAAGACGCAAATTTATTTCATTGTTTTGAAGTTTTTGACTTTGTTTGATTCTTTTCATATAACACAATTTTTATAAAGTCCATATCTCGGTAAGACTGGTCCCATGTGCTTTGGCATTGACTCTTGAACTCTTCTTCTTTGCCCCTTCCCCTTTTCTCTTCTTTCTGTACTTTTTCCAGTCCTCTTTGACCTCCTGTTTATTCTTTCAACGCATATGAGAGAGCTGCGTTGTTTCTGTCAGTGTGTGGGATTGTGTGTGCGTATGATTGTTTTATGCAACCTTTGTTTCCCACGCAATTTGTCTTATTGTTTCGTTTGCTTATTACTACCAGTTAATACTCACGAGGGGACTGCATTCTCATACAAGCTGGACTTTTTAGCAGTTCCCTCCATATCCGACATCTTTACCTTAGTAAGATTCAGTTACAGTTTGCCTATGCATTTCCTTAAACCATAAGTATGCTTTGCTTTATTGTAAAAAAAAGAGAAAATGGTCCTCATTAACTTCGCTTGAATATGCAAAAGTTACATTATACTAATTTTTTTTTAATGCAACTGTCATATTGTATAGAATACTTTTGTCGGAAATGAAATAAAATGAAATGGTTTGGTTGCTTTGTTGGATTTTTCTTTGTTCATTTGTTTTGTTTTGTTTGTTGTTGGTACATGCGTATATAGTGAAAAGTGTTCTAGTTTCACAATGGAAATTGAAGCGTTGTAACTTGTAAAAGAATGCATACTCGAAAATAAAAAAATTACTCAGTATTATACACTATACTTCAAACTGCCCCTGTACTTTTTTCTGAGCTACAACGTGTATTTTTGCATTGTCTTTCAACTGAAAAATTGTACTAGACGTATATTCATAGGAAACGGGCATTTAAAAACATACTTTTTTTTCGAAGTGATAATATACCTCTTTCCTTAAAGAAAACACATCCAGTTAAAAAATAAGTTAGTCTGATATAAAATAAAAAAAATCTTATGATTTCAACGGTAATGATTTTGACTAAAATCGGATGAAAAATAAGGCTAAGTTTAGCTAATTTCTGCAAATCGGTTTTTGTACAGTGGATATGAATACATGTATGTAAATAATTTTCCATTGATCAATTACTGTACAAAAATGACGAAAATTCAATGTCTCTGTCATTGAAGTCTGACGCATGATGTTGTTCCTGGTTGAATAACTTCAGAATATAGTGATCAGTTAGATAAATCAAGATTTGAGCCTCGGCATAATTGCGTTTGAATGAAAAACTGGAAATTTCACAATTTTATGTAAAAACTATAAAGCAAATTGTGAAGGAATGACAGGCTCACTTTACTATTTGCATATTCATATTGACCGTTCAAGAACTGTTTCCTGAAAAATTAGCGAAAATTCAAAATGTTATAACTTCCTTATTTTTCTTCCGATTTCGATCAAAAATTTACCGTTGAATTCGTAACATTTTATTCCTTCTTATTAGACTAACTTATATTTGGACTAGATTTCCCCTTTAAAGGGAACCAATAACTTCATGTGAAGTTCTTCTTATTCAAATGCTTGATATTTTCGAATTATTTTGAACGAGTTTGAGCCAAATGTAGCAAGGAATTTAAGGAAATCCCAGCTTTGCAAATTGTAATAGTCAGCACAGGGCAGCAGAGAGTTTGAGGTATTCGTGGACAAAACTCCAATTTAAGGTGCCATACTCATTAAATTTCACATTTTTCAACTTTTCTTTACAATGAGTGTAAATCGTCTGAAATCCAGTACTGTATGGTATGAAGGAATGCATTTTGCAGGTGTATATTTTTGAAGTTGAACGATGTTTATGGATGACAATCAAGAGAAAACTTTAGAATACTGAAATTTTGTGTAGAAAATGAATGGAGAGTTGTCTACAAGTTCTACCTTGAGTTAGTTTTTCGCCTTCTACAGTTCATTTATCTCAATTTTTGCAATGATTAAATCATTTGAGAACTTAGTAAGAGAAACTTCATCTTAAAGTATCAGTTCCTTATTAAAAGCTGGCAATGTTCTTTATTCGAAAACAGTAAGCGGTACACAACACAACTACCAGAAATTATTTTCATTTTTTTTCAATTTATTTTCATATTTCTCGATGAAAAAATACATCAAATATAACAAAATTAAATGAAGTACATGATATCAAGCTGGAGACATACATAAAATATATGCAAACGTATAAAACATATAGTGGTCGATCTATGAAGTTTGGAATCTGTGAATGAATGCTAAAGAAATATGAAGGAACCTACTTAAAAGCGAGCTTGTTGAGTGTAGGTCCCAGTTAAATCGAGTTAAAGATTAAGATGGGGAGCACGGGTACAACAATGACCGAAACATAGAGGGGAAAAAAAAGTACAATTATACAGTTATATAACAAATTCTTCTCTAATGCAGATTTGGGGTCGGATAAGCCACATGCTGTAGGCGGATGAACCATTGTCGTTCTGGCAATAATAAGAATATGACTCAATGTATAGCAACAATGATACGGTTTAGAAAGTGTTAGAAATGTATACATTGAGCGTATTAAGGAAGGAACACATGCACCTGCAAAGTCCCCCCCCCCCCCCAAAAAAAAAAAGACATTCAACAACCAGTTACAGTGCAGAGAGAATTAAAATACCAGCTGTTACCTCGCCCCAGCTGTCTTAAAGAAGGAAGAATATACAATAGGTCATAAACACAGTGACAGAATTTGAGGGCACAAACAGCTGGTTTAACATGACAACAACCTGGAGTACAGTACAGCGGGATAGTCCTGTACAGCACAAAACAGATTTCAATGAGCTGAATCAATGTAATTATTCAATAAATACTGTCTTAATTTGCATTTAAAGGATACTAGTGATAAACAACCTGTGAGTTCAGAGGGGAGATCGTTCCAGTATTTCAGTTCCGCATACATAATTGTTTTCACCGCGAAAATTGTTCGAGTACGTGGAAGGTGATAAGCGTCTCGTTGGCGGGTGGGATAATTGTGAACTGAGTATTCTTTTGAACATGTGAAGAAAAACATCAGGAAGATCATTCAATGAGCAAGTGAATTTCATTTTATTCTTGTGAAAAAATTCATTTGTATGAGATAGATATCCGGCGTTATTGATAATTCTGATGGCGCGTTTTGGAGAAGGAAAAGCGAATCAAGCAAAATTCTGGACGAATTACCCCATGCAAGAATTCCATAGTTGAGGTAAGGGGAAATCATTGTTGAGTATATAATTTGTAATATATGTATGGGGAAAAAATATTTCAGCTTATTTAAAATTCCTATGTTTCTGGACAAAATTTTACTTAAATAGTTAATATGGGTTTTCCAGGATAGATCACTATCAATGTAAAGTCCTAGAAACTTGATACTATCTACCTGGTTTAAATTGATACCACTGATCTTAACATAATCAGAAACAGAGTGCAGAGAATTGCTGAACAGCATATAATGCGTCTTATCAATATTTAGTGACAATTTATTTGCGTGGATCCAGGACTGAACAAGTTTCAGTTCATTGTTTAACATAATGTATAAGCGTGTTAGAGTTACGATGTGAAAGAAATAAATTTGTGTCATCAGCAAAGCATATGAAAGGAAGAATCTGAGACGAATTTTGGAGGTCGTTTATGTACAAAATAAATAATAATGGGCCAAGTAGGGAACCCTGGGGGACACCACAAGAAGTTGTTTTCAAGAGAGACTCGTAACCGTTTAAATAAACATATTGCTTTCTATTAGTAAGGTATAGTCTTTAAACCAATCTAGAGCTGTCCCATGAATGCCGTAATGGCTTAACTTATAAAGCAAAATATCATGGCTTAACTTAACCAAAAAATTATGGTCAGTACCACTTTGCAACTTCATCATACAATATCCAAAATCATTCTCAATGAGGTATGGAATGTAAATGACGGGATTGTGATACTTTGATGTGCGTGTTTTGTGGCGAGATACAAGCGTGTGTTAATGTGATTGAGACATTTGGGCTTATAACCCATATTTGAAGGAAATTTAACAAAATCTAATCAAATCTTGGAGAAAATCTGTGGAAGCAGTGGTCAAGATAGCAAGATCATCGCCAGTAACCGACAAGACCAGACCACGCACATCGTTTTTCATCAGCGGGCATTTTCTTTATAAAACTCATGCTTCCAATGAATTGCAACACATCAGAATATAAGCCCTGCTTGCCTATGAGAAGGAATGATTGTCACTTGAAAGGAGCCAATACGCAATAATTGTCTGATATAGAGAATCATGATTATATTGGATATACTGAGTGACATTTGAAACGAGGGTATACATGGTCATTTTGTACTTTTGAAGTAGCATGTTTTGGGTTGGTTTTTTTTTTTGTAGTTGTTGTTGTAGTTGCTGCTATTGTTGTTTTTGCTTTTTTTTTTTTGAAGGGGGGGGGGGGGGGGGGGGGGTAGGCGAGTTTCGTGAGAATGGGCAGCCTGAAGATTTTTTGGAGTCCAGTGCAATGTGTATGATAGGCCTGTAGTTATAACAACAATCATTATAGAATAAAAATAGAATCCATCCATGTTTTAATCGTTTTATCTATCAGTTGATTTTCTTTGTTACTGTCTTTCCGAAAATGGTATCATCGTTATAGTTTATCCATATCAAATTCTAAAGGAATTGATGATAATATTTATGTTAATATGATTATGATTTGAAGTAATATAATACTTGATGGCAAACATAAACACATACAGTAGGTCTATATCAGGGGCGGATCCAGGAATTTTGTAAAGGGGGGGGCATGACTAATATTTCTGGTGCCACTTCCGGGTTTCATTTCATTTTTTTCTTTTTATTCCTTTTGTTCTTAGCGAAAAATAAAGGGGGGGGGGGGTGCGCCGGTTGCGCCCCCTCTGGATCCGCCACTGTATATGATTTAAAAACTAAATTGTAATTATCTTGTTCCCGTTTCTGGTAGAAAGAGACAACCCTTTGGACGCACAAAGCAAAACACATGAGGCTCGACATTGAAAACTAGACACTCCGCCAGAACAGATCTCCGCCACGCAGCCAAGCAGCCACATATCGTCATTTCGTAATAGGCAGTGTCTTCAACACAAACTTAGAGGTACAGGGACATCTATGTACACAATGAATTAGACGCCCCAAAAATAAATACACAGTGTATTTACAAACATGTAATCATAAAAGCATTATGGGGGCACCTATGGGGTAATGCACGAACAATTGGAAAATCGGCGATTTTCACCTAAATGACGGAGGTATAATTAAATCATTGTATATGTTTAGTGGCAATTACAAAATTGCTGTATTATAAAGCTTTTGTGATTGCTATACTAATCTAATTAATACCAACAAAAACTACTTACAATCATGTCGTGTACCTCCAGCCCAAGGACAGAATATAAAAGAAGCTCTTGCGTATGTCGGAGCCAGTTTATTTAATGCACTCCCTGTAATGTTCAAACATGTACAGCCCTTTTTGGATTAAACTAAAAAAGATGCAAAGCCTATAGTGATTCAATAATTGATTTGTAACAGCGTCATATACGTAGTATATCTATGTATACTTATCTATCACAGAACGTTTCTTTTAGTGGGTAACTACTCTTGTAGTGCTGCGTGACTATATATAATTATCTGGATACAGAGTTTAACAGGATAGAATTAGGTGGAAAGGTGTATTTTAGTACGGTTTGTTTGTACCCATTTGTACTGGTTCTCTCCATTTTCCATTGAGGTAAGCCCTGTAGGTGCGTTCATGAAGAATTTGATGAATAAACTAGCCAGCACTAGCTTTGATAGTAAGATGAAGAGACGGACGAGGCTGTTTTACGAGAGGGCAAAATCCAAGCTTATTGTCAATAATCCAGAAAGGTTGCTGCTTTTATATTCTTTTTTTTTTGGTGCCATATACACAATGTACGTTGCTTCAGGTCTCTATAAAAAGGCCACAAAATTCAACCTTCCTTTCTTCATGGTTCAAATGGGCCCCTCCATACCTGATTCGCCATAGCTTACATGGATAGTTCATAGAAACCCCTGAACTGTGACGGGGCTTTCGGACAGTGCATGTGTACAATGGTAATGTCACCATATGTGGGATTTATGTGCCAACTGCTGAATTTAAAATCTCGTCAAAGAGAAAAAGGACGTTCATGCCAAGTATTGATGCAGTCATGGCATTTACATCAGAATGAAAACGTGAAAAAAAAAACAACACCTTACGACCCTCGCGTTGGCTGTGCATATTATCAGTCAGCTGGTATCTTCGGACTGCAGGGAAATTCGAGGAAAAGAGATGTTTACTATAGCTTCATGAGAACGGGTGAGTTGCCTGCGATGTCGAGCCCATACTTTTTAGTTTAGTTGTGCTCAGCCAATATCCGGGTTTTCGAGATCATAGCCTGTTCAACATCTGAGTTTAAGGGAAATGATTATGTTGTTTAATAGTAAAAGCATTCGGGGTGTAATAGGCCTGTATGTACATTGATATACCTGTTAGTTAATGAGATACATAATTATTTTGGAGTTTTTACACGTGTATTATCACAAAAATAATGTGGGATTCTTTCCCCCCACCAATTTGTTTTTTTTTTATCAAACTTACTTAAACATTCTAAAGATTGATTATAGATTCTTATATTCAAACGGAAATACGATTACTCTTGATTTCTGTAATATACGTATATAACTTTATCCTCAAGAAAAATCAAAATTAGCCTAGAAAATTGATCGTTTTACGACACTGTTGATGTCACATGCGCGCGTATAGGTAAGCAGATGTGAGGAACGCAGGTCCCCCTCTCAAATCCCTTTTCCTTCGGTAAATTAGCCTGTTGAGCTGTGAGCATGCAGGACTCTTTTTTTTGAGCGTAATGCCAATCATTTGTAAAGGAATAGTTAGATAAGAGCCTAAAGAAAAATACATTTTGATGCTAACACTTCTCTTTCATTTTGCAGGATTTGGACCAAACAAGTTCTTGAAGTCATAGTTTAGTGTGATGCTTCTGACGTTCATTTTCATTCGGACGTAACTTCATCTGATATTCTCCTGAAAAAGCATATTGTGACTCGGGGAATTATGGCATCTACGACGACCAGACTACAAGATTCCAAGGACTTATGGCGCTACGTTATCGCCCTTTCGAAATTCACACTTATGTTCCTGGATGCAGGACTGGCGAAATCATTTGGGGTTTTGCTTCCAGTAATGATCACTCGCTACAACACTGACTACAAGACCATGGGGATCATATGTAGCATGCCGGCCACCCTAGCGTACTTGGCTGGTGAGTAGTGTAGTTTTCAACGACAGTATAACAAGAAATTTTGCAGTTCCTCACGCTTTTACAAAGTCTAAGATTGTTGTTCAGCTATTCAAAAGATCCAAATATTGCGCAACGTTTGTAATATGCTCAGATTTGATTCTGATAACTTGTCCTGTACGTGCGCGATATCATTCAACCTGCAGAAACTAATCTATTTAAAGCAAACCTTCGTATCAACAGAATTTAGCCTCTCTTTTTATCTAGATACTATGGGATTCACCTTGTGCTTACACATTCAAATGAATGGGAAATAGTGAGATGAACACTTGGTTAACAAGAATGACCAAATGGAATTTTGCACTACCATGGGCTGCAAGTTATCGCAGTAGACCTATATACAAAGCAAAACACGATGGAGACACTGTGGTACGATGGAAATCGTTTATTCCAGCCCTGTTCAACCCTCAGTCTAGCACGGAATACACATTGTAAGTTAAGAAAATATTCAGGGATACTTGAAGAAATAACAATGTGATCATCTCCCGTCATGATCAGTTGTTCAGAAATTTGAATATCTACTCTCCAGCGCGTATTATGGACTTCGTTCATAAGGTGTTGAAGAGTGAAAGAAACAGAGAACGTGGTGTGAAGATAAGATAGGAGAGTGTAACAAGACGAGAGTTAATAGATTGTTGCAGACCGCTCAGCCATAATTGCTTGATTTTAACAGAAAATAAAGTTTGATTTTTCGTAGTTCTTAAATGCAACCATTAAAGATTCAGCACAATTTCACGATTTCATTATGTTGATAAAAAGACATTAATTTAAGTGATGAGACTCAGATAAATTCCTTTAAATAAATAAAAAAATCCTTTAAATTACTTTTAAAAGAACCTAACTTAGGGACGCTTTTGAACTATCACAGAGATCATTCCAATATCTATGTCCAGCAAATGTAAATATAGATTGTGTAAAAATAGTCCTATTTATAGTTAAAGGCAAATGAAATTCATGAGAGTGACTAGTTGGTTATTGAAAGAGCGGTATGTCGCAAAAATTCTGGTGAACATTGTGAAAACGGGCAGTAAAAAAATTATTACAGAGTTTGTACATAAATTATTGACCAATTGATAATGATAACGATCGGTTATCTTTAAAATATTGTTTTCGAAAAGCAAAACATTGTAGCTGTAAGATCTCCAAGATACGTGGCAAATCATTCGAAGGGCTTGTTTTCCTGGAGACGGGACAGTCTGTCGAGATAAGTTTGATTTAGTGTTCCCCAAGCTATGACACCATTATTAAGACATAAAGCCGACTGTAATGGAGAGGATGATAGTGGGAAAATGATATTTAACTCTATTTATAACGCCAATAGGGATATTGTGTGACAAACACTATAAATATGTGACTTCCGAGAGAGTTTATTATAAATAACCAAACCTAGAGACTTAATTTATGTAACTTCATCTATAATAATATATATCATCTATTTCTATATTACTCGGTAGACTTTTCAAAGTTTTATTGAACAACACACATTTAGTTTTAAAGACCTTTTAAGACAACTTATCCAACATATCATTTTCTGATGTTCAGAATTTAACGTATCCACAAAAATTCGGGGATCTGAATAAGAAAGAAGTAGTGTCATCAGCAAACAGTACAAAAGATGAAATATTAAAAGCATTCGTTATTTGTACATGATGAACAAAAGAGGTCCAAAGTAAACTACCCCGAGGAACAGTACAGTTGACAGATTGGCTGCAGGAGTTCTGGCCAGGCAACAAAAAATATTGCTTGCGATCCGTTAGGTAGCTCCTGAAACACTCCACTTATAGGCCTTACCATAATGACATAATTTTTAAGAAGTAATATCATGGTCCAGGGAGATAGACGCCCACTTATGATGAGCCTTATCAACAGCTTTGGCCACTTTTTCAATAAAGGAGAGAATTGGTTGAGAGGTGCTGTGTGTTTTGGAAAACACCGAATTTTGCATCAGAAATAATATCATAACAATTAAGAAATTTAAGGAGTCTCGAATAAGCAACTATTTCTAACAGTTTATAAATTGGAGACATTTAAGAAGAAATAGGTATGTATAATTACAAAATTATATCATTATCTATTACTTATTTACCTTACTTATTACCTTTCTTAAATACTGTAATTACTATAGCGATTTCATTCGTGATACCATATCATTAAGATAAGGATGGATACATTTTGAGCAGTGACGAGGGTGATAGCTTTATAAATTGTAAACTTTACAGATGATATTTTGCAACATTTCTTGAGTTTTCAGACATTCTTTTATGACGGAATATTAGTTATGTTATGATGTTTAAAACAAAATAACCAAGCAAGAGATATTTAGGACGAAAAGACAAAAGTAAGAGACGATCGTTCTCTTTTCACTCAGTTATGATGTCTCGAATATGCTCGTTCGTTCCACCTTGCGAGATCCCCTATTGTCTCTTTTCTCTTGACCTAGCAAACCTGAATCTTTGTTTCTGGTTTATGCTGTTTAGTCATTAACCACTCAAAGACAAAGGAGGAATGTAACAGTGCAACTGTACTTTACTCCTATAGAACTGACTGTTGTTAAACTATTTCTCTCAACGCAGCCCCATTGGTGCATTTGTTGATGAGAGTTGTAAATGTTCGAGCCTTGGCGATTTTGGGCGGTTTCCTGTATGCTGTCCCTGTCCTGTGTGTGCCATTCGTCGATTCGACTATTCTACTGGCAATTTTGACATCAACAACAGGTAAGTGCTCTGACAATAGATCTACTCAGACTAGCTTTTATTTAGGCCCTGTCATATTATTTCTGTCACTTCCTTTATATCATGATATGCCCATTAAGTTGTGTTCAGTAGGTTCTTTCTATTTTTTTTTTTTTAGTCAATCAAAAGACATGGTTGCATACATTTTGAATTATTATTCAGTATTCTTACCGTCAATTATTTTGTAATTTCTTTGAGAAAGTGGACATATGAATTGAACTGAACTTCGCATTCAAAAATTCATTCTAGTTAATGTGCGAATCTAAAGAGAATCGCATCCCTCACAAATTATTTCTTGTGATCTGATTGGTCGAGAGCACTGAAAGCAATAACACGACTATCATTGCTACGATGAAAATCCTTGTCCCGTCAGAGTCCTGCTATTTCTCCAGGGAAAAGGTAAACTATCACGCTGATGACTCGCTAAACGTACCACTAATACGTCCCCCGCGAGTGTTTTATCTCGCTCATTGCTTTGACGCAAACACGGTACGGTTTTTCCACCAACGCGCGAGAGGACTGATTAGGTTTTCACGCGCAAATAAATGGGAAGTGTAATTTTGTGTGCGTAGAAGAAATGGACTTGTTTAATTGAGAGAGCGGTAAATCCCACTTGATTTGCTGTCAGTTTTGAAATGATTTTTGAGAGGTATAAAACAAATGTACCAGACCATTGTTCGAGGCATCGGTTAAACTGTGTGCCTTCGGTGACTTCGGAGCAGCACAATTTTCTTCGGGTCTGCGGATGCGCCCCTCAGGAAATTAGTCCATGGGCCAGGCCAGATATTGGTACCATCTGAGGTGGCAATACCTTTTTGGTGTCATTTTGTTTGTCGGGCATAGATATGCTTATCAAGCTATGATAGCATTTCCAAATGAGTAGCTTAGTCATAGTAAATGAATTTTAAACCAATTTGGTCTCGTTGTTATATCCCTGCAACCGCTATACAAAGAAGAGCACTGTTTTCTGTATGTTCACAGGTGTTCTGTTGTAAACGCGGTGCGCTTAGTCTTTATTCAAGGCAGCGAAGGGAATATCCAAGGGTTATGATGTCCACAGCGCTTAGTCTAATATTCAAGACGGCGAAGGGAATATCCAAAGCTTATAATACAGTGTATATCCCTTTATCTAAAAACAACAACAACAAAAAAGCAATTTCTCGCGAATTTTAGCGTATTTTTCAATTATTTATCATTTTCCGGTGAAATCGCTACGTTGAAAACGCTAATACCACGCCACTGTCGCTTTATTTCCATCCAACAATGAAAGATTATGCAAAAACAATGTACCGGTACACTACAATACATTATAATTAATAATGTTGTAAATGAACAGAGTGATTTTTGTTTAAAACTGATGTATTTGTTGAGAGGGTGTTATAAAAACAGTATAGATAATCCCTTTTATTAGGAACTATAGATATGATAACGGTACATTGTTCTAGATAAAGACTAAGCGCACCGCGTGACAGCTGTGGACATCATAACCCTTTGGATATTCCCTTCGCTGCCTTGAATAAAGACTAAGCGCACCGCGTTTACAACAGAACACCTGTGGACATGCAGAAGGCAGTGCTCGTATTTGTATAGCAGTTAGTTTCGATTCAGAAGTATAGGGATATAAAAACGAGACCAAATTGATTAAAAATTCATTTATTATGACTAAGCTATTCATTTGGAAATGCTATCATAGCTTGATAAGCGTATCTATGTCCGACAAACAAAATGACACCAAAAAGATTTTGCCACCTCGGGTGATACCAACAACCCATTTTTCGGCTCTTGGCCCATGGACTAAATAAAGTCTGGGTGCCAAAGCGACTTTTTGGGCCTAACCTTGTTTTACCGTCCACCCAATGTTTTTTGATGGTTTTACCCTATTTCGGGGGTGCTGAATCCGAATGTGGATGATGCAACACTTGCATCCTTGAGGGTTTTGAGATATTCAAGATGGCCGCCAAAATGGCCGCCAAGACCGGAAATTCCCATGTATTTCCTTCTAAATGGTGAGTAATTGAAAGCAATTGATTCTTCTACCCTATTTGAAGGGTGTTGAATCCGAATCTGTATGACGCAACTCTTGCATCCTAGAGGGTTTTGAGATATTCAAGATGGCCGGCAAAATGGCCGCCGAAATGGCCATCAATTAAAACTAGAAATTCCGATGTATTTCCTTCTAAATGTTGAGAAAAATATTGATGGTTTTACACTATTTGGAGGGTGCTGAATCCAAATCTGTATGATGCAACTCCTGTATCCTTGAGGATTTTGAGATATTAAAGATGGCCGCCAAAATGGCCGCCTAAATCTGAAATTCCCACGTATTTCGTTCTTAATGGTTCGAAATTGAGAACAATTGATGGTTCTATCCTATTCCGATTTCAAAATGGCCGCCAAAACCGGAAATTTCCACGTATTTCAATTTTAATGGTTCGAAATTGAGAACAATTTTATTGATGATTCTACCCTATTTCGATCACTGTGCTCAATGCGAATCTAGACGATGCAACCCTTGCATCATTGAGAGTTTGGAGATATTAAAGATAGCCGCCAAAATGCTCGCCAGAATGGTGAGAAATTGATAGCAATTAACGATTTTACCCTATTTCAGGTTTTCGTCAATAGCAAAATCTAAACCCAACTATACTCTGCTGATAAACGAACGCATATTGTAGTTCTTTTATATTGGTGGTCTTGATGACATTGTTGAAGACACGGGTAGGACATTTTTATAGTTATGCTTCATATTTTTCTTCAATATGATGTAATGGTTCAGGAGAGAAAAACAAAAACAAAAACAAAAAGCAAACAAACATGGCAGCCAAAGCACTATAACCTTTCCTTTGACATGCCATGGTAGCTTCATTTTTGGGGTAAGACAGCTAAGGTTTGGACAGGACATCATTAACTGATTATCTGACTGTTTATTAAAAAAAAAGTCATTTTCACCAAAATTTCAGATACGGGGTCTTGTCGCCCAAGCGACAATATCATATATACACACGAGGGGATGGAAAAATCACAGGGAACACGCCGTAAAAAAAAGAATTAAAAACAAACAAACGACAACATGTTAGGTAATACATTGTAGTTGATAGTTCAGTAATTACGAATATCATAATCACGCAGAGTGCATCTGAAATTACCCTTATATCGATATCTACTGTAGTGGTCATGGATGCAACCATTTCTAGTGACGTAATCAGAATATGCCACAAGTTTCATAAGAGTACGCAGTGAGACTCATAACAAAACAAGACAAATTTCAACACCAAATACCAGCAGGCCATGATTTAATATTACTCTTTCAGCCAAAAAGGATATAGTTCACATCAGTCTGTGGAGCCCTTATTGGCTACCATAGGCATTACTTTATAACAATTGTGCATAAAGAAATTTTCAGTGTTTGTGTTGGTACGTTTCAGTATGATGTCAATATCATTTTTTTTCCATTACGTGTTAAATTTCCGTTTGAGACATATCGGAATATCTCACTATTACAATACCATTGTGACAGTCATTTTGGGTGCCATTAATTGTTAGCTGATTTGACAAATTTGCTCAACCGAGTTGAATTCAAGAATACGGATTATTGCTTTTCACCTTGGGTTTAATCCCTCGCTTCAAGTTATAGCACAATATTTCACAGTTTATGAGAAAACATTAAGGAGTTTCCGTTTATACAGGACATTTGTAAATATCTCAAAACCTTCAGCACCCTCGAAATGGGGTAAGACCATCAATTTATTTTCAAATTTTCACCATTTAGAAAAAAAAATATTAACATTGGGATTCCAATTTCTGCCAATTCTCGCTATCGCCAATGACGTAAAAAGTACCCGGATGTTGATTTAGCGTCATTTACGGTGCATTATGGGATAGTCCGGTAGCAAAGTCACTTCCGTTCGTACGCGTGTGATACGTGACTAATGCTATTTACACACACAACCGACTGTATTCTACGTGTACTTCCTGTTTTGTCGACTTGAATTACAGCTTTAATATGATTTGAAATTTCTCCATTCTTAAGAAATTGCTGTTAATACGACTATTGATTGTTGCTGCGAAGCTGCCATGTGTTGTTCGCACGACAATGAATCCAATGAAAAAAATCTGCAGAAATAGGACCCTTTACTGGCATGCGAGACGTGACGTGGCCGCGTGGGTGAAGTTTGCGGGTGACTCCACAGCGCAGTACGTGCACGCGCGATTTACTATTAGTGGTAGTAAGCCTAGTGCCTCCGTACTTACTTGGAAGAAGTTGCTTCGGAGACAGCATAAGTTCGAGATCACGGTTCGTTCCCGATTGTGTTCGCGACATTTCGACAGAGAACAAATAAAAACAAGGAAAAGTAGAAATTACGCGGTGCGTAATATATGTCCCCGCCGGAAGTAGTATTTAGTAGCAAAATGTACAATATAGGTCAAAAGATCAAGGTCAAAGGTCAAAGAAGTCAAAGGTCAAAATTCTATGTAGAAGTTTTGAAGCCCTCACCTAGTGCCATCACATAAAGCAAACGGAATCGAAATCGGGTTAGAAATGGCGAAGGAGTAGCATTTTGTAGCCAATGTACAATATAGGTAAAAAATCAAGGTCAAAGGTTAAAGAAGTCATAGGTCAAAATTCTGTGTAGAAGTTTTGAAGCCCTCACCTAGTGCCATCACATAAAGCAAATGGAATCGAAATCGGGTTACAAATGGCGAAGGAGTAGCATTTTGTAGCAAAATGTACAATATAGGTCAAAAATCAAGGTCAAAGGTCAAAGAAGTCAAAGGTCAAAATTCTGTGTAGAAGTTTTGAAGCCCTCACCTAGTGCCATCACATAAAGCAAACGGAATCGAAATCGGGTTAAAAATGGCGAAGGAGTAGCATTTTGTAGGCAATGTACAATATAGGTCAAAAATCAAGGTCAAAGGTCAAAGAAGTCAAAGGTCAAAATTCTGTGTAGAAGTTTTGAAGCCCTCACCTAGTGCCATCATATAAAGCAAACGGAATCAAAATCGGGTTAGAAATGGCGAAGGAGTAGCATTTTGTAGGCGATGTACAATATAGGTCAAAAATCAAGGTCAAAGGTCAAAGAAGTCAAAGGTCAAAATTCTGTGTAGAAGTTTTGAAGCCCTCACCTAGTGCCATCATATAAAGCAAACGGAATCAAAATCGGGTTAGAAAAGGCGAAGGAGTAGCATTTTGAAGCAAAATGTACAATATAGGTCAAAGGTCAAGGTCAAAGGTCACAACTGAAATTCTGTATAAAAGTTTCAAAGCTCCCATGTAGTGCTATCATATAAAGCAAACAGAATCAAAATCGGGTTAGAAATGGCGGAGTAGCATTTTGAACATTTTGATCACACACGGACGCACGGACGGACGGACAGACGGACAGACGGACACACAGACACACACACTTACGGAGCCCGTTTCATAGTCCCCTGCTCGAACTCGTTCGGCGGGGACAAAAAGATGGGCATTCCATGACGATATCCAGGTGGGTGAATATTTTCCAGCATATTTTCAGCGTATGCAGAGATGACTGATCTGTGATGTGCACATCGATCGCATGATCAAGCAGTACGCTGTGCCGGTATGTGTCAGCTTATGCGCTGCGTGCAGTGGTGCATGCTATGCGCTAACGCAAGGCCGGCCGGCCTAGGGCAATGCATGCGGGGACTATGTACAGTGTACGAGTGTGACAGGCCTGGCCACTCGCTGGCATGGCTCGGGCGGTACAGCCGCCTATATACTAGTACTGTACTAGTATCCGTGGTCGGCGCGGCGCTATAGGTAAGGTACACGTACGCGCACGCTAGCGCTGTGCAAATTATGCCCCGCGCCGGAAGTGCCCTTGCTACGAAGTGCACTAAATCTTGACGAAAAAGCCACATCCGGGTACTTTTTACGTCATTGGCGATAGCGAGAATTATTTTGGCAGTCATATTGGACATATTGGACATATTGGACATCTTGGACATCATTGGACATATTGGACTCCTGATAGCAACAGCGCATATCGTCCCCTCTTTCAGTAAACCAATTTCACTATTCTAAATTCCAGCCTATCTGCTATTGTGCACCCTCAAGCACCTGCACACACATTCACCACCACCACCATCACACACCAGAGTTTATTTTCCCCTGCTACCTTCGCAGCAGAATTTATATTGTTACGAATTTAGTACGTCCTTATCTTTTCCTCGGGCCGGCCATCTTTTCAAGCAATGCTTATAATGGCGGCCCTCTGCATAATCGTTTCTTAACTATAAATGTTATTCTTATCACTGCTGCATAGACATGCATACTGTATATTAAATTTCTTTCATATCGTTGTTTATGCAAGTCAAAAGACTGTGTTAAATTTACTTTACATAATATGTCCTACGTGTTCATGATTATGTACTTAGTATGTATCGTGGTTTATGCAAGTCAAACGACTTTGCGTTTAATTTACTTTGTATATTTCCTGCATTTTCATGATTATGTAACTTATGTATATTGATTTGCAGAAAATAAAGTACCTATCAAACAAACAAACAAACAAACATCTCAAAACCCTAAAGAGTGCAAAAATTGCAACAACAAAATGTCGAGGGTGCTGAATAGGGTCTCACAAATTTCAATATTGACAGTTATTTTGGCGGTCATCTTAGAATTCTCAAAACCCCCCAAAACACAAGAGTTGCATCAACCAGGTTCAGATTCACCACCCTCAAAATAGGGTAAAACCACCAATTGTTTTCAATTTTACACCATTACACCATCTTTATCATCTCAAAACATTAAGGATGCAAGAGCTGTATCCTGCAGCTTCAAATTCAACGAACTCAGAATAGGGTAAAACCATCAATTTTTTTTAACACCATTTAGAAGGAAAAGGGGGGTCTACATGTGAGTTTCCATTTTTGACGGTCATTTTGGTGGCCATCTTTATTATCTCAAAACCCTTAAGGATACAAAAGTTTTATCAAGATTCTGAGCCAGCACCCTCGAACTAGGGTAAAACCATCAATAATTTTCAATTTCTCACCATTTAGAAGGAAATACATGGGAATTTCCGCTTTTGGCGGCCATCTTGGTGGCCATCTTGAATATCTCAGAACCCTGAACGATGCAAGAGTTGCATCATCCAGATTCGGATTTAGCACCGTTGAAATAGCTTAGAACTATCAATTGTCTTCAATTACTCACCATTAAGAAAGAAATACATAGGAATTTCCGATTTGGGCGGCCATTTTTTTTCAAAATTCTCAAGGATGCAAGAGTCGCATCAGCCAGATTCGGATTCAGCACCCCCGAAATAGCTTAGAACCATATATTGTTTTGAACTTCTCACCGTTTAGAAGGAAATACATGGGAATCTCCGGTCTTGGCGGCCATCTTGAATATCTCAAAATCCTCTAGGATGCAAGAGTCGCACCATCCAGATTTGGATTCAACACCCTCGAAATAGGGTAAAACCATCAATTGTGTTCAATTTCTCACCATTTAGAAGGAAATACATGGGAATTTCCGGTTTGGGCGGCCATTTTGGCGGCCATCTTGAATATCTCAAAACCCTCAAGGATGCAAGAGTTGCATCATCCAGATTCGGATTCAGCACCCCCGAAATAGGGTAGAACCATCAAAAAACATTGGGTGGACGGTAAAACAAGGTTCAGCCTTTGGCACCCAGACTAATAGTGCTATTGCAGAAGTTACCTCTTTTTTTTTTTTCCTTTTTCCGTCTTTATTTTGCTTCTTCACAGATTAACAGATACAGAATTTTGACATTGCTGCATATAAGTACCGTATAATGTTTTCTTTTTTGCAATGGTAAAAAACAAATTGTAATACAATGCAAGGGGGAGGCTAAAAACTCCCTCATTTATACCAAAAACAAAGAACCGAGTCCACTCAGCTTGTTGGGCTCAGCCACAACCCCAACATATTCTCATTCATGTTTCAGGGCTGATTTAATCATCCCTGCAAAAATTTTCCATCCCCACTTGTCTACAGGCCGAACAAGCCAGTCCAAACAGAGTCTATAATCATATTGATCATGACAAGTGCAGAGGTTTGAAAATCTGAGTTAAAAATGTAATTGACTGTAATTAGAATTTAGGAATGTAACTGAGCCCAATTGCTTAGACTGCAAGTAACAAACACCATTTGGTTCTATGAAATGTTAATTTTCCTTTTCTATAAGCTATAGCTCTTTCAACCTTTTCTAGATAAATTATCTCATTCTTAAACTGATCAAAACTTAAGGTCTTGTCTTGACATTTGTTACGGAAAATAAAATGTTTTGCATATAAAATAATGGTGTTTACCAGAGTCTTCTGGGTGTCAATACCAAAACAGATATCAATACAGGTTAGAGGTGAAGAAAGTATTGCAGTTCTTTCTAGCCACTTCGTAACGTTTTGCCAAAAGGTTCGTACATAGTCACAGTAAAAAAACAGATGGAGCAATGTTTGCTCTTCAGTGTTGCATAAATTACAATTTGGGGATGATTTTATACCAATTTTAAATAAAAATTTGTTTGTTGCAATTATACGGTGCAAAAACTTAAATTGAAAGGTTCTAATTTTTGTATCTAATGTGGCAAAGAATGAAATATTGAAACGCTTTCTCCATATAATCAAACTCTCAAGAGGTTGTTGCAAATCTGTTTCCCATTTTAACAAAACACGGGAATACTCGGTTGGACAGATCTTTTTTAACAACTGTGAGTAACAAAATTTAACAGGTGATTTATGGCATACAAATGCTTCCAACCTGTCATCAAAAACTTCAGGCTGCTCATCAACATTTACATGTTCTTGTTTCAAAACTCTTTTCCACTCAGCAGGTATAGCTGATAAAATTGCAAAATAATCTAAATAGTTTGAAATAGGAAGATTAAATTCAGCCTGCAATTCTTCAAAAGACTTAAAAAAACCATTTTCTCGTATCAAATCTCTAACGTAAAATATACTTGCATTGGACCACCTTTTGTAAAATACAGTTTTGCCTGCTACCTTAATAAATGAGTTATTCCAAATCGATTGCCAAAGTATATCTTTATATCTAGCAGGGTTGTAGTATCTGTAATGGGCCCAAGCCTTTAATACATCAATCCAAAAGAGATTTACAGATAAGTGGTTACAATCGTGTGCACTAAAGTTTCCTCTGAAAACACTCTTTCCTCCACATTTCTCCAGAAAGAATTTAGAGAACAATTTCCATTTTTTGGTTCCTGTTTGAGTTTCTTCCTCGAGAAATCTCTTTACCCAAGATACTTTTAATGCCTGACAAAAACTTTCTGCATGTGGCATTTTCAAGCCTCCATTTTTGTAATCATCATACATAATAATACGTTTTATACGGTCAGTTTTTTGGTTCCAAACAAAGTTGAACAGGAGTCTCTGTAACTCATCAAAAAAACGTTTTGGAGGATCTTGTATGTTACTGAATAAATACACAAACTTAGGCATCACCAGTGACTTAATTATAGTAATTTTTCCTAACAGTGTCAAGTTACGGTGTCTCCAAATGTTCAGTGTGCTTTCCGTTTCTTTCAACTTTATTTGGAAATTCTGGTTAAAACAGTCTACACTTCCTCTTAAAGGTATATATATTCCCAAGTAAAATAAATACTCTGTTACCCAGTTCATCTGGATATCTGAACACAAAGTGCCACTCCACGGACCAAGACAAGCGATGTTGCTTTTTTTCAATATTAACTTTCATCCCAGATATTTTTTGAAAAGCAGACAGTAAATGAAATGTGTTTCTTAAGTTCACTTCATTAGCAGATAAATATACAATCGTATCATCAGCGTATTGACTAACTCTAAGTTCGACTCCATCAATTTTAATGCCAGTAATGTTCTTACTTTGCCTTAACATGATACCTAGGATTTCAACTCCAACTAAAAACAAATAGGGTGATAAAGGGCAACCTTGTCTGACACCTTTTTGCAAATTAAAATTGCTTGAAGAATATCCATTGTTAATTACACAACTGGATATGTCCGAGTACATCACTCTAATCCATGTAATGAAGTCGTCTTTAAAACCAAAGGTTTTTAAGCAAGCTATTAAAAAATTCCACTCAATATTGTCAAATGCTTTTTCAAAGTCTATTGACACAGCTAAACCTTTGAATGGTTTCATTTGACAATACTGAATCACATCTTTCAATAGTCGAATATTTTCTCCAATATAACGATTTTTTAAAAAGCCTGTCTGATCAAAATCTATTAAAAAAGGCAGGACTTTCTTAAGTCTATTTGCAAAAACTTTTGCTAGAATTTTATAATCATTGTTCAGAAGTGTGATAGGTCTCCAGTTTTTCAAATGGAGCTTATCTTTACCCTTTTTTGGCAGTAAAGTGATGACACCCCGCTTCATCAGTGTAGACAGCTCTCCATCTATAAAACATGTGTTAAAAACTTGACATAGTATATCTTTTATGTCTTGCCAAAATACCTTGTAGAAATCTATAGGAAGGCCATCACAACCCGGAGTTTTTTCACTTGGAATTGATTTAACAGCCTCGAAACACTCTTTTTCAAATACCATGCCTTCACAGAGGTTTGCCTGTTCTTCTTTTAACATAGGCATTAAAATATTATCAAAAACTTCTTTAATGTCCCTTTCTTCAACTTTACATGATGTATATAAATTTTCATAAAAATCCTTTTCCATAGTCAAAATTTCAGATGGGTCACAAACGATCTCGTCATTCTTTTGAAGTTTTTGAATATGTTTTTTGTTGTAATTTCTCTTCTCCAAATTAAAAAAATATTTTGTATTTTTTTCACCATCACTGACCCAAGAAGCCCGGGTTCTAATCATTGATCCCCTAACAAATTCTTCTTGAATTTTAGTTAATTCTGCTTTCTTGTTCAATAACAACTTTTCTAGATCATGATCATCAGGATTTTGATCAAAATCGTTTTGAAGTTTTTCTATTGATTTTGCTAATAATTGGAAGTTATGTTTTAAATCTCGTCTAATCTTTGAAGATAATTCAATACACTTTTGTTTTACTTTAAATTTAACAAACTCCCATAAGTTACAAACACTCATATGAGAGTGCAACTTAATTGTAGATATTATAACTTTTCTTATTTGTTCCCGATTGTATTCTTGTGACAAAAGAGATGTATTCATCTTCCAGAACCCTGGTCCTCTTTTAGGGACCTTCTTAATAACTATTAAGGAAATAGCTGAATGGTCACTCCTGTGCCCATAATGTATATTACAATCCTCAACATAGTTACAAATATTTTTAGAAACCAAGAAATAGTCTAACCTGCTACGTGAGAGTTTGGAGCGCCAAGTAAATTGTAGCTTACTGGGGTTTCTTTCACGCCAAACATCCACAAGATCAAAATCATCTTTTAAGGTTTCTAATGCATCATAACAACGAGGGTGATATCGAACATGAACTGGATACCGATCTAAAACAGGGTTTTGAACAGTGTTCAAATCACCACCTATAAACAAAGGTTCTTCACAATACTCAGTTAATACATCATGTAAATTTTGAAAAAGAAGTTACCTCTGGTGGCTCATGCTAATAGTTGTAACAAGAACCTCTCGGGGCCCTGAATTTTATCAAAAGATATAATCGATTGTAGACTTCATTACTACACAGGCTGACATAGACATATCCTAGAAATGAACTGTATCTTCGCTAAAAACAATCTAACTCTCCATAAAACAGGGCCCTGGCCTAGTATATTTGCATACTACATTGCAAGGGCCGCGGAACCATAAGCCTTTATTCTGTTATTGTTATCATTATTATATATATATATTTTTTTTTTTTGGGGGGGGGGGGACTGAAGATTTCAATACCCGTGACTTTTCGAAAAGGTTCCATCCGTAGATTCTTAAGGGTGGGATTTCACGGAGCACGCGAACGATTTGCGAAGGACGCGAATGGCAAAATCCAGCATTCGTATTTTAGTCTGCAAAAGATCGCCAAACGAACGTAAGGGACCGGAAGCGTCGTCAATTGTTCGCGAATGTCGTTTTTACTTCGGCGAGAATTTCAAAAAAGTTTGAAATTTTTTGCGAACCTTTTCCGCACACTTGGTCGTGATTTGCTCGTGAATTGTTCTCGAAAGTGTCTTTAAAGCCTCGTCATATGCGTAAGACCTTCGCAAGACACGCGCGATGTTCGCAAAATGTTCGTGAAACCCCAAACAGACTCCGAAACTTTGGAGAATGTCTCGCGTATGTTACGAGAAATCTGCGAAGTTTTTCCGATCATTTTACGACGTAATCGCAAACTGTTCGCGTACCTTTTGAGACATTCTCGCGAACGTTTAGCGCACGTTTGGGGGATGTATGACCTAAAATACGTTTTCTACAAATAAAAATCGTAGCATACATCTAAACATCAAAGAATTATTAACAACTGTAGTAACAAAAGAAATTAAAGTCTAGCAAAGAGAAAGAAATGTTTGATATCCAAAAAAATCGCAGAATACACTTAAAATTAATCTAAAGTATGTATACGAGTTCATTTGAACTATAGAGATTATGTGTTGGAGGAACTGCATAAAAAAATCAAATGCTTTACTAGTGGAGATAGGTATTAGGAAAAAAAATGTAGGCAAGCACACGATAGAGAAATGAGAACAAAAGAAAGGAGAAATAGAAAGAAAAAAAAATTCAACTCAAGACAGCGTCCACCTCCCCTTGGGTACATTTTCTCCCATGATTATTGGAAATTTTTCGTTGTTCGCATTTCCGTCGCGTGTTCTTCGTGTACGTAACATGCTGTACTTTAGCAATGATACACACGACATTCGCACATACTTCGTGGAAACTTCGCACAAATTGCGCAAGAATACTAGTAGTTTTCGGCTTCATTGTCGGAACACATTCGGAGTAAAACTTTTCCGAATGTTGGATTTTGTCACTCGCGTCCTTCGCAAATCGTTCGCGTGCTCCTTAGGGTGGGATTTCACGGAGCACGCGAACGATTTGCGAAGGACGCGAATGACAAAATCCAACATTCGGAAAAGTTTTTCTCCGAATGTTTTCCGACAATGAAGCCGAAAACTATTCTTGCGCAATTTGTGCGAAGTTTTCACGATGTATGTGCGAATGTCGTGTGTATCATTGCTAAAGTACAGCATGTTACGTACACGAAGAACACGCGACGGAAATGCGAACAACGAAGAATTTTAAACAATCATGGGAGAAAATGTACCCAAGGAGAGGTGGAAGCTGTCTTGAGTTGAATTTTTTTCTTTCCTCTATTTCTCCTTTCTTTTTCTCTCATTTCTCTATCGTGTGCTTGCCTCCATTTTTTTCCCTAGGACATATCTCCACTAGTAAAGCATTTGATCTTCTTTTTTTTTTGCAGTTCCTCCAACACATAATCTCTATAGTTCAAATGAAATTTTACATACTTTAGATCAATTTTAAGTGTATTCTGCGATTTTTTTTATATCAAACATTTATTTCTCTTTGCTAGTCTTTAATTTCTTTTGTTACTGTAGTTGTTAATAATTCTTTGATGTTTAGATGTATGTTACGATTTTTATTTGTAGAAAACGTATAGGTCATACATCCCCCAAACGTGCGCTAAACGTTCGCGAGAGTGTCTCAAAAGGTACGCGAACAGTTTGCGATTACGTCGTAAAATGATCGGAAAAACTTCGCACATTTCGCGTAACATACGCGAGACATTCTCCAAAGTTTCGGAGTCTGTTTGGGGTTTCACGAACATTTTGCGAACATCGCGCGTGTCTTGCGAAGGTCTTGCGCATATGACGAGGCTTTAAAGACACTTTCGAGAACAATTCACGAGCAAATCACGACCAAGTGTGCGGAAAAGGTTCGCAAAAGATTTTAAACTTTTTTGAAATTCTTGCCGAAGTAAAAACGACATTCGCGAACAACTGACGACGCTTCCGAACCCTCACGTTCGTTTGGCGAACTTTTGCAGACTAAAATACGAATGCTGGATTTTGCCATTCGCGTCCTTCGCAAATCGTTCGCGTGCTCCGTGAAATCCCACCCTTAGGGTGGGATTTCACGGAGCACGCGAACGATTTGCGAAGGACGCGAATGGCAAAATCCAGCATTCGCATTTTAGTCTGCAAAAGATCGCCAAACAAACGTGAGGGTTCGGAAGCGTCGTCAATTGTTCGCGAATGTCGTTTTTACTTCGGCGAGAATTTCAAAAAAGTTTGAAATTTTTCGCGAAACTTTTCCGCACACTTAGTCGGGATTTGCTCGTGAATTGTTCTCGAAAGTGTCTTTAAAGCTTCGTCATATGCGCAAGACCTTCGCAAGACACGCGCGATGTTCGCAAAATGTTCAAACAGACTCCGAAGCTTCTGAGAATGTCTCGCGTATGTTACGCGAAATCTGCGAAGTTTTTCCGATCATTTTACGACGTAATCGCAAACTGTTCGCGTACCTTTTGAGACATTCTCGCGAACGTTTAGCGCACGTTTGGGGGATGTATGCCCTGTACGTTTTCTGCAAATAGAAATCGTAGCATACATCTAAACATCAAACAATTATTAACAACTATAGTAACAAAAGAAATTATAGACTAGCAAAGAGAAAGAATATTTGATATACAAAAAAAAGAATTCGCAGAATATACTTAAAATCAATCTTAAGTATGTAAATTTCATTTGAACTATAGAGATTATGTGTTGGAGGAACTGCAAAAAAAAAGATAAAATGCTTTACTAGTGGAGATACGTCCTAGGGGAAACAAGGAAAAGTAGAAATTACGCGGTGCGTAACATATGTCCCCGCCGGAAGTAGCATTTTGTAACAAAATGTGCAATATAGGTAAAAAATCAAGGTCAAAGGTCAAAGAAGTCAAAGGTCAAAATTCTGTGTAGAAGTTTTGAAGCCCTCACCTAGTGCCATCACATAAAGCAAATGGAATCGAAATTGGGTTAGAAATGGCGAAGGAGTAGCATTTTGTAGCCAATGTACAATATAGGTCAAAAATCAAGGTCAAAGGTCAAAGAAGACAAAGGTCAAAATTCTGTGTAGAAGTTTTGAAGCCCTCACCTAGTGCTATCACATAAAGCAAACAGAATCGAAATCGGGTTAGAAATGGCGCAGGAGTAGCATTCTGTAGCAAAATGCACAATATAGGTCAAAAATCAAGGTCAAAGGTCAAAGAAGTCAAAGGTCAAAATTCTGTGTAGAAGTTTTGAAGCCCTCAACTAGTGCCATCATATAAAGCAAACGGAATCGAAATCGGGTTAAAAATGGCGAAGGAGTAGCATTTCGTAGCAAAATGTACAATATAGGTCAAAAATCAAGGTCAAAGGTCAAAGAAGTCAAAGGTCAAAATTCTGTGTAGAAGTTTTGAAGCCCTCAACTAGTGCCATCATATAAAGCAAACGGAATCGAAATCGGGTTAAAAATGGCGAAGGAGTAGCATTTCGTAGCAAAATGTACAATATAGGTCAAAAATCAAGGTCAAAGGTCAAAGAAGTCAAAGGTCAAAATTCTGTGTAGAAGTTTTGAAGCCCTCACCTAGTGCCATCACATAAAGCAAACGGAATCGAAATCGGGTTAGAAATGGCGAAGGAGTAGCATTTTGTAGCAAAATGTACAATATAGGTCAAAAAATCAAGGTCAAAGGTCAAAGAAGTCAAAGGTCAAAATTCTGTGTAGAAGTTTTGAAGCCCTCACCTAGTGCCATCACATAAAGCAAACGGAATCGAAATCGGGTTAGAAATGGCGAAGGAGTAGCATTTTGTAGCAAAATGTACAATATAGGTCAAAGGTCAAGGTCAAAGGTCACGACTGAAATTCTGTGTAGAAGTTTCAAAGCTCCCATGTAGTGCTATCATATAAAGCAAACAGAATCAAAATTGGCTCATAAATGACAGAGAAGTAGCAAATTGAAGATTTTGATCACACACGGACGCACACACGGACACACGGACACACGGACGAACGGACGGACACACGGACGGACGGACACACGGACACACACACGTACGGAGCCCGTTTCATAGTCCCCTGCTCGAACTCGTTCGGCGGGGACAAAAAATGTAGGCAAACACGCTATAGAGAAATGAGAGAAAACGAAAAGAGAAATAGAGGAAAGAAAAAAAATCAACTCAAGAAAGCTGATTTGAGTTGATCTTTTTTTTATTGCTTCCACCTCTCCTTGCTACATTTTCTCCAATGAAAATTTTTCGTTGTTCGCATTTCCGTCGCGTGTTCTTCGTGTACGTAACATGCTGTACTTTAGCAATGATACACACGACAATCGCACATACGTCGTGGGAACTTCGCACAAATTGCGCAAGAATAGTTTTCGGCTTCATCGTCGGAACACATTCGGAGAAAAAACTTTTCCGAATGTTGGATTTTGTCATTCGCGTCCTTCGCAAATCGTTCGCGTGCTCCGTGAAATCCCACCCTTAGGGGTAAGGAGGGGGAAGAATTTTTATTATCATTGACCTTGTTGACCACTTCCCCCCCCCCCCCCCCCCCCCCCCCCCGCCGGGAGCGAATATTTTTTCCGTACATGGAAACGCTACAGGACATGAATTATTCATAAGTTTAGCTGAAATTTTGAAGTGCGCAAGCGCATGGACTTCGCTTGGCCAGCCAACTTGTACGCAATGAACGGACTCGACTCGCACGGCCCTACTCTCTGTGTACACGTGCAGCGAGCTACCTAATACTAGTAGTAGTAGAAAATTCGAAATTTAACAGCATTTGTCAGCGTTTTTCACGTACCTTTGTGGGTCAAGACGTCCGAGGATGTTCGTCCCAAACATTTACGCACGTCGCACTCGGAAATCCCGCATATGTAAGTACTGTACGTATAAGCGTATACGTACGCCACATAATTGTTGTGCACAAGAAAGGCCAGCTGGCAGCCCGAACGAGAAGTTGTTTACAGGATTGACAGCGCGTATGGTAGCGCGCGACGCACTTGTAACAACTGATTAAGTGCGCACTGCTAGTGTAAACATTGTGACGTCAGTGACTTTACGCTTTTTTGCAAGGCCGTGCATGATAGTAAAAATTAATGCACGCACACGTGACTCATTTCAGCGCTTCCAATTGGCTACATTCTTGAACCCATTTTATAACAATGAACAACATGCAGGAAATAACTGTCGCTTGCGATAGCTCTACAACACACATCACATTGCACACACATATCTTTCACCTTACAAGTACGTCTGATACAATCACGCCGACATATCACCTACTTCTAATTAACTAATCAGTTTGAAAACACAGAACTAGACTCTACTGAAGTTCGGTCTACTATTATTACATGTTTACATGTGGATTTGTAATGATCTTATCGTTGTAATTCGAAAGAGCACTCGAGATGCTCGAGTCACCATGTTCACTGGCAGCACTGAGAAGTCGATTGTGAATACACGTCCGCTTCATAAACCATAGCCAAGTAGTAGTAGTGGTAGACAGTAGGCCTACTGTCTGACGGGTAGTGGTGTAAGTTACGAAATACTAGTACCCAATCCACAAAAAAAAAAGGTCGTGCAAAAGATTTCGAAAGAGCTCTTATTTGGCCATTTATGCATGTACTAATAGTGGTAATGTGGCATCAATTCCACAAGCCTATGGCTGTAGAAGTTGTGACTTGTTAAGTTGTACCAAGGAGGTACTAGGGTACTAGTACCTCCTTGGTTGTACATTTCACGTGAACTACGCATGTACTGCTCTCCTATCCACGCTGGCTACCGGCTGCCCTGGCTGACACTCGCGATGCTCTCCGCTAGCTGCCCGCATATTTCCAGCGGGGTTACGTAGGGCGCTCATGAACTGCGAATCGAATGTAAACTGAGTAAGCGAGCACATACCAAGGATACCTCCTTGCACATACGTATGCAGGCAGTGATCACACGTCATCATGTATGTGAAGTCCACGCGCTTGCGCACTTCAAAATTTCAGCTAAACTTACGAATAATTCGATCATGTCCTGTAGCGTTTCCATGTACGAAAAAATACTCCCCCCCCCCCGCCACGCAGCCTCCCCACCCACCCCACTATAAAAAAAAAAAACACACACACAAAGCAAGCAAACAAAACAACAAAGCTCCACGGCCCCTTTACATTTAGATAAATCTTCAGCAACTTTCTAGCAACGATACATTTTCGGTCTTCTCTTATTTTTTCCCCCTCGCCTTCTGCAAAGGTTTTGGAATGGCGTTGTCGTTTCTACCCGTCTACGTGACACTAAATGACTACTTTCCAGTTTCGTTTATCTTCTACAACACAATGACTCTCTTCGGATTAACACTTGGGGCTTTCTGCCTTCCAGTGATCGTTGAGAGATCACTAGAAGCCTACGGACAGAGAGGTGCATTCCTTATCCTTGGCGGGATATGCCTCAATGCTGTCGCGTGCGGAGCTGTGGTCCGACCTCCAACGGACCTCTCCGAAATGAAAAAGAAGGAAGAGGAGATGAAGCGAGAAGGACAACTGATAGAAGACTCAACAGGATCAAGCCTTGCCACAAATTCTGTACAAAATATGGAAACATCGTCGGGGTGTGCAAAGTCACTCCTTAAGAGACTGAAATCTTTAATCTTTTTCTCTGAGCCGAAATTCGGGCTTGTTACACCAGCAGTTTTCTTGACAAGTTACGTCCTGTATGCTTGGATGCTTTTCCTTGTGCCTCAAGCAGAATGGCTTGGCATTGAACCCTCTCGTGCTGTGTTTCTTTCTAGCATCGCAGGCATCAGCGGCATCTTTGGACGAATACTTTTTCTCGTCCTGGTACGCTGGGAGTTGAACCCTACCCTCATCTTCGTCCATTGCTGCTTCATTTGCTCAGTATCATTTTTCGTTTTAACCTTGAAAGCGACGTACGTCTATCAGGCCGTCAATGCCTCTATTCAGGGCTTCTTCATGTTCATTCTTGACTCCCTCCCGCACACGTTGACAAAGAAGACGGTAAGACGTCAGGAAAATATCTCTAAGGCCCTTTCCACCATGTGCATAACCAGTGGTATTGGCGCCCTCTTCGGTGATCTTCTGTCAGGTACTAATGAGATCTTATTTGTTAGATTTGCATTATTATCGTAAACCAATTATACCAAGTGTTTGCAAATACAGTAGGCCTATATTTGCTATATATAATAGGCCTACAATGCCATATAACTGTGTTTTGAATATTATGCCACGTCAAGGCTATAGTAGCATGATGCTGCATCTATGGTCGTTTTATAGGTCAGTGTCTCTGTCAGCATGTTAGTCGGTATGATATACAGTGTCATGTACATAGAGATTTAATTTCCCTTTTAATAATGTATATATAGTTAAACATAATCAGTATTGTTTGTTTACCTTATAAGAAATTGCAGTGGCATGGTTAAGAAGCCATGACTAGACAAAACAAAACAAAATAAAACAAAAAAAAAAAACAACCTGGTAAACATGATGTTGACGATTATGGTCACACAATCTTTTGACACTTTTTATGATTGTAGTTTGAATGACTTGATATCAGATATATAGCTAGATCAATTTCTTGCAACATACAGATTTTGCTTCTTGCTTGTGAAATATGCCAACAATAATTCAAAAGACACCAAGATGATAGTCAACTGCAATCACTATTAACTTTTCTCGATGTTACCATGTCACAATGTATTAGTGATCTATTACGATGCATACATGCGGATTCCTTTTTAAAAAAACCCTTAAAATATAGAAGTTTAGATTTGTCAGGATTGTTTTGCCACCCTGGTTTTAAAATGAATTTTTGAATCTTTCTTATTGATTTGACAGGTCTCATCTTCGATGTAACTGGATCCTATACCGTCGTCTTTATGGCATTCGGGTTGGCTGAAATTGTTATCCTCGTGAATCTTCTTGTCTCAGAAATCTTTGACAGAATGAACAGGAGCAACGTGATTTCTTAGTTGGAGCTGCCGTGCATGAGCATGTTTAAAGAAGAAGAAAAAAAGTAAGAGCCAGAGCAGTGTGCATCAAAGTTTGATGAGGAACCACCTTCAAGGGAGAATAGCTCAATGATCACTGAGTAAAAGTTTTGGTATTCTCATCTCATAGACATACACTTGGAAAAAAATAAGGTAAACATATTATTCATAGGAGATTTTGATGAAAATCAATATCATACTAAGGGTAATTCTAGGTCAGTACAATGGAAAACTTTACACATGACGTGCATGAGTGAACACATTCGTTTTTGCCCTCCAAGGCACACGAGTAAAAATTGTGGAAATTTACATGTTGTCTTTCATTTGCAAAATGTCCCTCAAGATAACTATAGCAGGCATGTCTGAAATAGCAAAAATAAGTTTCAGTTCTCTTCATCTCTTTATAACCTCAAACAAAATCAAACTAGAAGACGAAAATAAGAATTTCCAGTCAACTCAAACTTCAAATGACAAATAAAGGCACAAAGATGATTAGATTGACGATTTTTTTTTATTTCGTTCTTTTAATTTAGGAATCTAAGAATTCATGAGCCAAATTCAAGAACCAAATTATTTACAATTTTCCTCATTTCAGGCATTTTCAATATTGCTTCTTCTTTCATTTCATTTGAATTTGGATTTGACAGAAGATTCATCATTTTCCTCCATCATCCCAAGCTTTATTAAACTTTTTGGCTTCAAAGATATTAAAATCATAGGGCTATAGTTTTGCGACTAACATTTCCTATTAATTGTGTCATTAAGTAGGTTCTATCATCTTTTGAGCATTTATACATAGACAAATAGAGCCAAATTTACGAAGATCGACGCCATGTTTTATATGTTTACATTGATTTACTAGACCGGATATTGTGACTAACTTCATTTTATTATATTTTATGTACATTCCTGCATTGGAAAATATGAAAATAAATTGAATTGAATTGAATAAATTGTCTTTTTCTATTGTTGTATGGAAGCGCACTTACGCGTAAATGACAGCTTATTCATATTTGCTATTTTTACTTTTTGTGCCTTAATTGGATGAGAAAAACAAAGGTGTCTACTCATGCGTATTTTAAAGTTTCCCCTTTTTGATGACCTACCAGACTGATAGCCTATGAAATTACCTTTAATATGGTGTACATATAATTAATACATTAATTTTTACCCAAATGTTCTATGGGAAACATAAACTTTAAAAAGGTTTACTTTTTTTCCTTTTCTTTTTTTGCTGAGTATATACTATAGAGGGCACACTCGGTCTAAATGCCTTGCCATTATTATGAAAAAGCCGTCCGCCATCTTTAATAATGTTGTGTATAATCATCCCGTCCCCTCTAAGGGCGGACGTCCACTTGGGCGCGGACAAGCCCCGGAAGGGTTGCGGAAGCAAATTTTGTCATTTCGGCATCCTGTCCGCGACAGACGCGGAATAACTTTGTGAATCGGCTTGTCCTGGGACATTCCTAGGACTGTCCGCGGACTGTCCGCGGACTGTCCGCGGACTGACTGCGGACATTCCTAGGAATCACTCCGGAAGAGCGCGAAATACCTCAGAATATGCTAATCGTAGCCGGGCAACGCGGAAACATCTAGGATTACACCAGGAATGAACGCGGACAATCAGGATGCCTTCCGGACAACACAAGTTAGGCATGCGGACAAACTGCGGACAATACCAGGAAAATGGAAAGGTATTAATTTGGCGCTGACTTTGACTTTTCCTCATTTGACTGCTAGCCGTCATTGATGCTTCTTGTTGTGCTTCCGCAGTAGCTGCTGATATCATATTGATATGATTGGTCAATACTATTCTAAATACTAAATGTGACCCCCAAAAGTCGAAGAATAGGATTGTCTGCATGTCGGCTGACGACTCATTTTTTTTAAATGTGTCTCATCTGGGAAAACAATCTTTTCTCTGCCTACAGTCACATGGACGATATTCGCAAACTTTTTGAACCATATGTATATATATATATATATATATATATATATATATAATATACATAAAATGTAAATGTATATACATATATATACATATATATATGTATATATGATGATAAGGTAGTCCACGTGTTGGCAAGAAAAAACCGTTGGTGAATACAGCATGAACTTTGTTGCAGTGTTGTTACTTATATATTCTTTATTCCTTTTTTTTAGACCTGTGCTTTCTCCATCGTGAAGTATATACATGTTTTGTCTGATACTTCTGTAGAGCATGCCAAAATGATCCTAATCATTAAATCTGTTTTTCTTTCTCTCATTTTTACCCTTGTGCATCTCTAACTCTCTCTTATTTCGATCACTTTTGAACGTTTTGCAATGATTCAAGTCCGAGAATTTTTTTTTTCATGCTTAGAGCTTACTAGCCTATTGTCAATGAAGTGTAATAATGGGGAAATATTTTTAACCTACATTAATCAACTTTTTTTGGGGGGGGTGGGGGTTCAGCTGGGCTGTCAAATTGGACAATCGAGTTTACTTGCAACTAAAACAAAAAGAGAAGATAAAATTATTAGGTAATAACAACTACGAAAAATCATTCAGGTAAAGAATATTTCTGAAATGATTTGTGATGCTCAATGTGTACTTAAATATATACACTCAGCAAAAAAACCAAAAACAAACAAAAGAAAGACAGAAATTTAACACTTTTTCGAGTTCATAATTTATTGCTTTTTCTCTCATTTCACTTGAATTTTGAATTGACAGAAAATTCTTCATTTTCCTCCATCATCTTTAGCTTTCATTGTTATTTTGGGCTTCAAAGATATTACATTGTAATGAGACCACTGGTATATCTTTGCAATTGAATTCATGCTTTTTAGTGTGATGAATTTGTCTTTTGTTCTAATATGTTGTATCATTAGAAAGCACTTACTTATGGATAACAACTTGTTCATGTTTATATAATACATTAACATTTAGCCAAAAATTATATGCTTTTTTCTTCTGAGTGTACTTCCACCTACTTTTGTGATTTTTCAGCTGGGCTGTCACATGGGACAACCTAGTTTGTTTGCAAATAAAATACGAAAACAACATAAAGGAAAATGTACCATAGTAAGTAATAGGAACCAGGAAAGCCACTTAGATGAAAAATAATATCTGAAAAGATCAAATCAACATAAACTTACTAGGAAGTTAGGGGGCTGATTTCATTTCTTTCTGGTTGCTTTGGCACAGTCTCTACTACCTTCTTCTTTGCCTTCTGGGACCGGAAATTCCTTAGATTTACCTGTTCTTCATCACTAGACGAAAGTTGTGCCTGTGATGGGGATATTTGCATGGGGGCCTCGCCTCCCTTCTTGCTCATTTTGCGTTTCATTGGCATGATGCTCGCGGAAAGTGTCGACATTTTCGTGTCTGGATCACAAAATTTCCGCATCGGTTCCGGACACTTGCATATATAGATCCGCATCGGCTCCGCGCTGTCCTAAAACATTCCTGGTGTCTTCCGCTTTCTTTCGCGAAGCTTCCCCACACCGCGGGATTCTTTCCGGAGCGTGTGCGGAAGGAGCGGAAGGGTTCCGGACAAGCGGGACATCCTCAGGACATCGTCAGGACAAGTCGCCGAAGGTGTCAGGAAGTTCATTTCCGCGTCCAAATTTTGGTCTCGATCAAAATTTGGACGCGGAAATTTTTCTCTCTCCCGAAGGTGCGGAAACGCCCGGACATGTTTAGGACAGTGAGCGGACACGTTCAGGAACGTGCGGACAGGTTGCCGAAGGGGTGCGGAATACCAAATTTGCATTCCGGGTCTTGTCCGCGTCTTGTCCGCCCCCTAGTGGACGCCTGGTCTAAGGAGGCAAATCAATTATGTCCCCCGGATATAATGGAGCCAACTCATGCACGTTAAAGATCCCGCTTCATTCATCAAGAGAAGGATATGCATAACTATTACAGTTCAGTTGTCCCTCTCTCACATCCAACTGGATACGTTGGAAGGCCAGCTACAATCCAACTGAACAAGGGCTACTAGTATCCAGCTATCTTCTCAGATGGAAAATAAAACAAACAAACGAACGAACGAACACATTATTATGGTAATAAGTGCGCCCGAGTATAAATCGATCGGGTACACAAGGTACGTACACATGGTACACTCGGCGTGTATGTCGATCTGTGTATGAAACGTTGTGTGTGTGTGTGTTCGGATTATCGGCACACCATTGTTACTTCCAGAATGGGTCAATTCATTAATGATTTTCGAGAAATCAACAAATAGCAAGGAAAAACAAAACCAAAAGAACAAAATCCATGCATGCATCATCTATGTATCCACGGAGTTAAAGTCTATACCCTAACCCTTTTATAATAATTCAGCATACTGATAGACTAATCGAGTGAAATACTTTCTGAAAGTAGGCCCTATGTCATCAAAATGAATAAATTAATGAATAAACAAAGTGATGAAAAAATCCATTAAAATTATGAAAGCAATGAATTGTAAATTTCTGAATACACACAAGTAATTAGATTTTTTTTTCCATCCTGCGCTGTATGTTTCTTGAACGCACAAAGAGAAAGACATATTCTTCGATTTCTTGAGGGCCCCTTTCTCACTTATTCCCACGTATTTTCGGCTTGTGTATTATAAATGCGTAATATAACGAATACCATTTCGGGGAGCGACATTCGGCAAATAGGTCCAGATAGGCTGGACTCCGCTCGATTTGCAGGGAAGATCTAGTTTCATCAAATTGCCGAACGTATGAGACGTTCGTCCAAAGAATTATGAACGTGTGCTAACCGCATTACCAGCGTACAAAATAACGAAGGAAAGCGCTCGCGTAGCGTCCATCCAATCGAAAATTGGCTAATTCCCACAATTTGATACGATATGCTTTTTTTTTTTTCATGATGACTTTGAAGGGAAAGGAGTGATATACTAGTAAAAACATCTTTAATTCATTTGGGCATGAAATTCCATATATTATCATTACCTGGTCCATGGTGTTGGATACATGTACATGTATACACTGTATATCCAAAGGCGAGAAGTAGCCTCGGGTTATATTCAAATGAAAATCAATGCGATGGTGAGTAGGATAAGAGTGTACGTGTATAAACATTTCATGAAGGTATACATCATTAATAAAAGGCTGTAATATATTGATATACTTGAACAGAAAAAAAACAATAGAGGATTGATAATACATGTATATAGGTGTGAAGATTGTGTACCTGGTACTGTTGGGGTTTTGAGTTGTTTAAATAGATAACAGTTAATTGTATATGAGCTAAATAAGCAAAATTTGTACAAATCTTTTTTTTTTAACTATAGAGAAAATAATGAATTTGAGATTTGTCATAGTTACCCCACACAGTCATAATTATTACAATATCATAGTTGAAGGGGTGGTATAGCTTTGGTTAAGATGGTGCCTGGGTTTCCAACTTTTTTTTTCTGAGAATCATGATGAAAAATCTCTGATGTAGTATGAAAGAGCATGTACTGTACAATTCTAAGAAGAACTCAATTTCATTATCGAAAATTGGTTTTGAAATGGTCGAGATATTCAAAAACAAAGTGGTCTTAATAAAAGGTAGGACGCATATAATAAGGATCCACTTAGTTTTTCTTTGTTTTTGAATAAAAATATCGTCTCAGCTGTTTCAAAACCGATTTTCATCAAATAAACTCTGAATTTATAGTATTGTGTGCTCTTTAATATTTCATACGTGGTTTCTAACTTATCATCTCGCAAAAAGTTAAAGTCTGCATTTCCAACCTCAACCAGAACTATACCATCCCTTTAACGCCTTGCTAAAAGAACGATACATTATCAAAGAGAAACTTTTTTAAGTCAAATTGTCAAAATAGTTTCACATTTTAAGGAATACCAACCGCTTTTGAAATTGAGGCATTTTCGTCAACGTCAAGAGTGCATAAAACGGGCCTCATCTACATCCATAGAAAACTAGCTGCACTTAAATCGTAATACCTTTACTAGTTCTGTATGCATTGTCAGTAAGAGTGTTTATGCATTATGTGAATTAAATACAACATACAATAATTTTGTGTATTGGCAAATTAGATGAAATTGAGATGTGTGATGACTGAAATACACAATTTGTAATGTTTATCATTTATAATGATATATCATTCATAACATATATATATATATATATATATATATGTGTGTGTGTGTGTGTGTGTGTGTGTGTGACGGAGGAATGACTCGCAGACGTTGCAGTAATGTTCACTATAGCCTTTTATTCTAGGGCCTATATATGTGCGTACGTGGCCAAGGCAACTTCTCATTTACGAACCTTCGGAATAACGGACTGTAATAACCGCTTGGAATAACTATTCATGTACATCACGTGTCATTCACTGAAGATTAATTCATTATGCTATTGCTATGTATAAAGAAGACAGCAATGAAGAAAAAACTAGGAAAACATATATATCTTTAGAAAATGTACTTAAGGTAACAACCCCTTCTGGGCTAAACACAACTGCACTGCAAGCCATTATAATCATACTACTCGAGAACACAAAAGTTTAAAGACATGGACAGAAAGGGGGAGGGGAGATCTTTGATTTGTGATACAATTAAGATGTACATTTACAGTGGCGGATCCAGAGGGGGGGAGCAACCGGCGCACGCCCCCCCCCCTTTAATTTTCGTTAGAAACAAAGAAAACAAAAAGAAAAAAATGAAATGAAACCCGGAAGTGGCAAAAGAAATATTAGTCACGCCCCCCCCCCCCCCTTTACAGAATTCCTGGATCCGCCCTTGCATTTATGTCAATGCATGTAGTGATTTACGCCAGACCTGTGAGCTGAGAAAGATAACGCCAAAAACAAAACAAAACAAAAACAAAAAATCGAGATTTTCGATTTTTCTCTCCTATCTTTCAATGCGTAATCACTGGTTTCTTAACTTTTAAATTTGATACAAAATGTGCGATAAGCGATACATTTCATTTTTTGGGGGGGGGGATGCACATGCTTTACATATTGCGTATAACAGTGTATAAGCGTGGACTATATGAGAAACTGACGCATGCAGTCTTTCAATAATTTGATCACATTTTTTACTTTGAAAGTAGAGAACAGGTATCTAATATCGTACCTCATTAGCCACTTTATTTCGTTCATACAATGTATTAGAAAAATCAGTACAGATCCATGTAATAATATGTAATACAACCAGAACGTTTTGAAATAATCATAAAATTGTGTGACATACTGCCTTGTATATACATCAATCACTGTCAATGACTGTCAAGCGGGCTGTCAAGAAGCAGATCACGACTTCGGAATGCATTTCGCGTTTTTGTACGGTGTCAACAGAAGGGTGACTAGAAAGACTGATACGATTGCGCAGCTGTGAACAAATATAGTAATGATTTGTCTTACCTGTAAAGCAATCCTAAATCCCGTAAACAAGATAACGGTGAGCAAGTTGGCTCAATTGACGGCACGACACTTGGGGTATTTACGAACCGAAATGAGAAATCTTTTAAATCTATACTTCAAAAGTTCATGGGAAATATCGAGATATCTGTCTTTTGTTAGCTCTCTTCTATATGAGGGAAATTTCGGGGGGGGGGGAGGGAGGTTTCTGACAATGGTCCTTTAAAACCAACCTCTAGATCTATACAGTCACATTGCATTGACTTGTGTAGCATTCTTTTGGTGTAATTTCTATCCAACCTTTTCTTTTCACATCATTTCAATGGAACGGTACCTCAGTCTGCTAGGATCTCTGTTTTTCCGATCTTCCACCATACAAGTTCAACTACAGACTGTACTAGTACTATGTCGATCAAGTTATTAGCGCGTATCTATATTACCTAATAAATAAAGCCTCAAAAAACCTTCAAAGGTGAAGTCGCTATCCTCAACTATCACCCCTGCTATACAGGCTTTTTCCCCGTCTGATTTGTGTGTGTGTGTGTGTGTGTGTGTGTGTGTGTTTTTGTTCCTTTTCATGAAGTTCACTTCGTACAAACTAAAACCTGCCATTTCCATTTAAAATTATTTCAGCAACATTTGTTACAATAACAATTGCAAACTTCCTGCTAATAGGTTTCAAGCACTTTGCCTTACAATACTTCGGCCTCACTTGCATTTGAGGATCAGTGTGCATCGGTTTCAATTTTGGCACGGGACATTAATTAATTGTCACATCTAATCAACTATTTGTACAATCTTTGAAATGACTGGATGGAACGATGCAGCTTACCTGAATTGCCATAACATAAAAGGAAAACTGGTGATCCATGCGCGCAACCATACTGTTCGCCATATCAAATTCTGCCTCTTGAACTTGAAGTTATTATGCAAGACAAATAAACTTTATCTAACACATACGTACATATTCTTTTACTCTTTGTCTCTCGTTGCAGATATACTACAAACACTATGTAAACGAAAATATGCCATCAATAGACAAAACTATGCTGCAGAATACATAACATATTGTACTTATATTCTTTAAACAGATGGAACCATTCAACAATATCCATACGTAACAGGCCTGAAAACCGTGTGACAGTGGTCATCCCCTAAAGCGTAAACACCAAACGAAATATCCAACTTGTATCCTAAAAGTAGATTGCCACATCTCAAAATGTTCTTACAAAATAGGCCTGAAAATCAGTCAACAGTGGTCATCCGGTAAGTGTGTCGGCTAGGTGATGTTTGTATTTCTGAAATGGTTGAAGATGGCGGGATTTGAAAAAAAAAATAAAAACTAACAAACAAACGAACAAAAAATGCATGACTTCGTCAGTTCATCGGGGTGGAAGGCATCATGTCTGATATCATTTTAAAAACAGAAAATTATCTTCACGTGCTGACAGACTTCACACAAAATAAAAAGGTTTGCGCGGCCGTGCTCAAAAGAAACAAAGCCGTTTTCAGACACTTTGCTGGAAATTTCATTGATCATACAATCACTGACAACAAATGAAATGTGAAGCAATTGTAACTATGCTGACAGCAGTTAGTTTGGAAAGGCAATTATGTTGTAAGAAACTGTCTTTAGGGAATGTGGCAGTTTAGTCACAAAATGGCAAACTTTTGTAAAGATAAACCTGAGAACGCTTAACAACAGCATATTGAATATTCTTTACAGTACAGATATTACAACAATAACGACAATTTCTATACATGGGCAGTCAACTTCACCCGAGATGTTTCACAAGAAAATAAGGATCTGAAACAATAGAAATACTCAACTTTACCAACTATTCTATACAGCAATAGTGATAGCAGTTATCTTATGATCATTAAATACAGTCATTCATGCTGGCATACTTCATGGCATTTACAACTTTTGTCTTCACATGTAGCTAACATATGTACAAATTTTGAATACTTGGTTCATTAATATCGACAGTATTTACATTCTGTGAACTACAAAATTAGGTCTATGTCTATTTCCACGTAGTCAAGTGATTTTCATAGACTGTCTATGAAAATCACTTGCCTAGTTGAAAAAAAGTATATATTCTATTCCAGCAAATTCTTACTTTCTCTAAATCTGAAGCAGAAAAAAAAAGTGTAAATACAATAATTTAATCTGATTATGTACAAACCACAACAAACACTTTTTTTTTCTTCTAAAAACAACTTGGAACACTTAGTATGTAGTATACATAGGTAAAATCATTTCATGAACTCATGTTTTGTCGTTTAATCGAGATTCTTTTTCTTCTTAAAATCAGAACAGTTAGGCCTACAATACTGACAGAGTACTACACTATCGTGTCATTTGATAGAAACTAAATATGAAATAAATTGTAATTAAATGTCTAGGGCAACACACCAAGAAAAGCAACTTAAATTCAGCTGTTCAAATACAATTTCATATGTAGAGTAAGTGTAGGCACTGACTAATTCCGTAGTTTTGTCACATCCCCAAAAAGTTAATGGAAATGAATCATTTACAGAGTCCTGTTTGACATGGGTCCAATTTTCGCTTCATGTTACAGTTACTACATATTATATATACAAGATATACGTTACTTATATATTCTATTCCCTATGTTGTCCACTAAATTGACTGAAAGGTGGACGTTTTGAATTATAGATACATGTATACCCTTACCAGTATGTCAGAAGAGTGATAGAAATTGCAAGCAATGAATATCAAAGGCAAGGTAAAGCTGCATTTCACAAAAGAGAAACAACACAAAACAAAACAAAATAAAACTGTGATCTAAGTCCTAAGGTGTGAAGAGCAAACTCCAAGACCACCTTTACCATGTCATTCTTACGTTCTTTTTCTTATTACATATTTACAATGAGTGACAATATCAGCACTCACAGCATTAATTCTTTCTTAGAGGAACATTATGTGTTCTCTTTTCTTTCACACTTCGAGTGAACGGTGGTGTGTTGTGACTGTAATTATCAACTCTGGGGGTTTTATTCTTCAAAGTCAAAAGGGTCCGAGTCTTCACCCACGCTATTAACAGAAGTGGAAATCAGAACTGGTCCAGGGACTCGTTGAGGTTCATCTGGCTCTGGCAATTCCATGGGATCTGGACTAAACTCTTGGATCTCTAATTCTTCATTCTTTTTCAAGACAATGTCCGCAGTGGAGGAATCAATGGGAAGTTTGTCCTGAAAACGACATTCAGTCTCATCCTTGGTAAGATTCTTTGGTTGGTTACCTGTACAGGGAAGAACGTTTGAAAGTGGTTCCAGCTGGTTGCCTGTCATTTGTGACAGTGGGAATGCATCAGTATCAGTGGTATAGCTATCTCGGTTGACATCATTTTCCTGTACATTGGATTTCTCCTCACCCATAATACCACTGACCTCTAGGATTTCTCCAGAGTCCACTGACTGACCCTCATTTGACTCTAGAAAATCTTCAGCTTTCTTCTGGTTGAGTGGGATGGACTGTGGGGAGTCCAATGCGACCCTTGGCTCTCCCAACATATGACCATCTTTAGTTTTAACACTGAACTTTGGCTTTGCAGATTTCTTCACTGGTTGTCCAAGGGCTACACTCTTTACAGCATCACCATCAGAATCCATTGGAGTTGGAGTGGCAGAAGAAGAGTGAAGAAGTTCTTCACATGTTGGTACTTCATCTTTGTCTTGAACAATTTCTGTGATGAGTGCTCTCATTTCTTCACGGACCGATGATTCTTCACCTGGTGTACTTTTGCCGTGCTCAGGCAATTTTTGCACTGGAGCAGAAAACGCCTTCTTTCGATTTTGAAAATTTGGTTTCATCTTTCCTTCTCCAGTACCAGCTTGAGGTTTCTTACCATCTTTCTTGCTGGGGTTGCCATCAGAGCTAGTCTTGTGTTCTTTTCGTTCTTTTTCTTCTTTTTTCTTCTTTTTCAGTTCCTTCTTGAGTTTCTTCAATTCTCTTTTCTGCTGGCGTTTCTGTTGAAGGAGTAATACTTCATCATCAACATGACTCTGGTTGTCCTTAGCATCAGGTTTCAGCTTTTTTTCCACTTCTTTCAGGGTCTTCTTCTCAAGCTTTTCTTTCTTCCTTTGATTCTTTCTTTCCTGACGCTCTTTTTCCTTTCTATCCCTTTTTTCTTTCAGTTTTCTTTCTTTCTTCTCTTTCTTCTCTGCGGCTTTTAAAGCCTTCAACTCTTCTTTAGCCTTCTTTATTTCCCTTTTCTTCTGCAGTACTTCTTGTTTCCTCTGCTCTTTTATAGCCTTGGCAGATTCTCTGGAATCCTTGGTCAGCTTTCTTGATGATGAATCACCTCCTGCAGTCTCCTCTTTCTTGGGTCGTCCCCGTTTCTTCTTTCGAGGAGGCAGATCTTTGTCTTCTTTCTGAATGGTCCTCTTTTTCTCTGGCGACTTTCTTAAGTCTGGTGCAAAAATAGGAGAGTTAAAAAGAAGAACAGAGTAATCGAAAAATGACTGTACAGCAAAACACCCGACGGCCAAACCAAGGAATGTGTACATCGATCTCAACTGTCCATAATGCAGAAGAAAGTTTCATTCCTCCTGCATGCATGCATGCACACAATTATACTTTCTTTCCTGTTTCTTACATTTTTCCTTTCACATGCTGTTGGAGAGGATTGGGAGATGAAAAAAAAGTCTGTTACAGAATATGACTATTTATATCTGGATTAAGCTGAAGGGCACAACATCATACAGGTTTTTTTATTATAGGTTTTCCCGGCCAATTTCGCACTTGTGTCAGTCCAATTCCTAATTGCTGCATTCAATTTAGCAAAATTTAGCGTAGATGACATGTTCGGTAGTTCAATTTTATGATCTCTTCATTCAAATTCATTTTGGAGCATTCAAATTACCTTTAGCGTCATTCTAATTAACACTTTTTCAATTGAAATTCGTAAAACCAGCACCATTTCGTTATTCGTTCATTCAATTTAGAATGATATAGTCACGTGATCACGGACATGCCGCACTCGTTCATTCAAATTCATTTTTGGGCATCCAATTTAACATCTTTTGCAGTCAATTTAGCACGCATGTTTATGCTTTGGTTCTTTCTTTATTTTTTTTTTTGTCAACACAGTTACTGTTTTGCAAGCGTCATTACATTTCATATTTTCGTACTTATTTGAAAGATTTTGGCAACAGGTTTTTTTTTTCTTCAATGTGCTTAGTGATTCTTCCAGTCCAAAGATTTAGTGCATCATGTGGCCACAACTTATCTGGCCGTTGAGTGCTTTATTCCGAGTGTGTCGGCCAGTTCTAGGAAGTCAAGGTTATGATCATCAAATGTTTCTATAATTCTTTTTCTGTCTTCTTGAGAAATACGTCTGTATCTAATTTGTGCTGTCATGACTGTAAGAAGATGAAGTTAGTATTGGTACATGTAGGCCTAAAATGACATGTATGAAAGAAAAGGGGCGTTACAGAACAACAAACCCGAGTTATGTATGGTAAAAAGTATGATACTTTTACTGCTTAACAGTGCGTGGATGAAACAAAAAGTCACATAGAAATACGCGTTTAAATGTTATCACCTTTTCAAAAGAGAAATAACATGACGTTAATTTGAATGAACATGTTAGGAATTTGACTGCCCATACGCGAAATTGAATGACTGAAAGACCCCTTTCGGCCAGTGTTGGCGAATTTGAATGACTGAAGAGCACGTGCCAATTTGAATGCTCGTTTTACGAATTCGAATGGCACATGTGCAAATTTCATTGATCGAAATGCTAAATTGAACGACCAACTTGCAATTTTGAATGACAGAATGTGCAGTGACGAGGATTTTCGCTAAATTGAATGAACCTTTTATCAAATGGACTGACAAAAGTGCGAAATTGGCCGGGAAAACCTATATTATTATTTGATGAAAACGGAAGTAACATTGTAATTAAACACTTCACTTCTGGTTCCACAGGAATGAAATGATTAATAGGAGTTTTTCACTACAAAGTTCGGGGGAAAATGATATCGCTACTGATGAAGTAAATGTCTGGCATATTAGCCTTATGGTAGTCACAAGTGCCAAATATAAAATTAAAATCTTCAAACTAAAAAGGTTATCAAATTCACAAGATTTCTGTGTCACTTTGTTTTTAATGCATCATTAACACTGTCTTCCACAAGTTCATCTTAATGGAGTCACATTTTTCAAAATTTCAAGTAAAAAACTGAAGATAACTCACAACTTCAAATCAGTACCTTCAAAAGTAAAGAGATTCTTCAATCCATAAGATTTCTGTGCCAGTTTATTTCGCCAGTTTCTTATATCAGGGGCGGATCCAAGAATTCCGTACAGGGGAGGTGCATTTACAAAAATGCTTCCCCTCCTCGTTTTTTTTTTTCTTTTTTATTTCTTTTGTTTTAAGAAAACATATTGAAAACTTTCGGTCATCTGCGAAGCCGTGCTTCCGCGCGAACGCTACAACACGTAAAATGGGTCAAAAATCGACGCATTTTTCCACAAAATCTGCCATAACTTTTAAACTATTTAAGAAGCAAACTTGGGGCGCCCGGATTCTGAATGTAGACACTTTAGGGATTATTTATGTGTACATATCATTATTGTAACATTTGTAGTCGTGACGCAAATTTGATCAGAAAAGTACCTTATGAGTAGATTTGTCTATGGCGAACAGTCCAAATTTGACGAATTTGAGCATATTTTGCCGTCTTGCAATTCTTCCACACGGGATATCTCGAGAACGGAAAGTCGCATGAACTTGGGGCGCACGGTTTTAGAAAGTAGAGATTCTGCCCATTTTTGTGATATAAGAATCTTGTTCATTGGTTGAGCAGTCCTGACGCAAATAAGCAGTAAAGCTAGACTACCCAGTCACAATTGCTGTCATAGGGAACGTGTACAATCCACACAGAGCTATCACGTGACGAGACTACCAACGAAAATTTGAGCCGTTGACCTTCACTGTCTGCCGTCGTCAGCAGTGTGAATTCCTGTGATTTCAAGCTTTTGTTTCTAGCCAAATATCATTTTCAATGCAATATCAAGATACAGTTGTATGTGAGACATTATCTAGATACGTAGCAGCCTTATGAGCAACATAACTGTTAAGTTTGGGAGCAAAAACAACCAGATATATTTCATATTCCGTCTCATTTTTCGATGATGGCTCTAGTCGGACTGGTGCATTTTCTTCGGAGGTGGTAATAATGTAAGTAGTTGCAACGGTCGCTTGCCACCTGCTGTCTGCAATCGGGTGCTTATATACACGTGTTGTGCACAGGTAATCAACTGAAATAATGTTGTAAAGGAATGATAAGGTCCTAGATTATATCTCAACTGTAGATTTAACCCGATTTCTGCTGCCTACACACAACACACTACGCGTGAAATTATGTGAACATGATGTCCCTCCACGCACGGTGCTGCAGGCCACCCCCATTAACGTGTCGACTAGCCACTCGCCCCACACGCACTCACTTTCTCCAGCGTCTGCTACGTCGGATTTTCTGCGTGAATTAGGGCGAAAGTTTTCAATATGATAAAGAGGGGGTGCGTGCCTGGTGTGCATCCCATCCCCCCCCCCCCCTTGAATCCCTATTGTATTGTTGTCACATTTTGCTTAATTTTAAGTCACAAATTTCAAGACTAAAGAATCCACATCCACATGTTTTATGTACATTTGTTTTTGTAAGAAATAAGTAAAAGTTACTACCATGACGGCATATGTTGCTTGAAATAGACAAAAGATGCAGTTTGCATATTTGCATGTAATAATGCATGCTATCACATGCTATCAAAAAAACTGATAAACTTACCTGGGCTTCAATCCACAAATTTTTTTATGATTTTCGTAAAAGAAATGCTAATGGTAAAGAATTGTTCAATATAGACTAAAGATTAACTTGAACCATGTACCAAGGTTCAAGTAAAATGCAAAACAATGAGAGAATATGTTCATTGTACAATGTTCTTACATGGTTTTAATCAACAAAATGACATCATCATGGCCATGCATTGCCTGGCATTGACACACACAAAAAAAAAAATGTCTAGCACATTTACATTTAGGTACATTGGTGGCATGTGCTCAATATCAAAGTCAATCATTTTAGAATGATGAAGTAATTTGAAAGACAAAATTTGCAACAGTGACAGGCAGACCATGCATGTAATTATTCTTATATACTCAAACTCAAGAAATCCTAACCCCCATTGAATGTTTCCATACCTGCTTGCATTTCTTCCAGAAGTTTGCCCTTGACTTCATCCTCAGCTTCGGTGACAAAGTCCTGTACAGCCCCAAGCATTGCCTCAGCTTCATCTAGTATTTCCTCCATCTCAGTGTGACTCAGCATGGATTCTTCTTGCAGCTCTTTCTTGGTGACAGGGCCATGTTCCTTTGGCCTTTGAACTTTCACCTTCCTTGGTCCTGTGCAAGAAAGATGCAATCATTATGCCAAGCAAAATTAACATGAAGGCAAACCTTCCAATAAAGTAATGCTGAAAAAAACAAAAGTTGCAATTTTTTAATATAATTACGAATAGATTGTCTCTTTCTACATGTGTTCTTCCAGCATGGGTATTCTCCATAGTGTCTGTTACGTGACAGCTTTTTACAACACACATCACATTCTGCACTTCTTCACAATCGCAAAATACAAAAAGTCTTCTTTTTTTCCCCCAATACCTCATCCATACTGAGATTGTGACCCCACTCACTGATATCAGAGGTACAGTACCATGTTGGTGAGGTAATCCTTTCTGCACTTATATTCCTGGTTACCAAGATGCAGGTTAATTACACTTGGTGTACATTGATATGTCAAAAAAATGATAATAATAATCACAAATGTTTGTTACTGTCCAGTACAGAAAATACTCCAGACCAACATTAATTCAGTTACAATGTATAAAATTGATTTAATTTAAAAAGTTGCACATCTTAGGCTAATTCTTTTTACACCTAAAATCCACAATGATGATGGCACTGTCACTATATAAAATAAAACTAACAACTAAATTTCTCAAAAATATCCATTCTGCAAATCATTTCACATTTACTACATGCAGGAACAGACAGGAGACAGAGGTGCATGAACATGCATTTTATGCTGGCTACTCATATTGTTTTAGTTGCCATACCTCATAATAAGAACAAAGCCAACATGAAAAATTACCCTGCTCTTGGGTATCATCACTGGTGTCATACTCGCCCCAATGGCCTCTGAAAGTGGCTCCAAATCCAAAGTTCTTGATTCTCTCCTACACAGAAGTTCAAAGAAAATCACATGAGATAGCTGGATACCCTGCTTCAGCTGAGTGGAATAGAGGTTATGCTATTGTTTTAATGTATCACTTCAAGAATCATAAGCAACGACCAAAGAGTGATAAGACTGCTGCACTCAATTGAGGTGACTCCAAGTTTCACACACTCTGCAAAGGTACATTTATGACAGTCTTTCATGAAAATTTTGATGAAGTTCATTGACCTTGAACACGAACCAAGGATTGACCTTTAAACCCATCTGCTCAAAGGAAACTTTCCAATTTACATATATCCATAACACCAAATGTGAAAACATATATGGATAAAAACCTACTGGACTTTGTGACAGAAATTGACATCGTAGCTTCACAATTTTGGTGCGACCTTGGTCCTTCATCTTTGATTTTTCACTCCTGTCAGTCCAAGCAACTGAATTTTCATCTAATCCCAGCCCTATAAAACAACTCATATCCCTAGCTAAGGTTATGCCTTGATAATGATTTGTGTGCTTGTTTTTTTTTTTTAACCAAAGCGTATGCAGCTGGTTGACCTTTGACCTGGCCTTCAACCTGTTATCATTGTCATTCCTGTGAATGATAGTTGATTAATTTGCATCAAATATTGTCCAGTCACTTAACTACATTCCAAGCTAAACTTATGCCTTGGGATAACAGCTTTTCATTGCCAAAGGTACAGAGACCCTAACCGCTGACCTTTCACAACTTTTTTTTCTTGAAATAGTCATGCATTTACTTGAGTAGTCCCTAAAATAATAATGTACTGGAATATGTTCTAGTGTATCATTGAGAACACTTGCTATTCTTGATTCTTGGCTAGGACATACAGGAAAATGGTCAAAACAGGGCAATATCATGGTATTACCATTTCAAAGGCACAGTGTTTTTATAGTTAGACTGGATGTCTATTTTAGCACACATCTGCATAAACCTTGTTTAGAATTTATCATTTTTATTTTCTTTATCACAAAATTCCACATACTGCCCTGAGCCAAGCCCAGCCACCCTTGGAAAAAAGAATATTGTTATTCACATTAATTTTTAATCTGATTCAATTACTTATTCTGCATCTCTGGATATGTAATGTGTGTAACAACAATAACAATATTTGGTTCAAATCATTATTAAGTCCAGTGGGACCAGCAGGCTTACACTAATGCATTAAGTTACTGGAATCATGACAATGAAAACTTTGTTACATGAAATCATTGACCTTCACCTGTAAGCTGCCAACTGTAACTGTAAGCTGCCAATTAATATGTTTGAATAGATTACTGGAGAAAAACCCATTGCAAAATTTTGTACAGTTGATCTCATTTGGTGAGTCATTACAAATCTAAAACATTGATTTCTCAACATTTGTAGAATTCAGCAGGTATATCACGATGTCATGGCTTAACTGGAGGATTAATCTCATATCTCTCACCAGCTTTTTCTTTTGTGTGTGTGGGAGAGCATAGTAAATTAGACATCTATAGGTGACAGTTAGTGCCATAAAGTGACATTTCCCAAAGTTTCATCACAGAAAATACAGCAGTGCAGCTTTAAGCCACGGTCTATTTGTTTCTAACTATACCATCAATTATCAGTTTGATTTTGCACTATGTTTAGTCTCATAATTATTACCTTTATTGGCATTTTCAGAGCCTCATCTGCCACTGCTTTAGCTTCCAATATCTTCTGAGAGTAGTTGTGGCCTTTGATTGTCATCTGCACATGAAGGAAGGCATTCAAAAAGAAGACTTATTAAAGGAAACAGGAGCATCGTATACAACTGGCACACAATTTTGGAACCGATCATGATCCGTCAAGGGTATCAAGCCATATCGTCAGCTTTGTTTCATGACAAACAGCTATAGGGGATCCTGGACTTGGAATACTAGTAGGTGTTAAGGCTTTGAGAGTTATCAAGGCATTGAGTGTTACCAAGTCTATAAAACTGTGGAGACTGGTTTCACTTCCATTGTTGATAAACATTTTGCAACAAATTTCAAGTGGCACGAAGGACAGTGTTGCCATATCACTTTCTAGAGCAGATCAAAGCCCTCCATGCTAATTTCCTGTTGCAAGAATGTACAGATTACTAACCCTACATTTCACATTCTTCTGAAATTGAAAGTAGAAAATTTGAAACTCGGTACTCTAAGAGGGTGGAGTCAACTCTGTCATTTCAATCACCTTGAAGATTGAATCAGTTGTGGAAATCTTTAGATGGAGTTGGTAGGCACACACTTGAATACCACATTGGCCATGCCCATGGATTCAGGGGCTGCCCCCCCCCCCCCCCCCCCCATTATGGATTCATGGATTAATCTTTAGGAAGACATTGTATACTAATAACTACTTTAATACGGAGGCACATGTCGTCGCGGAGATGACTTATGTGTCTTCTTAATATTTTCAACTACTGTTAGTATATAATGTTCCATTCAATTGCTTGCTTCTCTGCTGATGTCCCTTATTTACACAATGTCTCCCTAAAACTGGATCCAGAGTTACATATATTACATGTTTATAGATCATATACTTCAGGCAAAAACAAAAACAAAACCAAACAAACTAAAAATGAAGAAAATGTCCGCATGTAGTGAAAGGATGAGCAAAGTGAGGAAAAACAGTTATTGTAGAGCACATAACCATAAAATAAGTAGATTATGTAAAGCAGCAGTTTTGTTTCCACTTGATAAATTGGTATCATAAACATCATTTACAAAGATTGTTAAGATTCGGTTTCCATCTAATGCATCATCGCATAAAGGCGATTTTCATAGTTTCACATCAGACAGTACATAAACCTAATTTCACATCATGCAGTACCTAAACAGACAGGTCCACATTTAGATTTGTGGAATCAATTGTAGTCCTTGAGCAAAGAAACCAACTCTGAAAAGCCCACAACAAATCACATTGAACAAGGATAATGGCATAGTAGTTTAACCATGAGAATGCATGAGTGGGGGCTCACTATAAGAATGCATGAGCAGTCAGAAATGTACCAATGTAATTCTATTACAATAACACTTGCTAAACATGGTCACTTGTGTAGAATTTATGCATGATTTCTTCTGTTGTTGTGATTCTTTGAGCCCCCACTCATGAATTCTTAAGGTGAAGCATCATTGTCCATTGATAGTTTTTGAAAACCTTCTCATTTAAATCCTCATCCCTATTAAAATGAATTCTTAACCTTTGTACCCAGTATACCCTATTTAAAGTCTGGATATCAGCTGGAATTCTCCTTTAAATTACACTTGAGCTTTAGCTACTTTGGCCATATCTACCTTCTAAAGATACTTATCTGAACTATATTGATGTACATTGTATATACAGAATTGGCTTATTGTGGTCTTTCCCTCAAAATTCAATAAATTTTTGCCAGATGCTTGATCTGCGTGAAATTACATTTTAGATATGCCTACATGGGACTACAGTACTCTCCGCATAATCGGGTAGGCTCGGGCAGAGCGTTTCTTACCCGATTAACAGAAGAACACGTTTCATTCACAATTGACACACACAATGTGTATGTACATGCATTTTACACTGCACCAAACACCTACACTGTATGGTTGTGGTAACAAGCGTGTTTGCACGGCACATTAAATACACACCTTCCAATAACACTTGTTCAGTCACGAGCAATAATTTACGGTCTTTTATGGACAAATACGTCTTCAGAAAACTTTGTCGTTTGACTATGGACTCCTCGCTAACACGCAGGGGTTTTCCGAGATGAACACATCTTTTTGCGTGCACTATATAGTCACGTAGAACGTCGGGTTACTTTTCGAGAAGTTAATGGGGGATAGTAGAATTATGAAGATGGTGCATGGCCTGACTTTCGTTGCAAACTTCAAGAGAGGAGCGCAAGTGTGTTCAACTTCTGTCTGTCTATGCAGTTGTGAGTGCCAGCTACATCTGTAATGTTGTTTACGTGTGGCAAGTCGGTATACTGTAGGCCTACTGGTGCACGTGTTTTCATGTTTAATCACTCTCCAAATGATCGGTCTTGTTTGCAAATTAAGTAGAGAATGCGATTAGCAGTGGAAAGTTTGACATTCAGGATTTCTTAAAGTGTTATATCTGCGATAAAATATGGGTAAAAATTAGATAAGAAGAAAATTATTTACCCATTTATGCGGAGAGGCAACCCGATTATCAGGTAATCTTAATGTGCATTGGAACTGATTTTGAAATTACTACCCATTTAAACGGAGTACCCGTTTAAGCGATACCCGATTACGCGGAGAGTACTAGTTCTATACAAGCTTGTACAGCCATTGAAGCCCTATCATTCTTCTGTGACGATACTTATAATTTAACTAAATTGCAGTGTAAAATGTCATGCTGTTTCAGAATTACCAAAGGAACACATGAAAATAACTGGAAAGCAGGAATTGGCAGACAGTGACTAATAACAGTGTGAGTAGCATCATTTAGGGAAGAAGGTGCAAATCTGAATTCATTCATACCCATTTTCTAACATCACCACTTCTTACAAAATTATCCCTCTTCTCCTCTTTATCGTTCTCTTTCTCTCTCGATATAGAAATATTAGCATCATGTATATTATCTAGATGTATATATATATATATACTATGCATTGCGATATTCTCTTTCTTTCATCTGTAAGATTAATATATGATATGTTGTTCTCACTGTCAGCATCAAAATATCTTGGTAATGTTCCAAGGGCTGCACTCTGATTCTTTCCTGTGAAAGGAAATGGGCCATTGTTTATTTGTCGATTGCCCTTTGAGACATGAATGAGGAACCAGAAAAAAAAAAACCAACAACAACACCAACTGAGAACTCGCATATCCTGTAGTCACACGACGAGAAAACCATAATGCTGCTTGTGAATATAGCAGTTGCCTTACAACCCGGAAAGCATTTGTGCATTTCTTGCAGTACTAACAACTTTCATCTACTGCTGCACCCAATTATTATTCTTCAAAAGGTAAGTGTAAAGACTTCATTGTAATTGGTTCCATACATGATATAGTGTAATGTTACCATACTAGAAAAGAAAAGAGATTTATTTTTCTGGTATCACATTGCAATTTGGGATGCATTTTCTTATTCCACTGCTACACAAACTATATTTCATGTAGTATCTTTTTTTTTCCATGGAAGTGTACAGGATACCATTTGAAATACATGTATTATTCATCATCTGATATTGCTCATCAAATTTGAATAGGAAAATTATTCCCTGTGGTATACCACAATAATGTAGGCGTTACAGTTGGTGTCATCATTTTCATGGGTTGGATCCCACAAAGCAGAGGTCAAGCAATAAGAGTTTTGCTGTCTTGAGTCCTGCAAAAATATGCCATCCTTCCCGCAGGGATGAGTGCTGTTGTTTTCATTTTGAACTTTGATGTAGAGGGTACAGGAAAGTAATACTAGTAATTCAGAGCACACAGGGTAAGTGTAGCCTTCAAAACGAAAGTCCTAAGATTTCATAACTGGTCAAGACAGGTTAGGTGAGAACCGCAGGATATGAAGGAAGGAAATATGAAGGAAGGAGATGTGAGAGTGCATATATTCACAGTACTGTAGGATTTTTGAATTTAGCTCTTGGCCTACTTGCTAGAACACCATGTTCTGTGTTAATGCTAAAGGTAGGAGTACTGGTAGTTTTCTCTCTTTTTCTTTTGTCATAAAAGCTGTAAAAATCACCTTGGTATCAGAAATTAACTCAAAGGGAAGTTGTTCAATATCTAAATTTGTTTTTGCAGCATTTATACATGCTATAGAATGAAGTACAGGACTGGCTTTAACATCCATGGGTAAAGTGAAGTAATGGTGGCTTTGTGTTGTAATGGAAGGCAGATTGCCTGTCTTTTCTCCACAATGGTTTATCTGCAAATTGTAATTATTATAAAATCAAAGACTTTATCATGAACTTTGAATGAGTTCTTCCATTCCATGTGCATATCTTTTGCTACGATGTGAAACAAGTTGGAGAAGTAATATATATTCTGTGAGTTTGTTTTGCTAGCTGAGAGCTTTGCATCAATTTAAAGCAAAATTTACTCTTACCTAAATAAACAAATTAAAAAAAATCCTTGCCATGTGTACCTGCAGATCGAGCATAAGTCATGTTCTTCTATGTGTGTCTCTATGTCATTTGCAGGACAGTAACACAAGTCAGAAGACCAGCACAGCATTCCCCTCACAGGAACTGTTTGGTTTTGCCATCTTGTTTGAATTGTTTGTTTTTCACTCTAATGCACCCTAGTGGATGCACCAACATACAGAAATCATGGCATTCTGGATTACTTCATCAACTACATTTTTTTTAGTGATCACTATCCTAACTCTGACATCTACAAATATCAAGACAAGTAGAAGCACAAGACTGCCCATCCTACAAAATCAGAAGTGTCAACTACAGCGAACTGCTACTGGGATGACAGCTGACTGCAGGTTCCTTGGTCTCACTAAAATCCCTAAGGATCTCCCAGTCGATGTCACAGAACTTGACGTTGGCTACAATGACATAACAGCCCTCTACAATGACTCCTTCTCTGGGTTTCCTGCACTGACAACTTTGCGAGCCAGTTTCAATGATATGGTTCACATCGAGGTAGCTGCTTTCTACACTATGCCAGATCTACAGGAATTAGTACTCAACCATAATGCTCTACAAGACCTGGCTGACAACTTGTTTCTTTGCGCTCCGAAACTGAAAATATTAGATATATCTTACAATTCGATTTTTTCTTTTCCAAACAAAGCTCTTCATCCACTAAAGCACTTGACAATACTTCAGATCGGACACAACTATATTAACACATTAGATATCACTGGTATCAAAAGTTCTAAATTGTCTTTGTTAGATCTATCCGAAAATAACATATCTGTAATTGAGCAAGACGATTTCTATCCACTTAAAGATATGAGCATAGCCCAGTTCATGCTGAAAGGCAACAAAATCAAAGTCTTACAAGATCAGGTGTTCATGTACCTCAACAATGTAACACATATTGATCTTGCCGCTAATATAATTGAAGAATTTAGCGTGATGCCTTTTCTTGGAATGGTTAATCTTCAAACTCTCTCTATTACATTTAACAACATATCAACTATCAAACCTTTACCCAGCCAATTTACAACCATTATGTATAGACTGGGTATTGTTCAGCTACACTTAGAAGGAAATGGAATCAGAACCATTCCATCATATGCATTCAATGGCCTAGATAAACTTCAGACACTTGATTTACACCAAAGCAGAGTGGTTGATATTCTTGATCACGCTTTTGCTGGTCTTGGTTCCTTGAAGAAACTTTTCTTAGACAATAATTTGATTGAAAATTGTCCTTTGGAAAGTTTCAGGATATTACCTAGTCTCCAGACTCTCCAATTAACCAACAATAGACTGACAAGTGTATCACAATTTAGCGGGATCAAAACTTTAAAAACCTTGCAGCTTCGCTTTAACAAGATTGAGAAACTTGATTTGGATACTTGGGATTTATCTTCCCTGGAGTCTCTGGACCTTTCAAACAATAAGCTGCCAAGATTGGAAAGAAATTCCTTTGAAGGTTTACAGAAACTAAACAGTCTCAGTCTCTCCCAGAACCCAATCACAATAATCATGAACAATGCATTGCATGGGGTAGACAACCTTCAAAGCCTGGACCTATCAAACCTTGGCCCACTTGGTTCATTTTCAACTCCTTTTGCACAACTAGGACAACTCAAGAATCTAAACCTGGCAGGCACCACTTTGAATGCCGACAGCCAAACATTTACAGGCCTCAAATCCTTGCAAGAACTTTCTCTAAAAACAGCATCACTGACCAAAAATGACATATGGGATCCTAAGAAGAATACTTCTGCTTTCTCTATGCTATTGAAACTGAAGACTCTCTTACTGAGTGGCAATGTCCTAGATGACATGCATTCTAAAACTTTTGCAAATATGACTGCTCTGACAAAATTGACACTTGATAACTGTGATATTACATACCTACATCCAGATATATTTAGCAATCTCACCTCACTGCAATATCTCTTTCTCCATGACAATAAGATAAAGACACTGGACCCTCATCATTTCATAAACCTGATCTCCCTTATTGGTATTAAATTACAACACAATGAAATCACACAAATTGATACAAATCTTTTATCCAACAAGAAAAGATTATCCTATGTATATATAGCAAATAATGTTCTTTCGGTAGTAGCAGAGGGCACAGCTCTACCAAAATACTTTTTAGACATTTCTGGCAATCCACTTTCTTGTGTTTGCCAGCTGCAGTGGTTTAGAAGGTGGATAGATAAGAGCAATGTAACACTGATGAGACCTAATCAGACTGTATGTTCCAAAACATCCCTTGATGGTCTGCAAGGAAAGCTGTTGTTAAGTTTTGACCCCAAATACAAGTGTGGCCCAGATGTCATACTGTACATAAGCATTGTGTTCATTATTTTGGGCCTCCTTCTAGGTGTAATAATGTCCTACAATAAACGATGGTGGCTCCAGTACAAACTGTTTCATCTTAAATTACTTCTTATTGGTTATGAGGAGGTTGAAGATGCTAGGAAACACACTGACTATCGCTATGATATAAACATAATTTTTTATGATGATGACCTAGAGTGGGTAGAGCAAGTTTTGATGCCTGGCATAGAGGAAAAGTTGCCTGATTTGAATAGATTTGTTTGTGGTGACGATGACCTACCACTTGGAATGTACTACATGGATGCTGTTATTTATGTCATTGAAAACAGTTATAAGACAATAGTTGTTGTGAGTGAAGCAGCAGTTACCAATCACAATTTTATTACCAAATTGAGACATGTTGTGGATAACATGAATGAAGAGGAGGTGGAAAAAGCTATTCTAGTATTTGTGAGAGATCTTCCTGCTGACAATTTACCTTACTTGGTTCGACTCTTTCTCAGTGAAAACAAACCATACATACTGTGGAATGAAGACATGTATGGGCAACTATTATTTTGGGATAAGTTAGTGAAAAATATCAGCATCAACAGAAGAATGAATGATCTTATGCCCATCTAATACATGTATGTTATTGCTTCATATTATGATACTTCATGCAAATGACATTCTTGAAAACTTCATTTGCATATCAACATTGGCAGAATATAAACTCCATGTCTGCAAGAGAGCCATTGAAGTATGTGTCAATATCTAGCCTATATAGACATTTAACCTATTGCTCTTGTGGTAAGATACCTGACCCTCATTTGAATAAGTGGTGAAGAGAGACAAACTTGGGGTCAGAAGAATTGATCCCAGTACCAAGTATAAGCTACCTGCCACAAAAGACAATGAGCCATTATATGAAATGGTAACAAAGAGATGAGAAATTGCAGACCGGGCCCTGCTTGCATGGCAAGATGGTTGTATTCAATTTATGTGGATTATGAAATTTGATATGTCTTGTCACAATCTACCTGTGTACAGAGTTTTTGGAGCCATTTAATTTAAGTGGAAGGGGTAGTCCAACCTGAAAATAAGAACATATGTGAGTAGAAGCCAAAAGTAGAGGAACAGGTTAAGTACATTCCAATCAGAACTGAAAAACTTATGACTTCTTGATGTTGTGATCAATCTAGCAAAAACTGCCAACTTGTGATGAAGAATGTGAACTCATTTTTCATTTGCCCTGTGCAGAAATTCCGTAAGATCTTTCTCTTTTCTTTTCTTTTTCATTATTGATGATGGAATAAAAGAGTCATATTTTTTGCATGTGGGGATTCTATAGAATAAATTTACAATGATTTATTGATGGTGCATACTACAATACTACAATTAGAAATTGACATGATGTGAAAAATGAAAATCCTTATTTTATAGTAAAGATCAAATGGGGTGTGAGCTCGCATGTGACATCATGGAATTGGCGATTCATGTTTGACTGCTCACAACGCCAAAAATATCATAACTTCCACAATATTTATCAAAATTTGCTCAAACTCTCACTGTCTTGTTGTTCTAGGTTTTTTTACTTTTCAGAAGGCATAGACTAATTTTCTGTGTGGAATTCCCTTTTTGATAAGATAAAAGAATGTCTAGAATATGTTGTACTTTCTTTCTTTATTCAGCAAAATGAGTACAATTGTAACGTTGATGTCACTAAAAAGACTCAGAATATGATTAAACGCAGAGTTGTGAGTGCATCTGGTAATGTATACACAGAGGATAGTCTGCTTGTGAACATTGGTGCATTATGCATCAGTGTGAATTATGACTCATTATGTACCAAATGGCTGAAGTCACAGACTTGATATTCCATTGCAGTCGATTCATTGCAAAAGCCCTTTGCACTGTCTACAGTATCTCCAATCACCTTGAAAACATATTTCAAGGGCGGATCCAGGGAGGACCACAACCAGCGCACGCCCTCCCTTTATTTTTTGTTGAAACAAAAGAAATAAAAAAAAATGGGGGAGGGGTGCGTGCGCCCCCCTTTTAATTTTGTAAACGCGCCCCCTCTTTACGGAATTCCTGGATCCGCCCCTGTATTTGATATCATGTAAACACATTTGATTTGTTTCGCTTATATATTATGTGTCAGTTCCAAATAATGATCCAAAAAGAAAACCATTTTGCAGGGCCTTGCACTAATTGCCCATAGCACTTCATACATAGTGTATTGCAGCTGGCTTCTTAATGATGTTTTCATTGCCCTTTAACAAGGGATGGTATAGTATCGGTTGCGGTGAGAATTCAGCTTTGACTTTTTGTGAGATACAGTGTACTTAGAAACCACTGTATGAAAATGTTACAAAGCATCAACAATTTTAAGAGGAATTAAAAAGTCTATTTGAGGAAAATCTGTTTTGAAATAGCTAAGGTATCCAAAAACAAAGTAAAAGAAAGCGATCCTAATAAGAGGTGGGTCCCAGTTTTTATCAGGATTGCTTTGTTTTGGATATCTCAGCCACCTCAAACTCAATTCTCGTCAAATTAACTCTGAATTCATCATAGAATTATATGTTCTTTCTTATTTTGTAGGGGGTTTCTGATTATCTCAGAAAATTATCATAAAAAAAACATTGGAAACCTCAAGCCTCATCTCAACCAAAACTGTAATTAAAGCTGAAGCTAATCACGCATGTTATTGACTTGTGTATGTTAAAGATTAAACATGGTAATATCAACTAAAGTGATACAATAATTCTCAGGCAAAATGAAAGATACATGGGCAATGCAGCCTGAGTTTTTATTGATTTTTGACAATGAAAATTTTCTAATACCTGCAATCTTATTATCCGTATATACATAATCACTCTCATTGATACAAGGCTTGGCATTAACTTCTTTTCTGATGGCCTGTTAGGGCCACTAAAATCTTAATTTGACATTTTGGTGGCCCAAAGAAGAAACATAGTGGCCTAAAACAAATGGAAATGTAAAATTCATTTTGAATTTTACCTTCCTGATAGGGCCATCACAAGATAGCTTTTTTAGAAAATTTGGTGGCCCAATCATCGAGGCCCCGGGCCACCGCTATTTCGAGCCAGTCCTGATACATAGTGGTTACCTGAACATAGCTAGCATTTTTCTGAGATTGAAGGCGCCATTATCAATCTTGTCTAAATTCTCAATCACGTAGTCGTTAGGATTTTGGAAAGTTTATCATGTTGACATGGATTAAATTAGAAATTACCTCAATTTGGCCTGCAGGATGCCATTACAACTTTTTTTTTAGACCACTAATAAATAAAAAACTAATAAAAAAGTAAATAAATCACTAATTGACCATGTATTTGAAAAATATAGAAATATAAATTAGAGTGTTAGAAAATATGCATGTTACAAACATGATGGTTGGACAAATTTCAATACTGGGCACTATGTGGAGACCATGCATATTCTATGGCTCTATTAGTATGCAATTTGTTTGGTAAAGAAATGTGGAAAAGGGTACACAGATCTGGCATTACTATGCCACAATCTACCTTTTGTATGCTACCATGTTTTACAAATGTGCATTTGCCGTGTAACATAATTATATTGGCAATTTCATTTCATTAATTTTATTTCATTCCGACAAAAGTATAAAGTGCAATACAACATTTGCATATGCATACGAAATCATTGCAGCTCATTTTTTTTTCTTGTAATAAAGAAAACATAGTTTTAGAGAATGCAATCACGATAGGCAAACTGTAACTGAATTGTATCAAGGAAAAGTTGCCGGAAATGGAGGGAACTGCTGACAATTTTATATCTTAATGGTGTACTTATCACATTTGTATTTTGTATCATGAAATGCATGAATTTATTCAACAGATAAGTTGAAGGAAGATGTGACTTATACAGTTCCATTCTTCAAAATTGATTTGTATACTTTTTCTTGGTCATGACATTCTGCTTAAATTTCCACACCCATGAATTTTGGGAACTGCAGTTTTACAAGCTAGCTTTTATGTAGGCCCCATCATATTTCTGTTACTTCACTGCGATACCCTTGTACCGTAATATGACCACTGACATATGTGTCCAGTATATTCTTTATTTTGTAATACATTTGTATTCTTCTTTGTTTTTCCCATGTCAATAAATTTGTAATCCCTTTGACAAATATGGAAATATGAAATAAATCTGATCAATGTTGCTGCAATGCAAAGTAGCAGTGTAAAAATTATTGTTCTGTAAGGGTGTAAGTGTCCAAACAAGCTCAATATATCTCTTTCTATTTCTGACAATCAAGAAAAAAAAATATATATGTAATGATCATGGTATACCGTAAGGCAAAATTTCAGTGCTTCAAATTTGTCAAAGTGCAGCCAAAACTACTAATCTGCATTCAGGCACTTTAGGACAACCACATTTCACAACCAGCAAAGAAATAGTAAAAAGAGTAACCAAACTTGTAAATTGGCATACATATTTGTACACAGTGCAATCAACTTTGTTCTTAAGCATTCAATTTTGCCATAGGGCATTCATTCATACTATCTGTGCATTCAATTTAGCACAAGTAATTTTGTATTCTCTATCATATTCCTACTTTTTATGGCTTTCTCATGTTAATGTCTTCTTCCACTTAATGATTTTCACTTTCTATTAGGGGATCATTCATGTCATTGTCTATATTACGTCACCAAACAGAGATATTTATCAGATGCCCCCCCCCCCCCAAAAAAAAAGAAGTTTATTAGAAACTGTAGTAACTTTTGTAACTTCCATGGCCACCTCACATACAGTTAACAATCAATAGGTGAAACAAATTGTACCAGGGTAATTATGATACATCATAGTGTGATACTTACTGGCCCAGGACATTCACCTCCATCATATTTCTGAATGTTTGCGAGTTTGACCCACATTCTTGTGACACGCTTGTCCAAGAACACCACATGATAGTCAGTCTGAAATAAAGATGGCAGCAAAGCATTTAAAAAAGAAACAAAATATTAGATTTTCACTTCTGAAATTTCGCCAAGGTATATATTCCTCCCCTTACAGGAACAATTCATGGGTAGAACATCAAGAAGATTGTATACATTTTCTTATTTCTGTAATTAACAGTAACATATCACCATTAAAAATGTATGCCATTTTTTTGAAAAAAATTATGTCTTGCTGATCTTATATTTACAGAAATACATACAAATAGGATCATATGTCATTTCACTTTCCAACACAGCCCTTTAATCTCTTCTTCAAAGTTTAAATTTGTGCAGTATAAAATCCATTCTTGTTGCCACTATGACAAAAGTATGAATAATTTGATGATTTCAAATTGAAATGTGCACACACATTGTGACATAAAAAGAATAAATTATAGTGAATGAAATTCAGCCAAGATCAAAAGGTTTTGTCAAATATTCTCTGTGACCCAAATGCTTTTAACTATTGGTTGTCTGGTGTCAATCCTACCACAATGTTTGCAATTGAAAGATGAGTAAAAATGTGTTTCATTTTTTTCTCTTGGAAAAGCAGATAGGGCTGAAGCTATGCATCAATTAGGACAGTAATAGCGGTATAATACCGGAAAAGGATCTATGTGACTCGACTGAATTATTATTGAATTGGAAACATCATACAGGTAGAGATTTTTAAAAAAAAGATACATCTGCAATTTTTTATTCCTCCTGCAGAGCAGTAGGATTTTGTCTGGTGCCTGTAAATCTGTTTTCTTCTTCTTCCTCCTCTTTTCAAATGGGGATCAAGTGTAGGAACTTCATGATATAGATCCAATGAAGGACAAAATCGCACATGAATTTTGTTACTGATGATAATTATACTCACAACATAGTCTGAGATGGGATCACGATAAAGAAACAGTTCTGTGTCAGGGTCTTCTTCAACCATAGCTGGCCACCTAAATTTGAAAAGATGCTCTAAATTGTTTGTTTGTTTGTTTTTTATCATGCCACTATTCTAGCTTGAACATGCACAAGACTATTGCCAAATGCAATATAAACTGGAAATAATACAACTGATGCAAAAATCTGAAAGCACTGTGTGAATCAGGTAACTGAGATAGAGTAATGAGTGGTAATATCAAACAATTTAAAATTTCAAAATGCAGATTATTACATTGACACAGCAACTTGAGCATTACTGGATTTATCAGATAGGCCACATTCAGATGAGACTAACACTGGCTATCTAAGATGATGGTGACATCAAAAATGTTTACTGTTTAGCACAACATAACTATAACTGATTCATAGCTGTGTACAAGATATGATGCATGTTATACACTTGTGTAGTTGTAATTCTTATAATTGTGAGATGAACAGCTTTTAAAATGAAAGGCAGAACAAAAATTGATTGTATATTGGCATTTCCACAGTAAAAGGGTACTTTTTGAGGATGCTGGGTTATTTTCTGTTTCCAATGTGCATCCCCTCATCTTAAACATACTAAAACAAAACAGATCCTGTTCTTTCTTCTACAATATTTGCTTATGTGTGCATTTACTTGTGTTTAATGAACTCAGCGCTGATTAACCACACCACAGATACTGTGTTGCTTATGATTGAACCTTACCATGGATATCCTTGCATTTTGGCCCAAACAATTGATCCTTCGGTGTACTTGGCATGAACAAACTCAAGCGATGAATAGTCTTCTTCCAGTAACATGCAAGAATTGTGAGATGTATCTGCAATATTGTGAGAAAGCAGGAACACATGGATATGGCACATGAAATAGAAAATTACTTTTGAATGTGGGAATTACAAAGAATAGGAAAACTTCATGCCCTGTGTACTATTTGCAAAAGGCATACAAAAGAATAGTATCTCCATATACACATTAGACATTGATTTGTTTTCTTATTAAGAGTCATTATTATGGAATCAAAGGCATTTCAGCACACTTTCTAAATGAGTTTAACTGCATATTCACTCATTTTTATGTCCAGTCACTTTACAATGATAAAAATACAAATTGACTAATGACCAAAATCATTGGTGGCTTTTATAATATAACAAATATCAAAACACAAATCTTCCGACATGAATTTCATCATCTGCAATATGTTGCAAGAATCATAATGTAGCTCAATAGTTTGATACACCCAAATGACTAGCTACACCATACTTATATGTACCATTTCTTGTACATGCATAAGTGATGGACGTAATTGATAATCGTCTACTTTGAAGCATAATTTTTTTTTGCCTTGATGTTTTAATAGATTATAGATTTATCATGTAACTCATGATCACCTGTTGATAAAAGGACAAATATTTTCTACACCCCAGTCCCTCTTAATTTTTGCCATGAGAATTTCACCTTCCTCCCCAAACTAAAAAGCAAAAGTGAACTGAGCATTAAAAAAGAAATTATTAAATGTTTGATAATTGTTGATAAAAAGCAGTCTGACTCCCAATTTGCAGCAGTTTACAATCGGGTATTCACAAATGATCCTTTCACTTTTTATTTTGCACTTTTCAGTAGTAATACACAGTCCTGTTACAAAATTGTTAATCTTAATGGAAACCGAAGTTCAAATGTATGGATTGAGTGAAGGCAGTAAAATAGTAGAACACATCGATGAAAGTTTGTGCTGTCTGTGCTGGATGCGTAGGTTGACTACGGTACTACACTTCATGATGTCTCAATGGACAACAGCATAAAGAAAATACAAAGAAAATTAAATATATTTTCACTTTTCTAGCACAATAAAAGAGCACTTGACTTACCACTTTCAGAAAGCAAGCTTACAAGGAAATAATATTAACCTATATGTCAGTGACAAGTTGATGGAGTGTGCAACAGTTCTTTTCATAAAAAATGCAATTTTTTGGGATTCTCCTTGTTTTCTTTACATTTATGTTGAAAATGATGACATGACCTGCAGTCTTCTTATCCAGCAATTCAATGACAGCATCAAAACTTTAAAAACTCAGAACTTTGGAATTGATAGTCTGAATTTCTTCAAACTTCCCCTTTGTTCTAGTAAAATTGTTGCTTTCACTCAATTCACATTTATCTTTTGGTTCAGTTTCCTTTAACTTACTAAATGGAAATTGTAGAATTGTTAGAAACAAACATTTCATTTGGAAATATTCAAACCTCAAACTATTTATGTGATATTCACTAACTCCTGCTGCCTCTGTGTCTAAATTCACCTGAATTCATTTCACATGTCCAGACATCTGGGACAAGAGAAGGATCAGACACATCCGATAGGTAGCGCCATTTCATGCAGTCTGTATTGTTACACTGGACCCATGTGCCAAGGACATCAATGCTGCGTGTCTGAAAGTCCTGCTTTATGGATCGACCCTTGCGCCTGTGTTTGACCTTCCACTTCCTCTTTCTTCCTGGAACATTTGCTGAGAGAGGACTTTGAACTGCCAACATGTTTGGGGATTTTTGTATGAAAAAATAAAATGAAAGTTAAAGTTCGATGAAAGTTAAAGTTCAATGAAATAGTGAAACAGTTTCTATAGCATATTGAGATATATCCTCATAAATTAGCAATTACCACATCTAATTTCAAAGAAGCATAAGCCACAGGTCAATAGTGCTTATCTGACCAACCACTCCACCTTTATAGCATGAGCCAAACTCTTTAAAACATATTGTGTGTATATAAATATATATATATATATATATATATATATATATATGTTCACAATTCAAGTATTGGCTCCATGAAGAAATGAAGAAATAAACTGGTAATGCATTTTGTTGCTAATAAAGAATGAGTTTATTCGACTCAAATTTTCAGCGGCCTCCGCCTTCTTCAGGAGTCTTGACATTCTTTATCGGCAAAAAAAAAAATGCATTACTAGTTTATTTCTTCATTTATATATACATTGAGATTCAGGGGATTGCTGTGGTTCCTTTGGCTTTAGTGAGGTAAAGAGGGCAGCTGCACTGTAACATATGCTAGTGGTCTGAATTTTGCTAAAACTCGCATTTCCAATAGACACCTGCCCAGCACATAAGGCATGCCTCAGTTCTGATTTTGTTTTCATGACCTAGTAATGGAAATTAAAGAATTTTGGCATATGCACTTCTTCAATTGCGCCAACCCAAGATAAGATGCCAGAAAAGCTATCTCAGTATCTCATCTGGTATTGATTTTGATTTGATTTTGCTTCACATATAGCAGCCGATAAGGAAGTAGGAAGTAAAGAGTGCTTGAAAGTAAGAAAGCAAGGGACTGATGATGAACTAAACAAAATGAAGGCAGTGTCTTGCCTATGACAGGGGCATAACCACTGCAGCCAGGGGACTTGAATTACCAAGGACCTCATAACTGATAGTGCATCTCATCCACTGGACCACAACAACTAGTGTTTATAACTCTAAGTTTACCTTCTTGTGAGGAAAACACTAGTCGTCGACTTGGGTTCATTGGACAAGTTGCCTTGTGAGTTGGTTTCCTGCATAATCTGTGTTTTTTATGCAGTCTGGGAGGAGTGCAATCTCTTCCAGTATCTTCTTCCTTGACAGGTGAATTCATCCTGCAGATGGTAAAGACAGATTTGACTGAAATCAATTGAAAGAGATAAATATCTGAAATGTGCTAAACCACAAAGGATTTCCCTGCCCAACTAAAAGTATTTGTTACCACACAAATAGCGATGCAATCAGTATCTCTCTTATTTTTCACACGTATGAAAGTCAAAATGAGAACATTGTCAGAACAAAGAAAAAAAAAGCGACAAGCTAGTGTCACAACACTAAATTTCAACTAGAACTATCACTCATTGTGATTAATATACCCCCACCCACAACTGAGGAAATTAGCTCAACCAGGATTTTTTTAACTTTTTAATAAAAAAAAAATTACCAAGGCAATGCACTGTCCAACAGTAAATAAATGTATTGCTCACTGTTAGTCAAATGTCCCACATCTCAAGTCAAGTGCTCAAAAACTGAGTGAGCAAGATAAATAAACTGACGATCTCTATGGTTTTTATTAAAAATTGTATAACCATGGTGCAACACAATGTTGGATATTAAGAAAATAATGAGGTTTTGCACAACTATATACATAGCCATCACAGGTGCCAAATTTTAAGCCAAATGCTAACAGGATGAGGGGCTTAGTTGAATTCACAATATTAGTGTATCATTTTCATTCAAAATATACTGTTACCATGGCAACACATTTTCAACACTGACAAAAGAGTTTTTGCACATCTAGGTAATGTAGAGGTAACATGTGCCAAATATGAAGCCAAAACGCTCTAAACAAAGTACTGATTGTTGTTTTTAATGTGGAAATAAATGAAATACAGAGTTAGGATCTAATTGAAATGTTTGTATGATTTTCATTCAAAATGCACTGTTACCATGGCAACACATTGTTCAACAATGATGAAATACAAAGTTTGCATATCTCTGTACTACAATGGTTGCATGTGCCAAATTTCAAGCCAAATGCTCAGAGACTGAGGGAGTTACCTGAATCCACAATATTTTTATATTGATTTTCATTCAAACTATGCTGTTACCATGGCAACACAATGATCAACAACGACGAAAGGTTAAGTTTGCACATCTACATACCATAGTGGTCAGGTGTGCCAAATTTCAAGCTAAATGCTCAAAGACTGAGGGAGTTGGTGGAATCCACATGCTTTTTGGTGAAAAAATGTTGTTACCATGGCAACGCATTGTTCAACAATAATGACAGATCAAGTTTGAACATCTATATGCTATAGTGGTCACCTGTGCCAAATTTCAAGCCAAATGCTCAAAGACTGAGGGAGTTAACTGAATCCAAAATATTTTTGCATGATTTTCATTCAATATATACTGTTACCATGGCAACACATTGATCAACAATGACCAAAGACTATGTATGCTCATCTACGTACTATAGTGGTCACATGTGCCAAATTTCAAGCATAATGCTCAAAGACTGAGGTAGTTACCTTAATTCACAATATTTTTGTATGCATTTTAGTGAAAAGCTGCTGTTACCATGGCAACCCATTGTTCACCACTGACGAAATATTACACGTAAGTTTGCACATTTATATGTTATAGTGGTTGCATGTGCCAAATTTTAAGCCAAATGCTCAAAGAGTGAGGGATTTAACTAAATCCAGGATATTTTTGTATGATTTTCATTCAAAATATGACGTTACCATGGCAACGCATTGATCACCACTGACGAAAGATTACCTTTGCACATCTCCGTACCACAGTGGTAATGTGTGCCAAATTTCTAGCTAAACGCTTGAAGACTAAAGAAAGTTAGCTGAATCAACAATATTTTTGTATGTTTTTTGGTTTAAAAAAGCTGTTACCATGGCAACGCATTGTTCATCACTGACGAAAGATTAAGTTTGCACATCTATATACTATAGTGGTCATGTGTGCCAAATTTCAAGTCAAATGCTCTAACACTGAGGGAGTTAACTTCATCCACAATATTTTTGTATGACTTTCATTCAAACTATGCTGTTACCATGGCAACACATTGATAAAAAGTGATGAAGTAGTAAGTATGCACATCTACATACAATAGTGGTCACTTGTGCCAATTTTTAAGCCAAATGCTTGAAAACTGAAGGAGTTAGGCTAATCCACACATTTTTGTATGATTGGTAAAAAAAAATTCTGTTGCCATGGCAACAGATTCATCACCACACACATCAAATGTGTTCTGCACAAATATACATTACATTGATCGCATATCCCAAATTCAAACTGAATTGCTACAAAACTAAGAGATTAGAGCAATCCACAACATTTTGTAAGATTTATATGAAAATCTTCCGTTGCCATGGCAACGCATTATGAAATAATCACGAAAAAGGTCTCTTGCACATCTGCCTGTGATTGCGGTCACACATGCTGAATTTGAAGTTGATTGCTCAAAAAATGAGAAAGTTGTTCGATCCACAAGTTTTTATGAAAATATGCCGTTGCCATGGCAACGCATTATGCAATACTAATAAAAAAGGTGTCTTACACATCTACCTTTGATAGCAGTCACACATGCCAAATTTGGGGTCAATTGCTCAAAAAATGAGAGAGGAGTTCGATCCACAACATTTTGCTAGATTTTTTAAAAATTTGCCGTTGCCATGGCAACTCATTATGCAATACTAACGAAAAAGGTGTCTTGCACATCTCCCTTTGATAGCAGTCACACATGCCAAATTTGGGGATAATTGCTCAAAAAATGAGAGAGTAGTTCGATCCACAAGTTTTAACGAAAATATGCCGTTTCCATGGCAACACATTATGCGATACTAACGAAAAAGGTGTCTTGCACATCTACCTTTGATAGCAGTCACACATGCCAAATTTGGGGTCAATTGCTCAAAAAATGAGAGAGGAGTTCGACCCACAAGATTTTGCAACGGACCGACCGCCCGACCGCCCGACCGCCCGCCCGACCGACCGACCGACCGACCGACCGACCGACCGACCGGCCACCCGACCTCAGGATGATTCCTATATACCCCCCCTACACACTATGTGTGGGTGGGGGTATAATGAAATCCTGCCCACATCTGGCCAACAGAGTGCACACATGACATATGAATAGGATGTGGTAGCCTGTACAGCACATCACCAACTTAAAACAGATCTTGAGTGACCAATCACACACCTCCATATATGCAGAGGGTGCACAATATCCGGTGGATAATAGACAAAGTTATGGCATTTAAATTATGCAGTTTTGCTGAGATACACCTCTTTGCAAATTTGGAGATGTATACTACTTTGTAATGTCGCTCGAAGAACACACAATAAACCCAGATGATCCTTCAAACTTTACCATTTCCCTGTAAAAAATCACAACAATGAGGGCGCTGTCAACAAACCGATAGACATTTAGATTAACCCATGATACACTTAGTTTCACAGCAAAGATGACTGAGGTTCCCTTCAGTGACTGATAGAGCACACACATAGGTATTGTAACGCAATGTTCACCTTCACCTTCCAGGATACAACAAACAAGACGAAAAGGATAGAAACAAACTAAATTTGTAGAAAATTTTCACTCCTCAACACCTTTGAGGCAATATTCTCCACTTTAATCATATTTCTTTAGATAGAATACCGAAAAATTCCATAAGGAAGAACAATTTACTGGAGTACCTCTGACAACACTTTGACAGATGTTCTAATGAACTATGGTATATGAACTACAGTAGTAATAAGTAATTCATACTTATTCTTATGGAGAAATTTTTTTTTTTTAATTTAAGTGAACAAAATGAGTATAATATCTCAGGATATTTACTTTCAATAAATACAAACTTGAACCCCCTCAAAGCCCCCTAGTTACTTACCCTTCAGTACAATGCTCTGTCGCCATTTTGAACATCAGCTTCAATTCCTGATTAATGTGAAAAAAAAACCATGTGTACAATAGTAGTTAACATGGATATATTCTATTTCATTTTGATACCATTCAAATCTGAATAATGCAACAATAATAAAAGGACAATGAAGGTGGAGTTGTCCTTTAATTTTTGCTGCATTATTCAGCAAAATGAAGTCAACACATCATTGAATGTTTGGGGGAAATTGGACAATCCATTCAGCATTGAAAAGTTATGAATGATGAGAAGAATACTACAGTGCATAGAGCAATATAAGGAAAATATAAAGTAGAATTCCACAAATGTTTATTTTTAGAAAAAAAAGTAAAAATTTCCTCGACTTCTCACTGACGTATGTTTGTTGAGTGTAATATTCCCCCTGCCTTCTCAGAGAGGCACGTTAAGTATTAATTCTTTTGAAATGCGAGAAAAGTGAAAATATGATGAATTTTCTTTAATGTTATATTTTCTTTATATCGTCCAACACATGTGACATCACAAGCAGCTGAAATTTAAACATTAGTAATCTTCTCTTCCTGTGATAACAGCGTGACAGAGCAGAAACTTCAAAAATTCATAACTTCTTTGGAATGGATTGTCTGATTTTCCTCAAACTCTTAAGTGCTCTACCACTATTATTACTATTTTTTGCATCATTGAAAGGGGTAGAGCAGTAAGAACCTTGGGGTTTTAAGGTTTGACATCCAACGTTAGATTAAAAATCAATTCCAAGAATAAAAAAAAAATGATTACTCATGTTTTGACAGAAGTGAAATGCACTTTTATCAATGATTTTGATTTTTTTTTTTTGGGGGGGGGGATAGACAACAGGGGCGTAACTAGGATTTTCATTGGGGGGGGGGTTCAGAGTCCAAGAATCAAGAGTCCAAGAATCAGAATTAGAAAAAGTGGACTGCTTCCAGGTTTAATCAGCTGACAAGAAAGAGAGAGATAGAGAGAGAGAGAGAGAGTAGATGGGGGTATTAAACTAGACCATTTCTAACTGTTAGAGTTTCTAGAGCATTCATAGTGACAGTGTCTAGAAACTCTAGGCCCTATGCTATGGCTATCCTATATAGGGCCTAGCTAGAGACTGAGTCTAGCTAACGTTAGATAAAAAATAAAACCCAGGGTGCACTGCAAGTGCAATGTCAATGACAATGATGCAGTCAAAAATATCGTGTTGTAAGCCAGACCAGAATGCCTATCATGACGACACGAGTATCACTATGACTAATGGTAGGTACACTTGTACACGTGTTACATGTACTTCTAACGTTACGCCACATAATTTTTATAGGTAGGGTCCTAGGGCCTACGTTAGGCACAGAAACCGTGGGGCTAACAAGTTAGATGTTGGGCAAGTCCAAGATAAGGTCCCCTCAGAAGGCAAATTTTCATCTTTACTGAATATTGACATGTTTGGTATAATTTTGAAGCTTATGAGTTGAAGTTTTGATTTCCAGGGAGGAAAATATGATATTATGTAAATTTATGCAAATTTCACGGGCTTCGTTTGCTTAAATGTGAAATACAGCGTTACGTATATGGGACATTTATCAAAATTCATATTTGTTCAAAGGAAAGCAAATGATATTTGATTAATATGTGGACATAAGAAGTTCATCAAATAGTTTAACTTGGTATGAAAATTTAGGAATTATGCAAATGATTATGCAAATTAGCTCGTGTCATATCATGAGATGTCCATAAGTAACAGATTGAGGTCATTTTTTAAGGTTTTTCTGAAATTTCTAAGGTCATTTGAATGCCCTTTTGGGAAGTTCTAATGTATTGTTTAAAGAAGTTAAATACCGGTACCACAGAAAGAAAAAAAATAGTAAAAGAAATATTTTTTATTAGGCAATCAAATAATGTTACATATGGGACAAATGCGTTACGTATGGGACAGCATCCTCATACATATTGCATGTGAATGCATGTTTTGATAGCTAGCTGGGAAGGTATCCTAGTACACAAATCGTCAATCATCCAGCAGAAAGCATCCCAACTTTGCACCTTTTGAGTTATAGGCACTTGAAACAATACATGTACTTGACTGAACAATTTCCAGAAAGGGGGAGGGGGAGATTCCAAAATACACAATGAAAATCAGCATTAAAGGGATGTTATAGTTTTTGTACAAATGGGGATTCAGTTTTCAACATTTTACAAGATGATTGGAAACTACTGATATGAATCATTAAAGAACACACATTGTACAATTCTGAGACTAGAGGAATTCAAAGTTTATTTGATGAAGATCCAATTTGAAATGGCTGAGATGTCAAAAAACAAACACATAGAAGTCTAGAGGATCTAGAGTTCTACAAAGTAAAAAAACGAAGTGGTCCTAATGAAAAATGTGACCCACCTTTTATTAGGACACCACGTTTCCGGATATCTCAGTTATTCAGTTTTTAGTAGTAGCCACGACGAAAATCATGGGTACACACTGAGGTGTGACTCGTATCAACAACCTGATTGCTAGACAGGATCTACTTGATCACTGGGGTTCCACGCAGCAGGTATATATATTGAAATTAATATTTCTTGTGTCGAGTTGTTTTTTATTCAAACTGAATGGCAAACTGCCCTTCATTAATGGAAGTAAACACTTCACTATTCGTTTTTTTAGTAGTAACTATCCTGATAAAAATAGAGGTTGAAAAAAAAAAACGTTCAAAAGAACAAAAATTTTCTGGTCCCATACGTAACGGCGCATATTTTCTCTTCTAGAATATAAATCAAGGTCATTTTTCTCCATTTTTTACATGATTACACTTCTCCTAGATATCAATCACCATGATAAAGTTCAATATGATCAAGGGCCATTAACATTATTTTTCAGGTCATAAAAGTCTCTGAATGTCCCATACATAACGCGCGCATTATCTTGGACTTGCCCTGTTTCTAGCGTTAGAAGTAGAACGTTATTAACAACAGACTATTAAACGCTAGACGGTTTTAACGTTTAATGTTAGAGCCTAGACCTTTATATGCTAACGTTAGTGTTAGATTTATAGAAATTTCACACTAACCTTACTAACGTTACCGTACTCTATTTACTAGGTCTCCTAGTCGTAGTTGTTTCTACTGTTGTATTGTAACATATAACGTGTTACTATATAGTAACATTAGTTTACTATCCTACTAACTTTAACAAACGTTAACGTTAGACTTTCGGTTAGACATGGTTCTAACACTAACAACAGCTAACAAACTCTAGGCCTATCCAACTTAGTTTGTCTAACGTTTAAGACCTAACAGGTTAACTGTTAGACACTAACCGTTAACACGTAGGTTCTAACCTGTTAACATTAACCATTAACTAGTTAACAGTTAACGTTAGGAGTCTAATGACAAGTACTGTGAAATGATGGGACGGTTAGACTCTTTGGCTTTGCTAAAATGCTAACGTCAATTACTGTTAAGTCGCCAGTTTTTGAAGGATTTGTTAAAAATGACAAATTCATTATTTTACGTACTTTGCAATGATATATTCATGTGAAAATGAAAATCCTATATTCTGTTTCCATGCATTTTGAGAAGGAATCTTCAGGAATATTTTTTTGGGGAAACCCGTCTTTTTAAGTACTCTCGGCTGGCGACTCACCGAGCGTACCACCATTGAGTCACCGCACGTGCGTAGCAGTGAGCTGCATGAAGTCGCCAGTTTTTGAAGGGTTTCTTAAAAATGACAAATTCATTGTTTTACTTACTTTGCAACGATATCTATATATCGCCATGTGAAAATGATAGTCCTATCTTCTGTTTCAATGCAGTTTGAGAAGGAATCGTCATGGATTTTTTTTGGGGGGAAACCCTTCTTTTGAAGTAGTCCCGGCTGGCGACTCACCGAGCGTACTACCATTGAGTTACCGCACATGCATGCAGTGAGCTGCACGAAGTCGCCAGTTTTTGAAGGGTTTTTAAAAATGACAAATTCATTGTTTTACTTACTTTGCAATGATATCTCGATATCTCCATGTGAAAATAATAATCCTGTATTCTGTTTCTATGCAGTTTGAGAAGGAATCGTCATGGATTTTTTTTTTTTGGGAAACCCTTCTTTTTAAGTACTACCGGCTGGCGACTCACCGAGCGTACTTGTACCATGAATTACCGCACGTGCATACATTATGCAGTGAGCCGCAAGCTTCCATGCATCCCGCATGCACCTGTTTCATGCACCTGATGAACAGATCCCTGTACGTCATGGACGGGCTCCGAGCTGAGCATATTCCAGGAAAAGCTAGCCGTGAATTGTGTAACACACACACACACACACACACACACGCACACACGCACACACGCACACATCCCATCATGCATAATATTACATACGTCACTATTTCACAATGATTAGTATATATAGTACATTCGTGAACAGATTCCATTTTCATCCAGTATTTATGATGTATATTGTTAATGTGTTTGTATTTTTTTTTGTCAATACTTTGCTGAAAGTATTTTTGTCAATACTTTGCTGAAAGTACAGCATAATTTCATTCTACCCATATATTGATAACAATTGTACTGATTTTCTAATATTTATTATATCTCGTATTTGTTCTTAATTCTAATCATGGAATCAAATACGCAGTACTCGGTAAAAGATCCTTGTAAACAAGCTTTGTTATTAATCGTGTTTACAAGCATGTATTGGCAAACTCGGTCTCACACAGACATGCCCGCAGCGACACACACACACACACACACACACACACTAGACAATCTTTCTTGTAACATCATGACATACCAGATAGACTAAAGGACTGCTTTTCAAAATGGAAGAATTATCTTTAACAAGTCAATTCAGAAGTATGAGGATAAAAAACAGAAATAAACTGCAAATAATTTGAAGTGGGAAGCACAGAACGATGTAAGCGACATATTGATTTCGTTATTAGTCTGAACCACTATTCCTGAGGGGTACAATTAGGGCATTACGATTGCAGGAAGAAGAAATGACACTGATGGGGATCCCGCCCGCTCTGGATTTATTTGGGTCGATATATTAAGGTAAGTAAGAGGAGGAGGCATATAGATAAATAAAAGGACTGAGCTTTTCAAAATGGACTCGGAATCTGCTACGCAGGTTAGGACACAGAAAATGTACACTGCAAATGATTTGAAGTGGCAAGAACGATGCCAGCAAGATTTTATTTCTTCAAATATAACAAATGTCTCTGAAATATAGAGCATGAGAAATTTGGACCAGCCATTTCAAAATGAAATCAAAATTGAATATTGTAAATTGAATATTTATACAGTAATTCCATTCTGCAGTTTGCACAGATGTAACAATTGGCACTAACAGGGCGATCACTCTGACAGCATATGAAATATTCAAACTAAAAATAATGAGGCTAAAAAGTACAGCACGATCATCTTTGTGCATCAGAAATTCTCAGAATGTATATATAAGTTGTGTGTACTATCTCTGAACTATATACATTTACACTTTTATATACATGTACTTCTAACTTATTTGCAGGTATTCCGTGATAAAGTAAAAATGAATTTAATCCTTGAAAGTACAATGACATATTTTCAACGTCTCCATATAAAGATCTAGAACTGCATGCCTTTTTTTTCAGAACATATGTACAAATGTTTGCAGTATTGATACCCACATATTATCCGACATACATGCATATTTACGAGTCAAATTGGATACGCATCTGATAACAGATAATTATAGGACGGTTCCTTCAATATTATCCTTCAAAGTACAATCGCAAACATGTATGCAATGTCTTCAAAGCGCTCATGAACTGCCTGCACTTTATTCATAACATATATTCACAAATATTTGCAGCTTTACATATGAATGCAATACATGTATTTCCGGGTCAAAGTGGATGTATGTAGCCCCATTCAACTAGCTGATGAAGATGCGTCAAATAGTAAGGATGCATCTCGGTTCCGTCATCATTCCTTTAAAGTGCAATCCCATATTGAGCTTTATGTTGTCTTTTCTGTTTTCATAATATATTTACAAAGGTTTCCAGTTTAGATGTGCAATACATGTATATTTCCGGGTCAAACTGGATATGTAATTTTAGCTGATGAAGATATACCTGTACATCGAATAGTTAGGATGCATTTTGGTTCGCTTCCGTCAACATTCCTTCAAAGTACAATCCCATAAACTGTATTTCCAACGTCTCCATAAAGCTCTTGAGCTGCGTGTTGCCTTTTTTCATAACATATTTACAAATGTTTGCAGTTTATATCAACATACATAACATGTGTTATAAAAGCAGGACAATAAACGTATGAAATTGTCAAGGTATATGTTTTACATCTACACAGGGTGGCCCCGAAAGAGTGCTCTACAAAACTGCATGGCTCTTTTCGTTTTTTGTTTGTTTGTTTGATTTTTTTACCAAGACATGACGACTGAATGAAAGTAACTTGTATACATATTATGCGATATAAACAGGTTTCAAATCAATCAATGTGGTGATCATCATTCTTTGTGCAATTCTATGGCCATTTATCTGAATAGTTGCTGTGATTAAGATCTACTTTTTCATTGAATCCGTATTGGTCGAGCGAAAATAAACATACCTCATATCTTTAAAAAAAAGTTGATAATATGGGCACACTGCTGTAGGTATATAGCACAAATACTTATGAAATTATTCAACATGTTACTGTAATAGTGGTAATACAAACAGATAGTCTGTTTCTGTTGGAGGCTTTATGAATCCTTTGTTCTCACTAGTGCTAGCATAAGTTCACGCTAGCACTATAGTATCACTATTAGTACTCGGTGATGCTAATACAAACTATTTCATATATAAACAAGTCGGCGATTTGCGATATTCAAGGCAAATTATGAAATGTGTGGAAGAGAACAATTCAATCTGAATGTTTTTTTTTCAAAAGAAACAAAAAAATCAAAATTGTTTCTGAGTGTTTTAAATCAAATCTTTATTGCAACATTTTAATCTTCAGCAGTGGCATGTCTTGTGATAAATCCATTTCCTCTACTTCATCTTTTTCCTCTTCATTTTCAACCTCTTTTTCCCTCTACCTCTTCTCCAACATTTTACTCTGCAGCAGTGGCATGCCTCCTCATTCTCTTAACAGAATGCTCATCGCAGAAATAGTCCTGGTCATAGGTGAATCTCTCTGGAAGGCAGGAAGGACAGCACCATTTTGGGCAGTTGGCACCTGAGCATCCTACCCATTTTCTCTGGTTCCTCTTGGTTTCTTGGAAATAATCTGATCCGCATACACAGCAGAAGTCTTCCCCGTCTTCTGATAAGTCCATTTCCTCTACTTCATCGTTTTCTTCTTCATCTTCAACCTCTTCTTCTTCTACCTCTTCTCCATCTTTTTCAGAGTTGCCATTGGGTCTCTTGTCTTGATTCTTCAACTTCTCTCTTTCCTCTTTCTTCTTCTGTCTTTCGGCTTTCTTTCTCTGCTCCTCTTTGATCCTTGCTACCTCTCTCTCGTAGTCCTCCTTGGCCTCCTTGGCAGTGAGGACACGGGCCTTACTCTTTCCTCGAGGTGCCCGTTTTCTTCCGGGTGGGATCCACTCTGGTTGGGGGAGGAACACCTCGGCAACCTCTGGTGACACTACACCATATCGGACTAAAGGATTATCCATCACCACCTTGGAATATGATGTACTTGGCCTGTCTGGTGTCACTGCAGCGTCTTCTGCCTCCGGCATTTCCTCAGTTTGGGGAGCCTCATGAGCCTCTTCATCTGCGGGTATTGCAGCATGGACGTTGGCTGTTTGCTGATCTTGGGCTCCGACATTGGTTGTGTCACGCAGTGCAACATTCTGCTCATTTGCAGGTTGGATATTTGCCTGTGTGGCGGCATCAGCGTAGCGGTACTGTGGTGGGAGAGCCAGGTCGACATCAGTGCATGGGATCATTCGTGATCTGACAAGCTGCTGCTTGTCGATGGCGTTTGGATCAAAGGGATGAATCCCGCACTTCCTGAAGCCATGTTTTATGTTGTGGATGGTCATGGCCTTCTCGAACGGGGTCTTCAGTACTCGCGGAATTTCGGTCTTGGGTACCCACAGTGACCCTCTGATAGCTTGGCCTTCCTTGATAAAGCGCCCAATGTGGCTCTTCAGACTCTTAAACACGGACACATCCAGGGGCTGACAGAGGTGTGTGGTGTGTGGCACCAACTGCAGGAGAATGACATTCTCTCGAATGGCCTCCAATATCAGCATGGGATCCAGGTGAGATGCGTGACCGTCTTGCAACAAGAGGACGGGGTTCTCCTCACTACGATCTTGGGGGCAATGCTTCAAGAAGATCTTGTTAAACCACTTCAGCATCAGCTCTCCGTCCACAAATCCACTGCTCGACTTGGAGTAGAGGGCATTGTCTGGTCCTCCTTGTGAGTAATTGCCTCCAGGCATTGCTTCCTTGAATATGAGGTTTGGAGGCATCACTGCTCCTGCAGCAGAAACGCAGCACAATAGGGAGATATGTTGCGAATCCGCGACAGTCGCAGAATGGGCATGGCGCTGGTACGCTGGCACAACCACCTTCTGGGTTGATTTATTGAGGTCGATCATGGTTTCGTCGACATTGTAGATTCGGTCGGGGTGTTCATGAAGATCGTATCTATCCAGGACTCCTTTGAGAAGTTGGAAGTACTCCCTCAAATTGTCGACGGTTGAAGAAACTATCCTTGATCTGTCGAGGCGATCTGGCCTACGAAGCTTAAGAGTCATGTCAGGATAGGCTTTACGGAATCTCACCCACCAGTTGTAGCTTGGCCCGTTCTCACCAAACTTGCGATCTCCACATTTCCTGTCCAAGACCCACGCATACAGCATTATCTGGTTCACCGTGAGGGGCATGGCCTTAGCTGCCATGTAATCAATAACAGTTAGGAGGTCCCTCTCAAGTTCTGTAGATAACTTTGTCATGGCACCGTGTTTCGCATTAAGGGGCACTTTACCATTGACACGGTCACCCAATGATCTCCTTGGCACACCGTGGTCTCTTGCTGCGACAGATATTGGCACATGGTTAACTCTGACCTCGTGGAATGCATTCTCCATATCCTCCTCAGACCACTGCCTGTACTTTACATTTCTTTTACCTGGCATGTCTATAAAGTTTAAATAATATTACACCAACCAAGGGAAAATAAATTATAAATTATACAAAAAGAAAAGCAAATTGTTTTGATATACATACAAAACAAAGAGTAACTCAAGAAGAGAATATGGTCATAATGAGATATGACAAACGGATTTCAACGCATATGGATAGGTGTGAAAAGTCACAAATGAAATCATAATATTCAAAACGAATTACATATACAAACAAAATAAAATATTCAGGGAACAAGAAGGGGGAGAGAACAGGGAAGGATCTATATGTCAGTATTGAACAAGTCATATCATTTGGTACTACATGTATATAGATATATTTGATACTATATAGATATATATGTATTTTTAATATTTTTAATACTATCTATACATACCGTAAAGGCTATCTTTTGAAGATGAAATTGTTGACATGTAATAGTTGTCCCATTTACATGTTGGTTATTCACAGAGAAGAAATTAAACTTTGTTTCCTATATCACACAATAATATATCACCCAATAAAGACCGATCCTTGCAGTTCTGAGAATATTCCTTGAAGTTTAAGTGGGGCTATCCCAGCTAGACTGAGGGCTTGGATGGAGGCATATACACCTGGGGCCCGTTATATATCATATATATATATATATATATATATATATATTTTTTTTTTTTTTTTTGCGGGGGGGGGGAGGGGTGGGTGGCGGATGAATATAATTCCTACTCGGACATAGCATTTGCGCGTGACTATAAGAAGGGAACCCTCAACGCCCCCACCCCCATCCCGCCTACATTAGGAAATAAAACTAACAAGTTAAAAGTTTAAAGTTTAAAACAAATTAACACCAATAAAAAGTTGGGTGGTTCCTAAGCGTCATTCATCTAAGACTAAAAGTAAGAGTCTGTCTTATCAGATTAACTTATTTTTTTTTACGTCTTATTTTCAACATTCTTTTGTAACAAATAAAGACAGAATAAACTGACCAAAAAGAATATAAATCATGAGTGGAAAGATGAGCAAAGAAAATGGGAATGCGTCGGGAGTCGAACCCGAGAAAACCTATGTGGCTAGACCGGTGCTCTACCGACTGAGCTGTAGAAAGTCCTCTTTCAGAGTTATCCCACATGCTTATAAATCTCTTCGGGTCAGTCTGTATACAGTGTACCCCCCCGGCCCCAGTTGACCCATGATGACTAGACTCCGCCCATCGATCCATCCATCCACCCCGCATGCATTCGTGATCATGACAACAGTTCAAGGCACGGTACACACGCAAAAAATCGTTAAACTTTCATATTCCATGCCCACCTGAACTGCACAGTGCACACTCTGATCGACATGAATTTGGCAACCAGAAATAATAATGGACTGAAATACTTCTCATTATCTCAAGGATCGAGTAGATCTTCATTTAATAACATCTTTTTATTCTCATTCTTTTTAACATGCCCAAACATGCAACCATCAATCATTCAGCCCAACCAAGCTAGCGCTCCCATACGATACACGTACACATCACACACGCAATACGCTATTCGCCAATACACTCGTTGAGTCGCCACCAAGCAGTCACGGTTCCATCGTTGAGCTGCCACTCTCACTTGCTTTTTTCTTTCCAAACATACCCATTAACAAATGGTTCAGGCCAATGCTCTAAGTTCCAAGGTTTAATCTGATATACAGTTTTAACAACTTACCGTCATAAGCTCTTCTCCCCTCTACATGAAAGTAGACGATGCCATTGGTGTCGCGTGACCACCGTTCGTGCAGTAGTGTGTGTGTGCGTAATATGGTACGATTTGCGTACAGATTGTACACACAAATTCTTCCCGCCCCTACATAGACGTTTTACTTTCGCGGAAGGACATATGCTTTACTTCTCACTCCATACAAACAATAGACATACACAAGCAATAATAGAGTACACGAGGGGAAGAGGGTATCAGGTGCATGAACAGGTGGCGAATCAACGCGTATGGCGACTTAACGGTAGGTGACGTTAGGTAGCGTTAGAGGTTTAGTGTTAGTGTTTTTATACTCAAGACGCAAGTCAACAAAGGCCTCACAACGGAATCTATGTAACGTTCGTTAGGCCTAATGTTAGGTCCTTAGTTAGCATGAACGCTAGCTAACAGTAACAATCAACATGTTAGAAGCTCTAACATTTTAATGTTACATAACAAATAGTCTTGATCTATTGTATTAAAACGTTACACTTCAATTACTTTTCTTCAACAGGGGCCTACCTAAATTTCTTCATGCCATGGATGAAATTAGGGTCTATCATCACTGTTCACACAGCTGCAAACTATAATCACTTACTTGGTAGTAATTCATGTTACTTACAATACTTTTAGCATCGAGATCCAGCCTTTCAGGCCTTCATATCGTGATCCAGACGACGTTAAATGCATGTAGAGTATGTAGCGTACATGTATGCATGCTGCTAGGCTGCAGCATAATACTAGATAAGAGGTCCGGTTTGGTACCCGCGCGCGCGCGGTGTACAGCTAGCTATCGCTCGCTAGCTAGCTAGAGCCAGTGCCGTAATACGGCACTGCACTGGCTAGAGCTAGCTCTAGCTCTGCCACATCCCACAGGTGGGCCAATGGGTGTAACGGTGCACGTCCCTGCGAGCTGCACATAGCGAGCGGCGCGCGCACTACGTGGTTCTGATTTTATCGCTATTTATTTTTCCCGCCCAACCCGTGCATCACACTGCTGCCTGCATGTAGCTGTCTGATTCGTCAGAATACTAGTACATTGTACTCAGTAATTACTACGTAGAAGGTGACAAGGCCGAGAAAGCGACTGTGACATGGGGATTGTGACGTCACAAGGACAGACGCAAGAATCAATTCGACTACGCGCGCTCATAGTCCATGGGCCAGGGCTGGCCAGGGCCACTCTATTATCTGTTTTATGAAGAGTTTAAATTGATTGTAATGTTGATTTCAGCTGTAAGTCTATGGCAGCCTGTTAGGTAAGGAAATGTAAAATAAATTCTATCTTTTGATAAAACGGGGCCCAGGCCAGATATTGGTACCACCTGAGGTGGCAAAACCTTTTTGGTGTCATTTTGTTTGTCGGGCACAGATATGCTTATCAAGCTATGATAGCATTTCCAAATGAGTAGCGTGGTCATAATAAATGAATTTTTAACCAATTCGGTCTCGTTTTTATATCCCTTTACTTCTGGATGGAGACTAACCGCTATATAAATAAAAGCACTGTCTTCTGTATATCCACAGGTGTCATGTTTTAAACGCGGTGTGCTTAGTCTTTATTCAAGACGGCGAAGGGAATATCCAAAGCTTATGATATAGTGTATATCCCTTGTTATCTAAAAACAAAAATAAAAAAGCAATTCCTCATGGATTTTGCCTTATTTTTCAATTATTCATCTTTTTCCGGTGAAAACGCTACGGCGAAAACGCTAATGCCACGCCAATGTCGCTTTATTCACATTCAACAATGAAAGATAATGCAAAAACAATGTACCGGCACACTACAATACATTATAATAAATAATATTGTAAATGAACAGAGTGATTTTTGTTTAAAACTGTATATTTGTTGAGAGGGTAGTATTTTGACTGATTGCACCTGCATCCGGCGTTTTGATGAAATTTTGATGGTGTCATTTTTTTAGAGCATCTTATATGCTGAATAATATACGCGCCAAATTTCAGAGGAATTGGTTTAAAAACCTTGAAATTATCAAAGGTCACACTCTGCCTGTCTTTGTACGGTCAAAGAGCGTCAAAAAATATTTGGTATTGGTCGGGTTAATGGCTGAAATCTATGACTAAGCTACTACTCTGGAAACGCTATCATAGCAAAATATAATCCTTAGATAATAATATACCATTTCAAAATGCACAACTAGAACTTGCCACCTCAGGTCGTGGTACCAATAACCCATTTTTCGGGTCTCGGCCCATGGCTTTATTATGTGACAATTGCTTTCGTGTCTGCGTGTTGTTGTTGTTGTTGTTTTTTCCTTCTTCTTTTTTGCCTGACTAACAACAATATTCTTGTAAACACTGCTAACAAGAAAAACAAAACAAAACAGCGCTCTTCTTTGTAGGGCGGTTAGTCTCGATTCAGAAGTAGGGATATAAAAACGAGACCAAACTGGTTAAAAATTCATTTATTATGACTAAGCTACTCATTTGGAAATGCTATCTTAATTTGATAAGCATTTCTCTGCCCGAAAACAAAATGACACCAAAAAGGTTTTGCCACCTCAGGTGGTACCAATAACCCATTTTTCGGGTCTTGGCCCATGGACTGTCAGTACAGTATACTCGTAGTCTCTTTAATAGTCAGTGACCGAAGGTTATCAGCCAACAAAACCAAGGATTCTTCTGAAGCAGTCAGAGACTGACTGACAACTTTCATTGATCAGTGACTTGAGTATAACGAAAGGATTCAAAGATACAGTATAGGACCTGTTATATCAGTATGAACCACTTCACCCTTCCCTCCCCCCTCTTCGCAGAGGATCTTCAGTTTTAAGCCATCAAGTTAGTCTATAAAGCACCAATAATAATAACAAAATAATGATAGGAATAATGATATCAATAATGATAATAGTGAATGAATAAATGAATAAATAATGAATAAAGTATTAGCCCTCATGATAGAATAGGCAATCATGAGTGGTAATTGTTTTACTACAATGATAGCTCATGGTATAAACTTTTGATGTCTTATCAAATCACTGATGTAGGTCAAGATCGACACTATCACTGTTTAAAAAGAAAATGTGACTTTATGGCTTACTGGAGGTGATAAAGTTGTCATTATTCTATTTTAGGCGTTAAAGTTGTGTAGGAATAAACGCTTAAACGGTAAACACGTCCGAAGTGAAAGCTGCTTCTGCTGTATAGGTACAACAGGTTTCCCTAGTGATGTTTTATAGTCCAAAAGCCGTTTTTAATCTATTGTTATAGGGGTAAATTAGTAATTTTGACGGCTTCCTCCCAAAAAGACAGTGAAAGAAAGGGGATTGAAATAATCACACATTTCCATCCTTCCGGTGTTAATCTCTAAGAATCTTTAATCGAACTAAAAGGAAACCAAAACCCAAAGAGAAATGTGGATTGAGTGAAAGCAGCAATCTTTAATAGCACACATCAATGAAAAATTGAGGGAAATAATCGATGCAATAGTTAAGAATTTTTTTAAAGTTTTGGTGTTGGAACCGCTGGATATACGGACTGCTGAGGTTATGACGAATGTGTAGATATAAACATAAAGAAAATATAAAAGGAATTCCAGAAAAATTCACTTTTCTCGCTATAACAGAGCTCTTGACTAATGCTTCTTATAGAAAACAGGGAAAATAATTGCTACCCTTATTATGTCAGTATCAAGTTGATGGAATATGTAATTTTCATGAAAATTTATTTTTGTTTTTTTTTTGAATTCCCTTTAGAACCCATGCATCGCAGGGGGAAGGTGCTACTTTTCGAGTACCGTATTAATCTAACTATATAGTCGAAGGCATGCTTATTGCGATTTAGATCCAGAGGTCGCTATAGTATAGACCTATAGATAGCGAACATTAAAGGTATGGTACAGTACTGGTGGAGATGAGAACTGGGCTTTTAACTTTTTGCGAGATACCAAGAAAACACTTATAATCTAGTACAGAACATACCATTTTGTAAGAAGAATTTAAAGTTTATTTGATGAAGATCGGGTTTGGAATGACTGAAACATCCAAAAACAAAGTAAAACAAAGCGATCGTAAGTGTGGGATCGCTCTTTTTTGGATATCTCAGCCATTTCAAAACCAATTTTCATCAAATAGACGTTGAATTCCCCATAGAATTACATGCTCTTTCATATTTCATAAGAGGTTTCTCATTATCTCACCAAAAAAAAAAAAATGTTAGAAACCTGAAATTAGGTCTCAACCAAAACTATATGATCCCTTTAAAGCGGAATGGGGATGGTCAGAACGTTCTAAAGGGTATACACCCTAATAGCATCCCCCCCCCCCCAACCCCTTATGGAACCAATTTCACACAATATATAATAATGTGAAATTGGGACATTTCCACATAGACCACACTGTGTGACTGTCGTACCCATCAGGCTCCAGTAGACCCCCCCCCCCCATACAAGTAGGTACCTATGCACGACACACACACACACACACACATTATACCGTGTACACACAACAGCCCAAATTGAGTGGTTGAGTGAAAACACCAATACTCAATGAGTATAATGATTCATTATTAATTTTTTAAAATGAGCAAAATCAGACAATTCATTCAAAAACTATTGATTTAAACTAATCGAATTCAAAATTTTAGTGCCGCCATTGCTGGATAAGGAGACTTTGCTTCACTTCTTAACGTCACTAGGGAAGAAAAAAAAAATAAAGCGATAATTCCGCACAATCATTTTGCCATTTGACAAATTAGTTATCTTGAGTTGCTTGATTTTTATGTTTAAGACACAAGGTGATCCGAAATCTTTCATGAAGGATGCGTTTGTGTTAAATTCTACCGTTCATGCTTACTCTCTAAAAAAAGTCGAGTGAAAATTTACACTCTTAAAGGAGTGAATACAAAAAAGAGTGAATTTAGAGTGAAATTGGAGTGAATTTTGAGTAAAAATGTTCATTTTCACTCGTTTTAGAGTGACGTCAGGGATCACTTCAAAATCTTCGAGTGATCCCTGAGGTCACTCCAAAATGAGTGAATATGAACACTTTCACTCGAAATTCACTCCAATTTCACTCTTAATTCACTCTTTTTTGTATTCACTTCTTTAAGAGTTAATATTTTCACTCGATTTTTTTTAGAGAGTATAATACGCGTAAAAGTAATCTCATTCATCAACCCTTTGCAAGAACTCAAACTGCCCAAAATTCATTTGTATATGTTTGTATTAGAGAATGGAATAATTTGCCATTGAGAATTAGGTCAGCCTCAACACTATCTAACTTTAAACATACATGTCGCATCTATCTTGAGGGAAATTTGTAAAACAAGAATTGATCAGGGAAGCTGAATTTAAAAGTATAGTAATATATCTTTCTGCAATTTCATGTGAACTACATGACTATGTGCATGAGCGTTTTTGTGACACGTGTTTGTGTGATTGAATGTGTGTGTGTGCGTGTGTGTGTGTGTGTGCGTGTGTGTGTGCTTGTGTTGCATCTGTCCTATGTAAATATGTTACTATTATACTTCTTGTTAATATGTTTAAAACTTTAGTATGTTTTGTTTTGTTTTGTTTTATATGTTTATCCGGGACCCCTTTTTTACAAGCTCTGCTTCTTTTGGGGTCCCAAACCATTCATTATTCTTAATGCAGTATCCTTTTGTAAAATGTCAAATGTTTAATGAATTGGTTAAATAAACTTGAACTTGAACTTGAATTTGAACTTAATGCCCATATCAATCGTCTTTGATACTGGCATTTTATGTTGAGGTATAGTATCATCCACTCTGCTTTCCGGAAGAGGTATACGTATACTCTTCCACGACTCGTAGACAAGTGAAAATAAGATGAATTTTCTTTGCATTTTCTTTTACAGAGGTCCATAATGACGTCATGGGGTGTACGTAGTAGTCTCCTTAACTAACCGAAAAGTTCACGCTAGGCCTATATCCATTTTGTTCGATATTCCTAAAACTCACAGTTCTACATGACTTCCATTGCTGCTTTTAACAAATCCGGAGTTGGGCTTTGGTTTCTTTTAAAGTGAATAATAAACAGACCAATAAGAACCCAATAATTCTTTTGCTTTCCGTAGCAACATTATCAACATTATTAACGTTTTTTTGTGTTTTGCATGAAATGGAGGTTTTAGATGTTGTTGTTGTTGTTGTTGTTACTGTTATTATTGTTATTTTGAAGTGTTTTATTATTTCCACATAAGAAGGTTTTTCAACGTCTTCTGAATTGTATACATCGTGATTGTTTGGAGCCTGATTTTAATAAGGAGTAATTGTCGAGGGAGGTAATGCTCTGCGGTGATCATATACCAAGGATGTGACAATCTCTTCCCGCATCCTTTATATGTTAGTTGTTAATGCCCAATGATGCAGTAGGGCAATTCTGAAATGAGCGTTAACGGTATAATATAATTATAGTAAAACAGTTACAAAATTGATGAAACAATGCAAAGAAAGCAAATTAAGACAGAGACGAAGTACACAAATAAAGATACAGTGTACTCCCGTTACAACGTAAACGGTTATAACGAAATTTCGTTGTTATAATATTATAGCGAACTATAACTTATATTTGACTAGTTATATTTGAACTGGATTTCCCCTTAAAGTGTCGAGAACATTTAATTTGAAACGAAATTTCGTTATAACGAAGCACAACTTCTGGTCCCAAAATTATCGCCATTAAAATCTATGGTACAAAATTCGCTTATAACGAAGACAGTTATAACAAAATTTTCGTTATCTCGAAGTCTTTTCTGAGCACCACTGACAAAGAAAAACAAAAGAAATGTGCTCCGTTACAACGAAATGCGGATCGCATTCAAAAATGCGTAGAGGAACAAGCATTTTTATAGCGTCTCTGCATGCATGAGCGAACGCTTCACATCATTGTATGTTCACTCCGTGTATCACGCACAGTTTCCGAGGGGAACTTGCGTTGTTGTCATACAATAATCTGAATTCAGATAAAGTTTGTTTCATTGTTCCGAAGTCCTTTAATACAAAATACACAGATTCTGATACAACTAAATGTCCGTAATGGTTCGGAAATGAGATATTAAGCACATTTTGGCGTTATTCCAAAGGTTCGTTAATCCGATAATAAAATATGGTTCTTATTCTTATTCTTATACGGTTCGTTAGTCCGAAAATGATAGGAATTCAAAACGTTCGTTAATTGGAACATTACAAAAAGAATCGTTAATCCATGGTGGAAAAAGGTGAGTACACTAACAAAACTTAAGAATTGCAATCCTTATAATCGCTTTAAGATAAATAAATTTTCGAAATAACTAACCTTTCTCATTTTTTTTTTCATTAACACACTTTCTTCGGAATAACGAACCTTATTTCATTTTCGGATGAAAAAGCTTTCGGAACAACGGACTTTCTGAATAGTGAACCTTTCTCATTTTTTTTTTCTTGATTTATATTATTAATTAACCTTCAGAATGACGAACCTCATTTCATTTTCAGATCAACGAACTTTCGGAAAATGAACAATATATTATTTTAATCTAAATCATGACCTTTCGGAATAATGATTCTTCGGAAATGCGAACCTTCAGATAAACAAACCATCGGAATCCCGGGAATGGCTAAACTTCGGAATAAGGAGCCTTCGGAGTAACGTATTTAAGTAAGAAAAGAACCTTTGGAATAGCGAACTGTATAACCAAATCCTATACACCGTCATTTTCTACACATGTGTGACAACACAAACAACTTTATGCTCTTTTTAAAATGTAATATTTAAACGAAATTAAAAAGGCACTCTCCCATTTCCTTCTTTCCGTTATACATTGCATATTATAATTATTTGTTCGGTTATAACGAAATTTCGTTAAAACGAAAAAACAAAAGCAACTGCCGGTCCTGAGCATTTCGTCATAACGGGAGTGCACTGCACATGGACACACACGAGATAAATCCCTTGTAATGAGAGAAAGAGGAAAGGTGAGTAATGAATGACAGGAATAGACTACCTTCGTTGTACATGGACAGAGAAAAGCGAGAGGGAAGAGGAAGATGATGGGTCAAAACCAGGGCACGTGAGGCATGAGATATAAGCTTCTCAAAATAAAGAAGTGTTACATGGAGTTGTGGTAAACGATAGACGATTGTGGTTAAAAAAATATATTGCAAAAAGTGAAGTGTAACATTTCTTCAAAATGTCTTTAGTTCAGTGGTAAAGGCATTCAAACTTAAAACTTCTTTTATACTACTATCAAGAGAAATCCGAAATTTCGGAACAGTAAAAGAAAAGATTTAGCGAAAATAGTTTTGGTTAAAGGCATTGATATTTACTGGATTACCGGGTAGGATATGCAGAGACAGTTTCGTTTTTGATGAACATATAGAGTCAAAATACAGAAGTTGTACATAAATCGTCCTAAATGCAAACGATACAAATCGTAAATCTTAAGATGTTGTTTTCGTAAGATGAAGTATCAATATGGCATCTCCGTGATTCCTGGCAAATGACACAAAGAACTTCGTTTCCTGTAGTAATAATATTCTGTTTATTAAAAGTAAGAGTTTTTTTTTTTTTTTTTTTGGGGGGGGGGGGGGGCAATGACCCGGGCAACGGCGTAGCCAGGATTTCATCTTAGGGGGGCGGTTAGTCTGCGAGGGAGCGAAGCGACCGAGCCCGAGCGAGCGGAGCGAGCGAGGGGGGGAGGGTGTGGGAGGGGGGTTTCCCCCCTCCCACGGTAAGAACTTTTTGCATTTGGATGTTGTAAATGGTGCAATTTGATGTATGTTTTTGCGCGTTTTATCGACGTGAAACAGTCCCACTTGTTTATGGTGGCAGTTCATTTTGATGTAGATTATTATTGAACAATTTGCCTATAAAATGGTATATATTTTAGATTCACTTCTTATACTAATTCTTTTTACTGAATATCATGAACGCGACTGAACCCGAGCGAGCGAAGCGAACGAGGGGGTAGGGGAGGGTGTGGGAGGGGGGTGTCCTTTTTGCATTTTGATGTTGCAAATGGTGCAGTTTGATGCATGATTTTGCGCGTTTTATCGACGTGAAACAGTCCCACTTGTTTATGGTAGCAGTTTATTTTGATGTAGATTATTATTGAACAATTTGCCTATAAAATGGTATAATTTCAAATACACTTCTTGTATCAATTCTTTTCATTGAATATCATGAACACGACTGAACCCGAGCGAGCGGAGCGAGCGAGGGGGGAGGGGAGGGTGTGGGAGGGGGGTGTCCCCCCTCCCACGGTGAGAACTTTTTGCATTTTGATGTTGCAAATGGTGCAATTTGATGCATGTTTTTGCGTGTTTTAACGAGTTGAAACAGTCCCACTTGTTTAAGGTTGCAGTATATTTTAGTGTAGATTATTATTGAACAATTTGCCTATAAAATGGTATAATTTAGATACACTTCTTGTATCAATTCTTTTCACTGAATATCATGAACGCGACTAAACCCGAGCGAGCGGAGCGAGCGAGGGGGTAGGGGAGGGTGTGGGAGGGGGGGTGTCCCCCCTCCCACGGTGAGAACTTTTTGCATTTTGATGTTGCAAATGGTGCAATTTGATGCATGTTTTTGCGTGTTTTAACGAGTTGAAACAGTCCTACTTGTTTAAGGTTGCAGTATATTTTAGTGTAGATTATTATTGAACAATTTGCCTATAAAATGGTATAATATGAATACACTAGTCTTCTTGTACTAATTCTTACACTAATTCTTACACTAGTCTTCTTGTACTAATTCTTACACTGAATATCATGAACGAGCGGAGCGAGCGAGGGGGTAGGGGAGGGTGTGGGAGGGGGGGGTGTCCCCCCTCCCACGGTGAGAACTTTTTGCATTTTGATGTTGCAAATGGTGCAATTTGATGCATGTTTTTGCGTGTTTTAACGAGTTGAAACAGTCCTACTTGTTTAAGGTTGCAGTATATTTTAGTGTAGATTATTATTGAACAATTTGCCTATAAAATGGTATAATATGAATACACTAGTCTTCTTGTACTAATTCTTACACTGAATATCATGAACGCTGTCTGTTCAGCAATCAAACAGAAAAAGCATGCACACGAGGGTGTAGATAGGGGCATATCCCCTCCCACACGAAGGTGATTTTGCGTTTTCAGACCTGAAATTCAGCGATCTGGTGCAAATTTTTGGTGCGATACTTTTTCATCGAAGTGTTAAAATCACGGAATTTAGCTCTTATTCCGAATGTGCACCATCTGTGCGTATGTATAAAGTCTAGTGAGGTAGAGCTTATCAGGGAAGGGGGATTCCTCTTCCCGCTCGCGGAGCTTTTGCGTTTTTAGAATTGAAATAAAGCGATCTGGGTATAGCCACAGGAGAAGGCGTGGGCGAGTGTTAACTCCACCCTTCCCTTCCCATGGAGCTTTTATCTTTTTAAGGTTGAAATTGAGATATCTCGTATACGCATATTTGATGGAATCAACATTTGGGAAATCACCAAAAAAAAAAAGAAGAAAACACCTGATTGGGGGGGGGGCTGAGGGAGGAAAGGGTCGATTAAAAGGGGAAATTCCCCTTATACATGAGGGAACCTTCAGTTTGGGAATATAAGTGATAAGTCTTGTGCACTCAGAATTATTCAGATTTTTTTTGTAAATCTAAAAATTGTACTTAGCTAGGGAAAGAGGCACAGAGGGGGAGGGTTTGGGAGGGGGATACCCCCTCCCAAGCACGAGAGATTTTTCATATTTTGAATTGAAATTCAACGATCTGGTGCACACTTTGAGTGAAATGTAAGTGCATGCATACGACCCGGGAGGTAGTTATCCAGGGGGTAATTGACGTGGTGCACTGTCCTGGGGGTAATTTTCCTTTTGATAGTTATATAGGGGAGGGGGAGTTGTAGGCCTACTTATCCGGGGTAATCATCCATGGGAAGTTATCGGAGGGGGTAGTTATCGGGTGGAAGTTATCTGGGGTCTAGTTATCGGAGGAGGGGTAGTTAACCTGGGGATAGTTATCCTGGTGGTAATTATCTGGGGGGTAGTTATCTGGAGGGTAATTATCCGGGGGGGGGGGGGGTTAATTATCCGGAAGGTAGTTATCCGGGGGTGCGTAGTATCCGGGGGGTAGTTACCCAGAGTGTAGTTCTCCGGGGGGTAGACTTTATCCAGAGGGTAGTTCTCGGGGGGGGGGGGGGGGGGTTAGTTACCCAGGGGGTAGTATTCCGGGGGTAGTTATCCAGGGGGTAGTTATCCGGGGGGTAGTTATCCAGGGGTAGTTATCCGAGGGGTAGGGGTAGTTTACTAAGGGGGAATTGCCCTGGGGGTGATTGCCCTAGGAGGGTAGTTGTCCGGGGGGTAGTTGTCCTAGGGGGTAATTACCCTGGAGGGTAATTGCCCTTGGAGGATAGTTGTCCGGGGGGGTACAGTAGTTGCCCTAGGGGGGGGATTTTCCTGGGGGATAATTATCCGGGTGGTAGTTATCCGGAGGGTGGTTTTTCAGGGGGTAGTGTTCCTAGAACCGATTTAGGACCTTGTGCAAGTAAGCCCTTTATTTTCTGTCATTTGAGGCGAGAGTAAACCGAATGATCCAAAAGACCTCTGGTGATGGCGCAAAACCAGTACGCCCACAGTCCATTTCCCAAGATTCCCTCAACCGAGATCGCGCAAGCGCAGCGATTCGGTGGTGCACCACGGATTGGGGATGGAGCGTACGCTGTAGCTATGTGTGTTAGAAGCTGGGATATGTGTACAATCCAGGTACAATCACACCGCACCATCCCACCGGGCGGGTTTTGTGTACGTGAGGAAAACGGACGAACAGTGCGCTCGTACGTTTACATTGCTGCATTTACTACACACAGGCAGTACCCTTGTACACACACGCAGCAACGCGAACGATGATGATGAAGTTGGCTTTGCCATCAAAACGTACGCTGTACAAGCAATGTGGTCAACACGGCGCTGAGAGAGAGTAGCTGTGTTTCCTAGCGATATAGCCGAAAATATCATATTTCATGCATCCTTTATACTACTGTGGTAACATTTATGATATGGGCGCCTGCTGTATAACCTTGTTATGGAAAGGACAACCTCCATTTCACCGAATTTTGGGCCGAAATCTGTGGCGTTGTACTTGGACTGAGCACGGTGCATTGGGGTAGTGTGACCCTGTTTTGCATTATTCATAAGATATTTCTATGCAAATCGTGGGTAGGTCGTTGGGTTTTGTTTACTTCAAGCTACGATCGCACGTGCAACGTTTTGTCAATGCACTTTCCGCGGGCTCGGAGTTGATGACGGAACGATGTCTACTGAGGTGTTGGAAGCCATCCCCGAATCGGGGAATCGAAGTGACACTATTTCTTCCATGACCTCTGGTGCTTATGGAAGTCTTACTGCCGCAACAAGTTGTGGCCTCTCGCCGCCCGTGAACATGATGTTATCGGGGGTAGCGGTAGTGGGAGCTGGAGACGACAGTGCAGCAGGAACGATATCTGGCGGAAGTCTCTCGTCACAAGTCACCGGCAGCGGGAGCGGAGGCCTAGGGCGAAAGAGGCATCATAGCTCATCGAAATCAGCAGGCCAGGTGAAGAGGAGGAGGAAAACATATGAACGGAATGGTCCAAAGCCTAAATTTCTTCTGGGAGGGTCCATCACTGATCCACTGAACCTGAACAGCTTGGCAGATGAGGAAATTTCAAAGATTGCAAATGCGACTCCTGCAGCATCCCCGCTGGAAGACATAAAAGAACCTGACACAGTCATTGTGCCCCAAGACTACAAAGACCCTCTCAAACTTAATTCAGTCAGTGATAATGAAGACAGCAGCTCCTCGCTCACAAGAACTATTTGTCCAAGAAAACTGTCGGGCAAGAAAAAGAAAAGTAGGAGTAGTGAAGGAAAATGTGAGAGCGTTGAGGACACTGTTACTAATGCAGATAGCAGTGAGACAAGTCTGTCTGTAAGACCACTCAGACTTGAGCTCCAAAACAACAAGGCAAACAACAGAAATTCAAAGATCACCGATAAGATTGTGTCACCAGTTCTTCCAGACTCCAGGAGCCGCAAGCGGAAAGCAAGGTCAGAGCCGAGTTCAAGACTTGCCAAGGCTCTTCTCATTGACAATATTGAACCGCAACTGAGTGTTAAAGAAACAGAGACGAAGAGGCAGCGCAAATCTCCAGAAGTAGGTTGGAGATTCAGAAGGCAACATAGTCATGAATCAAAACTATCTAAGCAAAAGCCCAAATTCAAGGAACAGGACAAAAAGTTCCAGTATGGCAATTACTCTCGCTACTATGGCTATCGAAATCCAGACAGTGATGATGGTCGCATTGGTTTGTTTAAGAGAGAATGGTTTCATGGGAAAAAATGCCTTGACATTGGTTGTAACACAGGTCATGTGACTCTAGCTGTTGCCAAAGCATTTGAGCCTACAAAAATTGTGGGCTTGGACATTGATGGAAACTTGATTGGTGTGGCTCGCAAGAATGTAAAGCATTGTCTGCAGGATCAGTTCCTTGACCGTACCGGAAAGGGAAAAAGCCAGTTTCCCATTTCAATGGAAAAGACCTATGGCCCATTAGCAATTCCATCTACAGCTGAAGCAGTGTCATCCAAAGTTATCGAGTGTCCTGTAAAACCATCTTTTCCAGCCAATGTTTTGTTTCGCTGCGTAAGTATGACAACTTGATATCAACTCATGTATACTTGGGTGACCCGCACCTCGTCATAGTTAATGTTTGCGCATGTTTGAATCACATTTCGCCACTGAAAGTCTTTGAAATCCAACTCACATACAGGAAAAATGCTGAAAATTCCAGTGGAATCACAAGTTCACTGATCGATATTGAAAATTTGCAGCTATCGTCGTCAAACGCGAACGATGCGAAAAAGTTGCGCGCTGAGGAAGGGGCCCGCAACTCGTCACCCGCGCTCCCATAGACAAAGCACGTAAAAGACGTGTGCAGGTGACCGTGATGCTCCCATAGACATACACGTAAAAGATGCGTGGGGGACAGTGGTGATACTTATAACACGTATTCCGATTAAATTTCAGATTTTCGCGAAAAACTGTTCAGTTTTCACCACAATTTGCTTGGTTGTGGTAGCCCTGCCAAGTTTCAAGCCTACTGAACACAGTCCCGGGCATAAATTATTGTTAAGTGCGCTTAAAACAATTTTAAGCGGGGTGACGGTATTCGGGCCCCTGATGAGGTGCGGGCACCTCACTATACTTGTAAAGACTCTTTGTTTAACTTTTCTGAGAACCTACTCATCAAGTACTTTCTTTCTAAGCTGTAGAAATGATCTGTCTTGGCTGGAACTACACACAAATGTAAGATGTACTCTGGCAATGCACTCTCTAGGTCATTGTCGGGATGACAGATCACATCGCGGGTCTAGGGCAATTTTACCCCCTGGGCAATTAACCAAGACCCTAATCCTAATCCTGAACCTAATCCTAACCCTAACTCTAACCCTAACCTTTATTTTTGCTCTAACCTTATCACTAACCAGTATTTAGCTGGGGGGGGGGGGGGGGGGTGGTAATTGCCCTGATATGCACCTCTTGTGTACATCACCCATAACCTGATGTGTTTGTAAATTTCATTTCAATCCTCTTTGCTGGAGCTTTTTTGTTTCTGTTTCTATGTATTTATCTTATCCATATTTAGATAAAACAATTTGTGTCAAAAAGACAGCAAATTTTTGATCTGAAGTTTGTCATGCATACACACACACACACACACACACTCACAAAAGCGCCAATAGTAAGCTACAGGGACTTTCTAAACGTTTCAGAAAAAATATGAAAGAAAAAAGAATGCATCTTTAATAAGGAAAAAAAATCATTTGGTGCTTAACTTAAAAAAAAGAAGATGAAGAAGAAATGAAGAATCTACTCTACATTTCAAAGTACTTTTCTTGTTTGTAGTAATTGCATTTTAAAAGTACAATGTACTCTTATTTTCCACACACCACATGTAATGAATATTTCCAGTCAGTGTACCACATCTCAAGATCCCTTTGGGGCAAATTATTTGTTTTATAGGGCCCCATGAGTACTCCTAATAGCATTGTCAGTCTCTGGTGTTTAGGCCTAAACAGCATACAGTGTACATGTACATCTTCATTGTATACAATGTATTGTATTCTCCGTGAATGGAGAAAGGATGTCCTACACAAATTTCTACATTTAATCCTACATTGCATGAAGTTTCTCCCTTCCACTTGTAAGAATCTTGTACAAAGTTTCTGGTATATTTGTTCAAATATTTCGTGAGAATTTTACAAATTGTGATATGTCCTGTTTTCCATATAATTTGTGATTTACTGTTCAAATGGTGATAATGCCATGCCTGTGTTACAGGGAATGTTGTTGGAGTGATTTTTGTGCTGTTAGAGCTGTGTGCCCAATATCAAGTCCCAGTAACAAGGCTGTAACCAATATAATGCACATACAAATTGTACATAGTACATGTACTGTACATTTTTTAGCTCACCTGAGCCGAAGGCTCAAGTGAGCTACATTACGATCGCTCTTCGTCCGGCGTCCGTTGTGCGTCGTCCGTCGTGCGTAAACTTTTTACATTTTCATCTTCTTCTTGAGAACCCCATGACCGATTTTCACCAAACTTGGCAGGTAGTATCCCTAGGGGGTAGGATCTCAGTTTGTCCAAATGGGCACCATGGCCCACCTGGGGGGGGGGGGGGCCCAGGGGGCCCAAACACCCTAAAATTAAGGAATCTGTAAAAATTTTCTTCTCTAGAACCAGAAGTGATAGAGCTTAGTTAATACTATGAGTTAGTCCATTGATGACTGTAGTTTCAAGTTTGTTCATGGGGGAAGCAGGGGTGCCCCCCCCCCCCTTGGGACCCGGGGGAGGGGGGGGGGGTGAGGAGAGGTCCTAATGGGGCCTAAATTGTACATTTTCATCTTTACTTTGATATCCCCATGTCTGATTTTCACCAAACTTGGTAGGTACATGTAGCATCCCTAGGGGGATAGGATCTCAATTTGTTCAAATGGGCACCATGGCCCACCTTGGGGTCCCCAGGAGGGCCCAAACCCCCTAAAATTAAGGAATCTTTAAAAATCTTCTAGAACCAGAAGTGATAGGGCGTAGATAATACTATGAGTTAGTACATTGATGACTGTAGTTTCAAGTTTGTTCATGGGATTGGCGGAATCAGGGGTAGCCCCCCCCCCCCCCTTGACCCAGGAGAGGGGATGGAGAGAAGTCCTACAGTTGTAATGGGGCCTGAATTGTACAGTATGTTCATCTTCTTCTTTAAAACCTCATGATGAATTTTGACCAAACTTAGCAGGTAGCATCCCTAGGGGGATAGAGTCTCAATTCCTTCAAATGGGCACCATGTCCCTCTTGGGGGGCCCCTAGAGCCCCCCCCCCCCCCCCCACCCCCATATTAAGGAATATTTAAAATCTTCTACTCTAGAACCAGAAATGATAAAAGCATAGTTAATACCATGAGTTTGTACATTGATGACTTTAGTTCCAAGTTCGTTCATTGCAGATCCAGGGCTGCCTGCCCCCCCCCCCCCCCCCCCCAAAGCCTGGGAGTTGAGGGGGGATCCATATGCAGACCTAAGTTTCCAATGTTCTCAGGTAAGAGTGTGCAAGAATGCATGGAAGGTGAAATTGTGATACTCAGGTGAGGGCGTGACCCCTGGGTCTCTTGTTTATTATGAGAATAGATGGAAATGCCTACTGGTAATTGTTAAATGTACAAAAATGAACATTTGTGTATGCAGGGCCCTGCTGCACAAAAAGATACAATCAAGCATACATTGTACAGCCTTGTACATTGTACTTTATTAGTCAGAAAATCAATACAATACTAGTACATACAATGTACAACTTGTAAGTCTGGTATCGGCAATCAGAGTGAGTATTCACAGACTACTATACACGTATGTTTGATATTCTGACTCTGTAGTATCTGATCTCAACTTTTATGCAACAGGGCCCTGTATTATTAACTTCTTTTTGTCCTTAGCATGGCATTACCAATTTCTTGCAACAGCTGAATAGCTGAATGGGCACTTGGGCAATGATCCCCCCATTCACTGGTAACACTACCAGGCAGTGCTAATTTACATTGTACAATTATATTTTACTTGCCCTACAGTATGATTTAGTTACGATGTACCTTAGGCAAGTTTGTTTGTAGCATTCTGTCATGGTCCATTGGAACAACTTATCATGGATCATACAATGTACAATTTTTCAAGTTCAGAGCCTCAGAATCTTGCTTCCAGAGTATTTTTGCACAGTATTGCTCATGTTTGATAATGAGTGTGTTGGTGATTTATGTAAATTATTGATAATACTGTTTTAGTTTATGTTGCTCCTAGCGAGCAGAATTACCGAATAACACATTATTCAAAGAGTGCAGGGTACATTTCAACTTTAGACTAACATGATGTCCTAGTACAATCCTGTATCAGCTGTTGTAGGTACAGTTATGTATCATGCACTTTTCACAAGATTTGTTGAAGTGCAATATGCATCACAACAACAAATGGGCTAAGCATAGTCTATTGATTTATCACCCCATTGATTTATCACCCCTTGTTGAAATTGTGTTTGGCGATATCCCTTCCCTTCTAGTAACCTACTGTGATTTGACTCATACAGCTCTTCAAAAATGTAGGCAAAAACACCTTCAGTTCTGATTTATGCATTAGATAGTCAAAGTCAGGTTCAGACATGCTGTCACTTGCCCATAATGCTCACCTACCTGGCAGCTGTAGGCAGGAAATGCTAATTTTCATTTCCCTTTGCAGCATGTCTGCATGCTCCTTTGGAATGAATGTTTTATTTCAGTGAGTTGAGTACAATGTATCAGCAGCCTGATTGAAGAGGGGACTGACACTTTAGGACAAGTTCACCTTTGGCTTCATAGACATGTGGGTTGAGTGAATGCAGCAATATTAGTAGAACACCCAATTAGAGTTTGAGCAAAATCGGACAATCCGTTAAAAGAACTTTATGAATTTTTGAAGTTTCTGCTCAGTCACGGCTGGATGAAAAGACTACTATAGCTTGTGATGTCACATGAGTACAACAATATAAAGAAAGAATAAAGAAGATTTAACATATTTCCATTTTTCTCGCATAACAAAAGAACACTCGACTTACTCTCTTTCAGAAGGCAGGGGGAATAATGTTACCCTTAACATACATGTACAGTCAGTAGCAAGTCGAAAAACTGTGCACTTTATTCAAAAAGTAAAGTTTTGTGAAATTCTCTTTTTATTTTCCTTATACAATGTATACTTGTAGTTGTACGCATGTGACATCATACACTGTAGTAGTTTTCTCTTCCAGCAGTCACTGCGTAGATACTTAAAATATTCATAACTTTTGAACGGATTGTCCAATTTTCCTCAAACTTTTACTTATTAATGTGTTCTACTAATATTGCTGCATTCTATCAATCCTTATGTACACATATGAAGGTGGACTTGCCCTTTAAGATACAAATGTAGTAGCTGCACCTTATGCTGCAGATTGGTGTACATTGTATGAGCTCATTACCTTGTAGAGCGAGATACATTTTATATTTAAGGCCTATAGCAGGGCTCCACACTAACTTTTATTTTTGGTGGCCCAAAGGCAAACATCCAACCTTTTTTGCTGGCCCGATCAGGCTACCACATTCTTCATTTCTGAAATTTTGGTGGCCCGACGTGCGTTTTTGGTGGCCCCGGGCCACCGGGCCACCGTTAGTGTCGAGCCCTGCCTATAGTTTAATTTTTGTTCTCCCTCCCAGCATTTTGTTTTTTCTGTTTAGAAAATTAAACATCACATGCTGTGAACTTTATGTCAAATTGTTTAGAATTATGAAAAAAAAAACATTCTGACTCTTTAAATGTGTTTTTTTTTTCCCCAGCTTTACAAGGAACTGTTTGGGCATATCTGTATTATTTTTCACAACTTGCAAGTACATTTATTCTGTCATGCTTGTTAAGTTTGTATTAAGTGCGGAGTCCGAAGTTGTGGCCAACCCCAACAATGTAATTCAATAGTATGCATACCAGGTAAGGATCCAGACTTCATGCTGTGATACATACTAACTGTAGGAGTGTATTTGGTTTTCATCTCTACATGTGTAGTTGTAATGAAGTTAGATTTCTATTTCTGCTCCCCTGTAGTGATGTGCTTGTGTGGTCGTTTGCCCTAAAACTGTTATTTCCAGTGAACTACCAAGTGATACAATATCATTAAGTTAATATACACTGTAAATATATGCAAAGCTGTGCATGAGATACAATGTGTGTTTTAAGATTTCCTCTCAATTTTTTTTTCTTTTTTTCTGGACAACAAGAAGATGCTGGTCAACACATCTGTAGGAGCTGAAATTGCACATAATATCCAGATCTGTATGATGCAAGCATTAGCAAAAATATTCCATTTTTTCCCCCTCATTTTTTTTTTCTTTTGCAGGCCAACTTTGTCTTGGAAGATGATGCACTACTTAGCACGCAGAAGGAAGAGTTTGACACCATCCTGTGTCTGAGCGTAACCAAATGGGTCCACCTCAACTGGGGAGATGCAGGCATGAAACGTTTCTTCCAGCGCATCTTCAGAGCACTCTATCCTGGAGGCAGACTGATTCTAGAGCCCCAGGCCTGGCCCTCATACAGGAAAAAGAGAAAAATGACGGTAGGTAGTATCATGCAAGATCTCTCTTATTTTTGTTTGTTTGTTCGTTTGTTTTCTACATATGAATACCATCTCATCCATCTCTATGAATCCTGACATCTTTCTTCCCATTGCATCAAGTTTTACCATATAGGCACTCTGCATTCATGCATTGCAAGAAGATTCAGTGGTGTCATTGTTGTATAACATGAAAATTTTTGTTTTGTTTGTTTTTGTTCTCTCTTTGTTCTTTTTTTTTGGCATGTGACGTATCAGCTCTTGGTTACTACATATTAACATATTGCTTACATACTGTAAAAGTGGTTTCTTTCGCAGTGGTTTTATTTTCGCGCTTTTCGCGCTTGAGGTTGAACCGCGAATTTAACATCACACGAAAATGTTTTGAACTCGTCGCTTGTATAACGCTATCATTACCGACCGCGAATTTAAACACACGCGAAAAAGTCCGCACCGATGGAAACTGCAAAAGTTTCTGTACGCGAAAGAAACCACTTTTACAGTACAGCCTAGCAATGGCATGTAGTGACCAAGTACTGTATTTATAACCCTTGTTGACACAACCATCCACTAGTCTACATTGTGCCGTTGTGCTGAGCATGAGCAGACCATCAAGATACACAAATATGGGGGATGAGAAAAGGAGTTTTCTGACCCTTGCACATTGGCAAAGGTCAGGATGCACCCTCACCATTATCACTCTCTTACACATGAATAGGGCTGTTGATCTCAGTAGTTTTGATGGGTGCACCCACACACATACTCACAAACACACACAAGAAACTATAACATAATCATATTTCTTGCTTAAAGGCAAGTTCTAAGCTTGTTTGTTTGTTGTTGTTTTTTTCCTGACAATGTTAGCCAAGGGCTTACTTTGTAAATGGGTGTCTGTTCTTAAACCTCATATGCTCAGCATGCAAACACCAAATGCTCTTTCACGTTCTTACAAAGCATAGTCTTTATCTCGTATTCAAATCTTGTTTATCTGAAATCGTTTAGGCAGCGAGAAGTGGTTGGAAGAAAAGAAGGAAGAAGTCATTGTATGTGTAGCAGAAGCTGTGACAACTCTCATCAAATACTCCCTAAAATCATCTGATATCTGAACTCAATGGGAGGGAGAATTAGTATTCTCCCCCCCCCCCCAAAAAAAAAAAAAAATCAAACAAACAAACAAAAAGATCCACCAGCATGTACATGATACCCTCAAGTACCTGCCTTAAATGGTCAATAGCATAATCAGGGTATGCAATTGTGTAACAGGGCAAAAATGAAAAAACTTGGTGAAAATGCTTTTTTTGTTGTTTGATGTAGCTGAGTGTTCAAATTTTCATTTCATGTAAAGAAAGAGTCAAAATTTTGCATTAAACTGTGCATAAATTAGCATTTAAATTAGGGGTGTCGAATTACATTGAAATGACTAATATATTAGAAAAATTCATTAAAAAAAAGGAGAATGTTTTTTTCATCTGATATTGCTGTTAGATATTCCTGATAAATATCCCTTTCATTCACCACCAGCACATAGCCATGACATATCACAAAATATGAATGAATTTCATATTTTCACTTCTCGAAATGGATGATCAATTTTGTAGGCATTATTTTGAATTCAAATAAAACCACTTTTACATATTTTATCATATTTCACTTTTGCCAAAGAGTGAAGAGGCGAAACTTTCAGGAATGGGTAACAGACATATAGTGGCCATTATTACAAATTTTTATGGATTTAGGGCTGGTACTTTGGAAGATATTATATTTTTCATCAAAAAATTATCTGTACAGTTTGACCTTGAATGTGCGCACAGTGTTTGGATCAATTCTCATATTTGTAAACACAGATAGAAGAATGAATGTGAGATTTATGATGACTTGAGTTGATATCCAAGCTGTGACACTCAAACAATGACATATTAAGCCAAAATACTATGTTTTTGCTTATGATATCTTTAGAAATTGAACAAGCATTGAAATATGAACACTAAACACTTATCATATGACCTTCATGCAGTATAACATGGGCGTGTATCGCACTTTTTTATGCTCAGCAATTTGTAAAAATATAAAAAAATAAGTTCCTATTGCTCAAATTTGCTAAAATTTTCACACAATAGATTTCTACATATGTACAATTCATGGTTAAAAAACAAGGATATTCAATAAGGGGAAAAGATTCTTTAAAGTAGTCAAATTAGGATATACCTCACTGGAAATACTGAAAAACGGCTGCACTTATTTTACTCAGCATTTGAAAATGGCTCAAAACTCAAAACTGGCTGAACATTTATTGGCAAACAGCGCACCATATTGTAGTGTGTCTTCAGTACTTTCAGGAAAAGCAGAAAAATAAGCTGTTTCTCCATGTATAGCTGTACAGCATGGGTTAAAAGGTCACAATGTCACAAAAATAAGCCAGCATTACACTCCTACCAGGATGGGACTTCAGACCTTATAACTTTCTCCAGCTGAAAGAACCACTGTTTTTTATTGCATGCAAGCAATGCCAAGAAAAAATCCATTAATTTGATACCAAACACATAGGGGTAGACTTAAAATATGGACCTCAAATTTTGATTTTACGTAAGTTGTAAAACGCTTTTTTTGACGCATTACGTGGGTTTTGGGGGACTTTTTGGTAATTAATCTGTAATAATTAACAGTAAATGAGAAGAAATTAGCTAATGTCTTACCACATGTGATTACTGATGTCTTAGCATGCTGCATGTGAATTTTTAAGTCAGTTGGTGCATTCTTTTAGAAGTTATAATTTTTTAAAGTGAGAAAGTCATGATTGCATACCCTGATTGTGCTTATCACCTTATGCGCTTTAAAGTCAGAGAACTTACCGTCTGCATGGGAATGAAGTACTAAATACAAACAGCTGCAAAGTTTGTCTACAGAGTAGTATATAATAGTGTGCATTCCATTCTAATACTAATAGGGCATTTATTATAATGCAGGTTAGGAAAGTGCTATGTCAAAGAGTGGATGTAAGAGTAAAGATTGAATTACCAGTTTTGGGAAGTTAAATTTTATTGATTTTCAGCAGAAAATGCTTCCCATACTCACTACATCTCTTGGAAGAGCTCACTTTTTAAGGGGGTGGTATAAGTTTGGTTGAGATTTGTCTCCAGGATTCCAACTTTTTGTGAGATAATGAAAACCTGTTATGAAATATGAGGGAGCATACAATTCTAAAAGGATTTCAAAGTTTATTTGATAAAGATTGGTTTTGAAATGGCTGAGATATCCACATACAAAGAGGTCCAAATAAAAGGGTGGACCAACATTTCTTTAAGACCACTTGTTTTAATTTGTTTTTGGATATCTTAAGCTGTTTATAAACCAATTTTCATAAAATAAACTTTGAATTCCTCTTAGAATGTATGCTCCGTAATAACTCATAACTGGTTTCTAATTATCTCGCAAAACTTAAAATCTGAAGTCATATCTCGACCAATAATACACCATTCCTGTAAAAAGCATTGTATTATGATGTCCATTCAAATAAATGGATATACCAGTACATGACAGATATGACTGAACCAACACTCAGAGGTTTCTCTCTCTGTCAGACATTAATATAATGAAGTTTTTCCAAATGTCATGTGATTCAGTTGTATTTGGGGTGCACCAAATACAAACCAGTGCATGGACAAATCCACACTAGTAGAACACACACGTGCACGTGCAGTGCATTCACACACCCGCTCACAGATCCCTTTCTGCTGTGGATTGTACGTGCTGGCATGTTTTGCAAACTGCAAGTGTATAATCAGTGTCAAGTTTGGTGTGTATTGAGGATTACTCACCACCCCTAGTTCTTCCTCTCAAAGTTGAAGTAGTCTTGTAGAATCTTTCCTGTCGCAGTATAGTGTATTCTCTTCTTGGCTTTAAAGTACTGTTTGATCCCAGGTATTAAAAAACAAAAGGCAGACATGATGTCCCTTGCAGTAGAAACTTGTCTCTGCAGTTAGCCCCCTTTCCAGCATGTGTACATTTATGTTTTGGTCACTGAAATAGTTGTAGATGACATTATGATTAGGCATTCAGATCTTTATGAAGTTACTAGTAGTTAAAAGGCTTTAAAGGGGGAAAATGAATATTTTAATCCAATGGTGGTGCAAATATCCAGCAGGTGCATTTTAAATACTGCATCAGTGGAAATCATTCAATAGACATTTTATTAGAGCTTTTGACTGAAATCATGATCAGTCGGTACAATTGCTGTATGAAACACATTTTCAAAGTTCCTGAAATTGTTACAAATGAAGATAAAATAACATGTGCTCAGTCGAAACATCTGAATTATTATTGGTAATCTGAAATTTAAAAAGCATCAAAGATTGGCATTCTGAAAAGTTCAGGGAATGCATGGATTATTGTACTTGTACTTGTAAGTCACTGCTGTCATTAATTGGGCATGGTGACAGCAGACCATCTAACAAATACAGTATATTGTCTTGATCATGCAGTATTTTGTGTGTTCTGCTTTTTTATGTCACCATATTGCTGTGGCATTTTTTTTTTCAATTGTGCTTGAGCAGGAATGATATTTTCCCTTTAAAGAGGTGCCTGCTACATTGTATTTTAAAGTTTGACTAAAAGCCCATTTTTAACAAACCTTACCCCGACAACGTTGGGACAATGTCCGGAGAGCAAATTCCTTGCCTTGGGCAATAAAACCCTAGGAGAGTTAGGGATACCTTTAATTAACAGACATACACCAAAACTTTCTCAGGGTAGGTTTCCACAACAACCTACCTTTTCATGCACAAAGGAGGTGTGGTTACAAGCCATTCACATGGTGCTCATTGAGCATATGAAAGAAATGTTACCGCGAGAGCGTTTTAACAGAAAGGTTTTCGGGGTAAATGTCAGGGTAATTACAAACTAATTACAAACAAGCTTGCTAGGATATAATGTAGCAAAAGTTACCAACGTTCGAGCAACATTCTGTGGGGACCGTTTTAGCAGGCAGGGTAAAAAATGATTGCCCTGATGTTGTCATGGTAACTCTGGTTTGAAAGACTCTTTTGAAACAGGGCTTTAGACTTTAGGTAATGACTAGCACCCATTAGAGCAACAAGTGGTCATAAAAGCATGTTGACATGGAAATTTAGAATGAGTGAAGAGTGGAAGAGTGTGACCTCATTCAGGATCATTTTGATCAGGCTCTATACAAAACACTGCATATTTGATTGTACATCCTTGTTCTGGGTGTAAGCTTGTATAAAACATGCCTTCTGGGCAAAAGTAAAGTCCAGGTTTTGAAATTGGGAGGTTTGACAAGATTTGATGTTGGTGCTTATTTGCATCGAAGGACAATTTATTAATCACTTGCAGTGACACAACTTGATGCAAGAATCATATGCTAATAATATCATGCAGTACCTGCTGCTATAAGGGATAAAGAACTATCATTGGCTATAGGGCAGAAGCCCAGTAGTCTATTGGACATGATGGCTTTCCAGCAATCAGGAGGTCATGGGTTCTAATCCCACCCCAGTATGCACACCCATTATCATGGCTGTTATTCTAAACACTGAATAATTGGTGCGTATTTACATCGATGAAGGGCAATGTGTCAATCAGTAGCAACTTTTTATGTGTGATATCTGAACAAGTAGATTTGGAACAGGAATCCTTGGAAGGAATGTTTTGCAACATAATTTCGTGACTTTTTATGCCTCCGCCACGAAGTGGTGCCGGAGGCATTATGTTTTCGGGTTGTCCGTCCGTCCGTCCGTCCGTCCGTCCGTCCGTCCGTCCGTCCGTCCGTCCTTCCGTCCGTCCGTCCGTCCGTCCTTCCATCCGTCCGTAATAAATTTTGTGGGCAGGGTAACTATCAAAACCTTTTAAGGTATCCTAATGAAACTTGGCATGTATGTGTATTAGGGGGTGAAGTTGTGCCTATCAACTTTTGGGTGCACATGGTCAAGGTCAAAGGTCAAAAGGTCAAGGTCAAATACGTAAAATTTCACTATTTCCTCCATATCTATGCAATGCCTGAAGATATTTTCTTGAAACTTAGTGTATACATGTATTACCCAATTAAGATTCTCTTGTGAAAGTTTTGGGTCATGAGGTCAAAGGTCAAAGGTCAAAAGGTCAAGTTAAAATATTAAAACTTCGCTTTTTTTCTCCGTACCTTGGAAATTGTTCAAGGTATCTTCATGGAACATAGTATATAAACATGTACTGACTGGCAGTTATTATCTAGAGAATCTAGGGTTCATAGGGTCAAAGGTCAGGGGTCAAAGGTCAAGTGCAACACTTCAAATTGTCACTATTTCCCTCATATTTATGTAATGCCAGCAATTTTTTTTTTTTTTTACACTTGGTGTATGCATGTATAACCTAGATTATCTGGAAAGTTTCTTTTTCTCTTTTTTTTTTTTTTTTGGGGGGGGGGCGGGGGTTTGCCTCAAAGGTCAAAGATCAAGGGAAAGTGCTGAACTAACTTTTTCCTCCATATCTCAGAAGTGGCTCAAGTTATCTTGAAACTTACTACATATTTATGCATGTTCTGCCTGACAGTGATTATCCTATGAATTTTAGGGTCAAAGGCCAAAAGAAAACGGTAACAGTGTACTTTTCAATACAGAAAATACACTTTTTCTCCATACCTTGAAAATTACAGTATTCATACACTTATGAATGGGTCAAAGTCAAGTTAAAGTCCTTGAATCCCCAAATACATGCTCTCCTATTCATCTAATTAAACCTAGGTAAAGGAAGGTGAACATTCAACACATTTGTGACAAACATGTAATTTCAATATTTTACCAATATTGTGAAAATGTAATTATGCATTGTCCACATGTACTATAGACCTATTAGGAGAATCATGCATTATGGCGGAGGCATAGCAGTCGCCTTAGCGACATTTCTAGTTGTATCTACTACTTTTTCTTCTCCCTCTCTGTACTGTTGCCAGTAATTGATATTAGAGAGGAGATTTTTCTTTTTTTTCTTTCAACTTTCAGGGAAACCTTTGTTACCTCTGAACCTGCATGTTTCTATCATTTATTGCATTCATGACTGCAAATGAAAATGTGACTAACTTACCAGACATTGGCAGTGAGAATTGTTCACATCGTAGTTTTGTCAAGAGACAAGTGTTGGATATTTCGCTGACAGCCATTCATGACTTTGTGTTCAATAGCGCTGCACTCTCATTTTAGAGCTTAAAGTGATGATTGACCAAAAATAAATACTTGCAGTAGAGTCTGATGCCAAGACTAGTCATGCCTTCTTCGTTGATAGTTGCCATGTCTCCCTCTGTTTGCACCTTCACCTGCTAAATTCCATTACCCCTCATTTTGCATTCTGCAAGAATCTCTCATTGCCCATGAATCACTAAGTGCAGAATACACTTGTCATGGTGGCAAGTCGGAAATGTAGGGAAAGATGGAAGCTGATAGGACCCTCTTGATCACAGATGTCTATTAGACTCTCACGTCACTGAAAGAGAGATGATGGGTGCGAGGATTCATCAAGTAATTCTATCTCTGAGTCAAATTCATTGCTAGAAATATTCTGTATCCAGATTGTTTAATTTATAATCAAGTTTCTAATTTCATCAAGTTAGGAAGATTCTGATGTGATGAATATAAGGTACAAGTACAAAAGTAGTCAAAGTTTGCAAACAAAACAAAATGCTGTATCCAAACTTCTTAAAGGTGCACTTGTTAACAGTTGACATCATTTGTAGTTTCTTCATATCATATTTTCTCAGTCTGTGTGATAAAATACCTACAGCAGTAAAGTCTTTTGGCAATCCACCAAATTTTATTTTTATCTTATCACATCGCCCGTAGTCCATGTTACCTCTTATACATGGACATGATGATGTACTTCCCTTTTTCTGCCACAATATCTGCTTGAATGGCTTCAATCACCCATATTTTGCTAGAGTGCAGTGTTAGAATAAAAGTACACTATATCCCTACTTTTTATATTGTACAAGTGAAATAATTTTGTTCTGCAGAATGATCCATCGAATCACAACACTTCCAATGAGACATCATATAAACAGTGTATGTTTGTATTGTCCTGTAAACCCAATTTGTATTGCATCCTGAATAATTGACGTTGCACCTGAGGGTTGCTGAATTGCAACAAGTAAAATGAGTCCTCTACCGATAAAGAAAACATTCATGGTTATAAATGCTATGTGAATAAATCTTAGCCTTTTTTTTTTTTAATCTTTCTTCAAAAATTTATTCCATCTTCCATCCAAGAGTGAAAGTACAACGTACACTATGTGCTGAATGCCCAACGACGTAACTTCAGCTCAAAGTTTGTGTTCTTGTGGCTGGCGGGCTATGACCCAAGCTAGTGCAGTCCCAGCAGCAATACTGTAGAAGTGGATATTTTCGCATGACTAATTTTTCGCGCTAGGCCGGATAAGAAGAGTTTAGCATGTTTTTAATTCTGCTGAATCCAGACATCAACTACTAGACTATATGGCAAGCAAATAATATTTGCGTGCTTTTATTTTCGCGCTAGTTTCGGGTTGCACGAAATGCGCAAAAATTTCAACACCGCAAAAATTTCCACTTTTACAGTATAACAAAGGAAGGGCAATTGATAGCTATATACCTGGGTTCTTCGACTTCTTGTTAAAAATGGTTTTGCCTATGTTCTTACACTTCGGAAGTTTATATTAGCCGTCCTAAAAACTACAAAAATTAGGCTTTACATTCATTGTTGCAGTTCTCTATACACTGAGTGGTTGATACTCCTTGTAATTGAATTCCACATTCAGGACTACAAGTTGTAGGGCAAATTACATTCATGTTGTGAACATGCGTACAGAAAATCAAAGTTGCCTCTAATTGGGTGGACATAATGAGTGGACCGCAGCTTTCTGTCACTGCAAAAGAACAGTAACAGTATCCTCATCCACACCATTGAAAAGTCCCGAATATGTCTGCACAGACTCATGACGTGGTTATATCATGAAAATGAATCTCCTCATCAGTCCTATCCAGGCATACCTACACCGTATGCATTTCAATTTTCATTTGAAATACATTGTAATTATCTGTTCCTTTATTGGGACTCTATCAATTTAGTGACAAATTTTGAATGCTAGTACTCTTCACATTAACAAAAGGAAAGCATGTCCACTCTGCTTCATATGAGTGTGTTACAGGCTAGACTGAATGTTCAAATGGGTTGTCTTGTTTGTATTGAAAATATAGGGGAAATGGCTATTTTTGTTCGTGGGGACAGGAAAGCAGTAATAAAGTTGATGATCTTTGTCTGAGATAAATGTTTGCTGAAGACTTCAATGGACGTCTCCGCATCCATCCTCATTACTAGCACTCAAGGGCAGACCTCCCCCCCCCCCCCAAAAAAAAAAAAATAATAATAATAATAACTTCGATTATATTCCCTTTTGGAAGGGAAGAAAGTCAGCTGATGGGAGCATGCTATAACCTGATTGTGCATTCTTCATATTTACAGATTTTTATATATGAATACTGTAAAAGTGGACATTTTCGCAGTATTGAAATTTTCACACATTTAGCACAACCAGAAACTAGTGCGAAAATAAAGCATGCAAATATTTTTGCTATTTGTTGCCTATAGGTGACTCCGCGGAATTGAAAACTTGTGAAACCAATCTTACCTGGCCGAGCATGAAAAATTACACATGCGAAAATATCCACTTTTACAGTACTCTGAACAATAATGAGAGTGCTTTCTTTGTTACCAGTTTATTGATTGAAAAAACATGGCAGAACTCCCAATCTGGCACATTTAGGTTTAACTTTTAAAGAGGAAGTCATTATACTTCATATTATACAAAATGTGAGAGAGAAAACCAACCAAAGTTTCAGTTGTAAACTGGATGTAAAAACTTAAATAGTGTTTACTAGTACACAAATGAAAGCACAAGTTTTTAAATTTCTGTACACAATCAAAGGTGGTATCCTGTAGGCACTGTATAGCAAAGCTAGTCAGCCATTTTATTTGATTGATGTCACTAGTTCCTGAAATAGCTTTGTATGGTTGTATCTTCTTCTTTCAAAGTGACTTTCTCACTTTTCGTTGAAGGAACTGACTTCCTCTCTAGTGGTTGAAAGGTAAAGAAGAGAGTGCAATGAGTCATCAAGAAAAAAAGTACAGAAAACTGTGCAACTTTGTGATATTTTAGATATGGATCATACAAGGAGTTCTTATAGCAAGTAGTGTCACATGGTCTCACGGACTATTAGATGCCCATTACTCACCATTTAGCAAGCTAATAACCTGATGATGTTCAACAAAGCTAACAGGCAATCTTGTGGCATTGCTGCAATTTGAGAAATGCGGAGTTAAAGAGATTGTATAGTTTTGGTTGAGACTTAACTTCAGTTTTCTAAAAAAAAAAAAATAAGAAGAAGATTATGAGAAACCTCTTATGAAATGTGAAAATTCCTAGAGGAATTCAATGTTTATTTGAGAAAAATTGGTTTTGAAATGGCTGAGATATCCAAAATAGAGTGATCTTGATAAAAGTTGGGATCCATGTACAATCCCTTTGTTGTACTCTGTTTTTGGATGTCTCAGCCATTCCAAAACCCATTTTCATCAAAGAAACTTTGAATTCCACTACTGGTATACTCTGTACTGTTTCATAAGTGGTTTCTTGGTATCTCACAAAATGTTTAAAGCTCAATCCTCATTTCCACCAATACTATACCATCCCTTTAATGTAGCCTGATTAGGAAGTGTTGTGCCATCATCAAATTCCTGTAAAGTAAAAGGTAACATGGCAGCTTCCAAATATTCTAATTAGAATGGGCTGATGAGCATAATTAAACAATTTTGTGGAAAGGAATATTGAGGTACTTCCAAGCAGGGTAAAGTTGAGGGACATTAACCAAAAAATAAAAAATAAAATAAAATAAATTTGAAATGCTTCCATTGTGTTAATTTTGCCTCATGTAAAGGATAGTTTTTGTTAGTCACTTAACCGTTAACACAACGAAGTATTCATGGATGATTCTTGCAGATAATCAAAGCTGAAGCAAAATATTCTCTTGCATGTTGCTCTCCTGTACATGTTAATAGCAGCGTCGTTCATCTTTTCCTGTACTGATGACTTATTGCACTGTACAGATTTGTGTCTTTACCTTTGAAAGAGATCTGCAATTAAAGCTCTCCATTTATTCAGGCTTGTCCCCACCCTCCTCCCAATGCTACCATTCATATAATGTGGTTTACTGTATGTAAATGCTAGCAGTAGCTGTTGCCAACATATGGCATGGGGGGGGGGGGGGGGGGGGTTCTTGTTGGATTTACTCAGTTCGGTATGCTTCAAGTAATTACTTGTGTACATTGTGTGATATGACATGAATTTAAATTTTCATGATCTCATAATGTATGATCAAACACAGTCTGAGATAACTGAAAAGATGACAAGGAGGTAGAGGTGAATATCCTCACAGTTGGTCGATCACCAAGAACTTAATACAAAATATTTCTGTAATTTGTAGCAAGCAGCTCTCATTGAATTTTTTTGAAAGAAGTTAGATCATCAATTGCATAGAAACTACAGCACCTCTGAGACATGATTATAAACTAGCAAAACAATGGGGGTGACACTCTGGAATGTCTTTTTATTTCTCTACCAATCATAGCATCACTACAATCAGTATTAAAGGACAAGTTCACCTTCATAAACATAAGGATTGAGAAAATGCAGCAATATTAGTAGAACACATCAGTGAAAGTTTGAGGAAAATTGGACAATCGATGCAAAAGTTATGAATTTTTTAAATTTTTGTGTTGGAACCGCTGGATGAGGAGACTACTACAGCTTGTGAGTCATATGCGTACAACAGTATAAAGAAAATATAAAAGAAAATTCAACATATTTTCACTTTCTTCGCATAATAAAAGAGCAATTGACTTGCCTCTTTCCAAAGGCAGGGGGAATAATATTACCCATAACATTTATCGGTAACGAGTCAGGGGAATGTGTACTTTTTTCAAAAGACGGAATTTTGTGAAATTCTCTTTATATTTTCCTTATATTGTTGTACGCATGTGACATCTAAGTTATTCATACACTGCAGTAGTCTTCTCATCCAGCGGGTACTGCACAAAAACTTCAAAAATTCATAACTTTTGAACGGATTGTCTGATTTTCCTCAAACTTTCAATGATGTGTTTTACTAATATTGCCACATTCTCTCAATCCTTATGTTTATGAAGGTGAACTTGTCCTTTAATGAACATTCCAGTTCTAAGTCTGTATACATACAACTATATTGTAACATCAGGAGTGCATTTGAATTCAGCACCTGCATGAACAGAAACTACTGTAAAACGAGGAATGTTCGCATGCATTTTAATTTCGCGAATTTCGCGAACGCCAAGATTCGCGAAATTAGAATACACGCGAAAATTCTTGTCTACACTATATGCATTGAATGCCAGTGGCATTTCGCGAAAATTTCATGCCGAAAAAAAAGCCGTCTGCTCCAATTCGCGAAAAATTCATGCCGCGAATATATCATGTTTTACAGTAATAACTTAGAGTACTGTGTCACTTCTGGCTCAGTTTCTCAAGCTAGTATTCTGCCAGCTGTCCTTTCCTTGTATAGATGTCATACCTTCATCCATTTCTTTATAACATATCTCCAAAATATCTCTGAAGAATTCCATTTTGTGAACTTGATGCAAGCCTATTTGTGACAAAAAATTAGTAACTGACCTTTTATCAGGTGATCTGAGAAATCCTCTTGGATCATTGGTTTTGTTTCATGTTAAATGCATTTACGGTATAATAAAGTCCTGGTCAACTTCTACGCAGCTGCTCAAGAATAGTATGAGTCAGAAAGAATTCCATGAAATTATTATGGAAAATAGTTTGACAGGATGTTTCTGTGGTTAGAATTGATGGGTTGTGTGGTTGTCAGATATCAAGGTCAAAATCTAATGGCACTGTTGACATGACTCAAGGAACATTTCACTCAAACTTAGACATAGATACAATATGCACAGCAAAGTACTTATACTAGTAAGTTGTCGGGGGGGGGGGGGGGGGGGGGTTAGACAAAAAAACATCAAATGTCATGGAGTCAAAGATCACAGTCAACTTTGTCTTTGATTTGTTACTGCTCACTTGGTCTGTATGGTTGGTTAAAGACCTGGGCCCAGTTCACAAAACTTGTAACCAGTAACAAGTTATGATAGTTGGTACAAGCTACTGAATCCTTGCATCTGATTGGCTGAGAGCAAATTAGTTGGAAGGCTGGCCCAGCTCGGATATGTTCGTGAATCCATGTAAAAAATTGGGTATAGCTTTATCACCAGTCGCTGTATAAGTACACACACAGCCAACAGAGCTACCAAGTCTCATGCATTCTGCGTGAGACTCAAGCATTTAGAGTCTGTCTCACGATCTCACGCATGGCACCCATTCTTCTCACGCATCGAGTGAAGTCTGCAATTTGGGCCAAAAATAAAAAGCATAGCTCAAAGGATTAAAGTGATAGTTGCAATTGAAGGTATATTTTCCCTTTGTCTTTCAAATTTAGTAAAAGATAGTCACGTAAGTATGCACCAGATCGCATCATTAAGAGCTAATGATTTAAAAAAGCTCCCTACCATGGGAGGGGGGACACCCCCTCGTTAGCGCGCGGCATGCGCGCGAGCGCCGAGATGCCGAGTTATGAAAATCTCACTCATAAAAGTTTTTTGAACTTGGCATCTCTGAGCCAAAGAATCTGGACAGGATTTATAATGGTTAATAATGAGTGTACGCTTCGATGCTCATTACACATGGTGTATTTCCTGACTGGTGCCATTCATGGTTTTCGAATGTACATGTAACCTAATGGGCAGCAAATGAATCAGATTCACTGTTTTTGTATGTACATGTATGACTGGGTAAGTGATGCACTGATATACAAATGATGCACAGGATAGAGTGCGTTAGTGTAGTGTAATCCTGTGCATCATTTGTTTTATAAAATGGGTCGAAAATTCGAAAACTAACATCATTTTTCAGCATTTTTCACGTACCTTTGTGGGTCAAGACGTCCGAAGATGTTCGTCCCAAACTTTTACGCACGTCGCACTCGCGGAAGTCCCGCACATACAGTACAGTGTGTATAAGTATAATGGGGGGTTGGGTTTCCGGACACCCGCATGAAAACTTACTTATTTTACATAGAATATGCACCCTATACCTTAAAGACTTGATATAGACTCCTCATATAGGCCTACTAGACAACATACTCTGAAAACGGCGTGAGAATTAACCTGCTAAATCGTTGGATTTGCTCTTCAAAGTGACTCCATGTACGCGTCCGGTCCCATAACGCTTGGTCTACTGTACTGTACAAAGTGTACGTATAGTACAGTATACGTACGTACGCCACATATTATGTTATGCACAAGGGAAGACAGGCCGGCTGGCCGGCAGCCCGAACTAGAAGTTGTTTACAGGATTGACAGCGCGTACGCGTATGCATGCAATTCATCAAAGGAGCCGCCGCGCGCACAGACGATCGGCAATCTACCATAGGATTACAGGCAGTGCAGTTGTACTGAAGTAAAGGAAGGAGGTGTGTCTCATTTCAGCGCTTCCTATTGGCTACATTCTTGAACCCATTTTATAATTGCATTTAATGCAAAGTCTGGTAAAGGTTAGGGGTTGAAGTGTCTTTTTACATTCTGAAATTTTGCTCTTTAAGCCCAGGCCTAACAATATGTGGCATGTATCCTTCCATAGTGGCGCAGTTTGAATCATTTAAATGCTAGTTCCTAATCTTAGTTTGGAGGGCTGTAGCAAAAATCATTTCTACAGTATGAGCAGGGAGGTGGAAGAGAGATATACTCTGATTAAATGCAGTAGCATATCCTCTGATTTTAACACCTACCTCTATGTTGAGCATACTGTCTTTTCATTATTGATGCCAGTTACTGATCTTGCTTCATTTTTCTTCTCTCTGTGTGTATATTACATTGTACTAGGAAACCACATTTCAGCACTACGAACAGATTGTCTTCAAGCCACATCTGTTCAAGGAGTACTTGTTGTCCAAAGAAGTGGGCTTTGCCAGCTGTGAGGTGATTGGCACACCGCTCAACAAATCCAAAGGTGCAGTATCAGATAAAGCATGAACAGCCACTTGTTTGCATGGTGTACTTGTATAGGTGTGTGTGTTTAAATGTAGTCCTTGAGCTTGTATCGCTTTATTACAGGTCTCTCTTCTCTGTTCAAATGTTAGTCATTAGAAACACAGAGTGTGATAGGCAGGGCTCGACATTAGCAGTGGCACGGGACCACTGAAAATTGATGTCGGGCCACCAAACTTTCAAAGAGCATATGTTTTGGCGGTTCAGTCGGGCAACTAAGATTCTAAAGAGATTGCTGTGTTTCATTTTATTTAGCACCACTACGCTTCTTTTACAATTTCAAAGACTTCTCTTAATTCTTTGATTTTGTTTTGTTTTACAGTGTACATTACCACCATGTAGTAATGGTTTTATTTCCTTGATCAGTTATTCTTTCAACCTGTAACTGGTATGTAGGTAACCCTTAAGCTCCTTTCCAAAAGCACAGGTGGCATGATGTCTGTCAACATTTTTTGATCATCAGCAGTGTTCTGCTTTCAAACAATTGGTGATGAGATTCCATAAAATGTCTTTGCAAATCCCAAGAAGGGCGATGAGGAGATCCAAATGTGGGCCTTGATTATACATTTCACCTTCTTATTGGAAACCTCCTGACCAATTTTCACCAAACTTGGCAGGTAACATCCCTTGGGCAGGATCTAAATTTGTTAAAATGGGCACCATGCCCCACCCAGGGGGCTCCCAGGGGGCCCAAACCCCCCAAAATTAAGGTGTCTTTAAAAATCTTTCCCCCCCCCCCCCCTTGGGGGCAGGGGGAGGGGTGGGAAGGTCCAAATTAGGGCCTAAATTGTAAATTTTCATCTTCTTCTTGAAAACCTCATGATGGATTTTCACCAAACTTGGCAGGTAGCATCCCTAGGGGGTTAGGATCTCAATTTGTTAAAATGCGCACCATGCCCCGCCCAGGGGGGCCCCCAATCCCCCCCCCCCCCCCCCAAATTAAGGAATCTTCAAAAAAAAAAAATCTTCTTTTCCGGAACAAGAAGTGATAGAGCTAAGATTAATACTGTGAGTGGAGGGGGGGGGGGGGTCCAAATTTGGGCCCTAATTGTACATTTCCATCTTCCACTTGAGAATGCCTGGTCAAATTTTGGTAGAGCTGTGTGTAATTTAGATTAGTGACTGCGTGAAAGGTGAACTTGCGATACTCGGGTGAGCGGAAGAGCCCCGGGTCTCTTGTTGTTATTTGTATGTGCTACTTATCAAGATTGTGTTGGCCTGAAAAGCATTACATTGTTTTTTTGCCGTTGCATACTATATCTCCCTCTTTAAAATGTTATATTTGTGCAGGGTTTGACACAATTTCCCACCATGAATAACTTGACAGAACGGTAGGATGTGTGCTGTTGTGATATTAGAACTACAAATTACTAGGCCTCACTCAATATGAACAGCATTTGACATGGTAGACAATTTGACATACATGTATTTAGGAGGAAGCTGATGAGATTTTTGAGATAGATATATCATACTCACTTTTCTCTCTTTGTTTTTGCCCCTTCTCTATTCATTTAAAACTTCTGCAGGGTTCCGTCGGCCCATACTGATGTTCACCAAGCTCCAGGCTGGCAGTCGTCCAGTCAGCCAGCTGCCCTCGCCAGAGAGGGTATCCACAACTACCAGTGACTCCGCCCAAGGCTCTCAGGCTTTGTCAAGGAGGCAGCAGCAAGAGAGGAACAGGGACTCATCCTCCAGGGATCACCGGGGCCGCCACGAGATGCGCTCCTCGAGGTCATCCTGGGATTGGCACGGGAGGAGGAGCAGAGAAGGGAAGATACCGGAGAGAAAGAAATCACACACTTCATCCAGAGCGGGGACCAGCAGCAGGCTGGCTCAAGGAGGAACGGATGCACAGAAGAAACGGAGGGTATCGCGTGAGCATGGGCACGATGCCATGGCCTTGAAGGACGAAGGAGGGAAGAACAAAGGAGGGAAGGACGAAGGAGGGAAGGATGAAGAGGGGAAGGACAAAGGAGGGAATGATGAAGAGAAGAATGAAGAAGGGAAGGACAAAGGAGGGAAGGATGAAGAGAAGAATGAAGAAGGGAAGGACAAAGAAGGGAAAGGTGAAGGGAAGGATGAAAAAGGAAAGGCCAAATCAGAGAAAAGCATTGACACCAATGACAATCTGCCTCCAGACGAGATGACGAAAGCAGCTGATGAGATTAAGGATCACGTCATGCCCAAGGAGGGTATGAAATCAACGAAGGAAACCAAACGTAACCATGGTGATATTGGCAGTCTTCCCCCTGGTGGCATAATCCAGCAGGCACAAGACAAGCCCAGAGGTGAACCTACTATTGATGCTGCATCACCAGAAGAATCTGTGATGGTAACAGAAGAGCAGAGCACGGTAGAGGGTGAAGTGCACCTCCAGAATTAAGTGACTTTTGTCATAGATGTGACCAGAGAGATGAAAGATTAAGACTGGAAGGACAGTGTATGAGGGAAATGGAAAAAAAGTGGTGAAGTCATGCTCCACATTCAGACTTACTCATACTTTTCTGCTGCAAGAGAAGTTAGAATTTGAAGGATTAGTTTCTCGTGATCTGCACTACTTGAGTTATGCCAATTCTTGATACCTTTTCAGCCTTTGTTACTCCCTACTGGTTGGACAATGAGCGTTGTTCAGCAGACTTTATTGTCATCACCCAAAGCTGTTGGGGACTTTTGCTTGCTTAAGCTCTAACCTTTGCTTTGCATTTGATGTTGGACATGTTATGTTTAACATTATTTCATGATCACTTTGTTTTTTTGTGTATATATCCGTCAAAAGTGCTTGTGGCAAGTAATGTTATGTTGGGACAGGTATCAATGTACCAGGGCCATTCAGTATTTTAGTTTGAGCACAGTTTCCTCTGATCACATGGGCAGTGTTCTATCTGTAGAGATAAACATATACCTCTTCTCACGGCACATACAGGGCTCAACGTTACTGGTGGCCCAGGGCCACTAAAAGTGGACTTTGGGCTACCAAATTTGAAAAGGTTATCTTGTGCTGGCCCAATCAGGCAAATTCAGAATGGATAGTTACATTTGCTATTATTTTGTGCCACTATGTATCTTTTTCGGGCCACCAGAATTTCCGATTTTGAAATTTTAGTGGTCTTAATGGACCATCAGAGTAGAAAAGTTGGTGTTGAGCCCTGGCATCTGACCTTTAATACCAAGAGTGTTTAGAGAATATACATTGACCCCGTTTACAGTGCGGGGCTGGGCCGAGCCGCAGCCGAGCCCAGCCTCAATTGCGAGGCCGGGCCCCGCAATTTTGTCCGTTTACACTGCCGGGCTCGGCCGCGCTTTTGATTCAAACCTTTCAATATGTTGTCGTAGTGGCGCTCTGCTTGTAAACAAATGCAATTTGGTATTGTCTGGTTTTCAGACCCTTTGCCAAATGAATTCCGTGGCGACAAAGTCGCCGTTCGGGCAAAGGCCTTTGCCGAAGGAAAAAATCCTTTGCAGGACAAAACCACCTTAAACTATATTAGTTTTCGACGTTGAGGGGGTTAATATCCCGAATAGCGCAAGATACAGGCAGAGGGTTTGGAAGCCAGACTAAAATTGGCCGCGCATTTGGCCCAGTTTGCGTTTACACTGCGAAAAGGCCGAGACCACCTCTAGAGCGAGGCCAAATGCGAGGCCTTTTTGGCCTCGCAATTGGCCTTTTGCGCGTTTACACTGAAGTGAGGCTGGGCTCGGCCGCGGCCGAGCTGCGGCCGAGCCTCGCACTGGGGTCATAAAGAGCTTGTGAGCTCCCTGCCACTCTACTCTGCTCAAAAACCTGCCTTTCTTTTATCAATCTGTGCAGTACAGTTTGTAGATGTCTTTAGGCTTTTTAATCTTTTTTATTTCAATATTCTTTTATAGAGACTCCAAGGGAGCATCCAAGCTTAGGTCTCTATCACTTAACACTTTTCTGCCAAATCACTCAAAAACTGTTTTGAAGGAAAGTAATTCACACAGCTTCTCGTGGAAATATGACTGAAGGAGGAGACAGTTATGTTCATTTCATCATAAATCTGTCCTGTGATGCTGCGCTGTAGCTTGTAAGCATTTTGAACAGTACCATCTTCAAGCTTCACGAGGCAGCAGGTTGCATGGTCACCTTGCAACAGGCACTGCTATTTCCAAGTGAGAAATGGTACAAAGATCAATGCACACCAAGAAATCATATATTGTTAATGTAAAGGGTTGGATGAATTTCACCTGTGTAGTGATACAGCAACATGCAGGGAAGTTGGATTACCAGGCATTTATTTTGTGTACGGACACCTACAGCAGCTGTAGAATCGAGACATATCATATTTCAGTCACATAAGCTCTTGAGAGCATTAAAGGTGCACCCGTATTGCCAGGTGGTTTGTACTCAGTGGGCTGAGTGCTTGTCAGCAAACAAGACTAGGACCTACAGCAATACTGTATAAGCTGTTATTTTCGCATACATATATTTTTGCGAATGAGGAGGTCATAGACATTTTCGTGAGACATAAGTGCACTATTAATACTACCGTACGGTGACATTTTCATGTGTTGTCAAATTCGCGGTCGCACAGCGATTCGCAAAATTCGCAAGAATTAAACCCTTGCAAAAATAACAGCTTGTACAGTACCGTAAGGAGTCTCCCATGTTCTTGAAAGTTCACTCATGTGGGTTTGTACCAATTGTTTTTTTCTCTCTCTCTCTCTTCTGACTGCAACACCATTGGAAATATCACTCAGGCATGAACTTAAATGTTGTTTGAATGGCTGGCCAATCTATTTGGACATTTTGATTGGCATAATTTCTTTCTCTTTTTTTCCAACTAAATGGAGGGATCTGAAGAGCCACACAGCTCTGGTTTTCTCTTAATCTATTCTGCTGGTGACACAACTTCTTCATGATGACATTCACATGCTGCATCTGTTCAGTCAGGTTGTGTTACCTGGTTCAGAGTTTTGATGTGGTTCATTGAAAGGTTTGTTGTTTTTTGTTTCCTTGTGGCTTGGAAACAGAGCTCAGTGACCAGTTTTCAGTGTCATTTAGTCATACTACTTTCTTGCCTTGGTTCGATATTGATGATATGGAAGCATTTTTACAGACTGCTGTCATGTAAAGATGTGAGGAAAGGGAAACAATGAGGCTTAACCCATGGACTTTTATTTTTTACACAGCATGTTGCAGTGGTAATGATACAGTGTAAAGGAAGTGATGATATCCTTTTATGTTTTGTTTTTTTATTGAGAGAGAGGGGTGGGGGGAGGGAGGGGGTTTGCACTTGGTCATACAAATAAGTTGGCTTTCTTCTAGTTATAAAATTGGACTAATTGATAGTACATGATTACAATGATCTTGCAAATCACTGTGCCCAAAATGATCGGCAAGCAACACTTTTCAGTTTTCCCATGTGGTTAGCAGCGTGAAGAAGGTGTCATGCATGTATATGCAGATAGCTGTTTTAGTAGTTGTTTTAGTAGTTCACAAGCCATTTTGTAAAAGGGAGGCATGTTATTAAGAGGTTGGAACTGGCATTCATAATGATTTCATAAGACAGAGCACATTAAATAGCATATATCATATGGAGAAAGTAGCATGTTAACAGAGGGGTCAAATTGATTTACTTGTGTTCAGGATGAATTCTTTATATTTATAGCTACAAGAAAGTCATTGCACCCAAATTATTTAAGTGAAAATGGAAATTGACGTTTTGCTTTCAAAAGCTGATATACTGATATTTTCAACCTCTTTATAACAAGCTTCTCCTGTAGTGACTTTACATGGGGGTTTTGCCTTTGCTTGAATGATTATTTTGGAAAGAAAAGTAACATGTAAAATTGCATTTAAGTTACTCCACTGAAAATGGTACAATCTTACACATATTTTTTTTTTAGTTACTGATTCTTCATTACTTTTTGTGGAAGTTGTTTTTCTCCATAGGGTATCACATACATCTCTGATCAGCCAAACAAAGCTAGGCAAACCTCAATTTCAAATGTACTGTTTAATAGTCATTGATGATTTTTTTTTTTTTGACACTGTGCATGTGTGTCCATATTTACACTGCATGTGTGTTCATATTTCATGTGTACCTTGCTGCTCCAGCAGTACAAATGTAAGTTTGTCATCTTCAAGATTTACAAGTGGCAGAGCAGAAATATTTCCATTGACTAGGATAGTCGCTATGAACAAAATGCAGACAATATTTGAAAATATCAAGAAGGGCATTGTTGAAAATGTATTTTTAATATTTCATAGAAGTTAAAAAAGATGATGTGCAAATGACGAAGATTTGAACTTGTACTTGGTGCAGTTTTGATACCAAACTAAAATCTTTAGAAACTTTTTGAACACTTTTGTACTATGTGCTGCCAAACAGTGACCAAAACATTGTATTATGCAAAGATGTTCATGGCAAAAATGGAAATGTTTCTCAATGCCAGTATGCTGTATATGTTTGTTCATGTATGTTTCCTGATATCTGCCATAAAGTGAAAAGTACTTGATGCTTTGGAAAGTGCGAGAAACAAATTTTGTCATTTTCATCCTTCTGAAATGAGTATTAAATGTTCTTCAGCATTAACATCATTCCAACTGTGCATTGTGCACTTTCCTGAGAAGACTTAAATTTTGTTTGTTCTTCTCTGGAATTAGGGAAACAAAAAGTTTGCGAGAGTCCAGTCGAGATACTTTTAAGTGGCACAAAACGAGCATCAGGAACTTGAAGCACGGCGATCACATACCATATTTGTACAATGTAAATCTGTCCTGGTTGCCTCTACAGTGTTTTAGACCCTAGGGCTTCAATATTGAGTGACGATCTGTCACTTCTCTGCTTTAGTGCAGCAATAGTTTGAAAAAATGCTTGTCATGAATCTGTTCAATGCCTTCCAAATTATAGCTCATTGTTCATTACACTGAGTGGTTAACCATTTCATTGGTGCAAATGAAAGGGTAAGTGTGGAACAGATCCAAGTATACAAAGTTTCAGCCACAGAATTCAGTACATAACATTGTGAGGCATTAACAAGGGGGGTGGTTTACAAAGACTGCCAGGAGAAAAGTGAACACTGCAGGCCTTTGTCTTGTTTCACAATCCTTCCCTGCCAAATTCTCTTGATAAAGTGTGTCAGTGGACAAAGGCACAATGTTGAGAATGTGTTCAAAATTTCCATATGAAGTATTTGTGCAGTAGATGCAGTAAGTGTACATTTATCTGTTCTCACAGACAAAATTAACGTGCTGAAATGCTTAGGGAAACTAATGTTTACAATCCATCTCGATTTACTTTATTTTCTTCTTTTTTTCACTGTTTAGGAAATGAAGAATATGTATTTCATGGTTATTTGAATACTAAGAGTATTACTGAGAGTTGGGTAGTCCACTACTTATCTGCTCCCCGTGTTCATGAAATGACATTTGAAATAAGTTTTTGCCCAAATGTGATGGAATGATTTGCATTAAAGTGTTATTTTGCAATAAAAGAAGAGAAAAACCAGGACTCTACACATTAGCCTGTTCAAGGAGTATGATATCTTGATCTGCAGGGAGTGGTATCAGATGTGATTATCAGTCACTTAGAAATTGAGAGGATGTATGGAAAAATGGTGTGTGTCTGTCTGATTGCTCTAGGCAAGTGTAAGAATAATGTTTCCAGATGTGGAAGTACTGTACATACACCATATATTTCGCGAGTCTAAATTGTCGCGAATCGGGACTTCCCAACAATTTGGTTAAATTCGCAATCGTGGAGTCCTGTACTGAATGGAGAAATGTATACACATATGTCACGTTCATATCGGCATTAGGGTCAATATTTCCGCGTGTTTTTAATTTTGCGAATAACAGCTGACTCGCAAAAATAAAAACCTCGCGAAATATTCATCGTATACAGTAGGTTGTTGTCACAATGTTCTTACTGCACTGGAGCCCTGCTACAAGTTACCTCTAATATAAATATTCCATTGACAACAAGTCAGAAAAAAATAATCAACCATGCACACCGTTACACCTTTTTCGACCTTGTAGTAAGCATTGACTTCATCAACATTGAATTTCCATGGTGTAAATAGTGCACTCTTTTACTATTTCAGTTTAAGAATTAGTTTTGACTTGGGCAATACTTCCACATAATTAACTAGACTTTGTACAGCTTGATCCTGAGCACAAAGTATGTTATTCCTAGGATACTCACTGTAAAAGAGGAAATTTCTGCAGTGTTGAAATTTTCACGCAATCCGTGCAGCCAGAAACTAGGATAAAATAAAAGCATGCGAATATGTTTGTTTGCAATATGTTCCAGTTGTTCATGTCTTGATTCCGCAGAATTAAAAACACTAGAAACTCGTCTTACCCAACCGAGCGCGAAAAAAATTTCTCAGGCGAAAATATCCACTTTTACAGTACTGTACATGGAAAGAGAGAGGGGATGGGAGGGGGAGGAATAAGAATGTGTCTGTATCGGTTTGTTTAGCTGGCTATAAAATCATGGGGGATAGACAATTCTTTGGTCCTGATCATTCAACTTCATTTATTCACACTTGCAACAGAAAAAAAAAAAATGACATAGAAAGTGTGTGGCAAATACATATTTGTATTCATAATGCAAAATATTAATGCATTACTGCACTCTAACCTCAATCCCTGTTAAGACAATGATCTCCGGGATTGACACTTAATCATGTGGCAATGCTACAGCACATGATCACACATTTCTCTTGTTATTTGTGCTATTATTTGTCATCACAAATACATGTAGGTGTGAAATTTAACAGAGAGAAAAGCATACTGACAGAATTGCTTCTGTTTTTGATAGTATATTCAGTGTTGGAGAGATATCTCTCTCCTGTGCTGTACCATCCCTAACATGTTATAGGATGTGATCATGATTATCAGGAGTGAATAAAATACCTTCAATAAGAATTACTTTTATCATAACAATGATAATCATAATACAGTGTAATCACAACTATCGTAATTATGATATCAGTAATACTGATAACATTCTTACAAACCTACAACCGGTACAAACTGTAAATTTCCTAAACTTCAATTTGCGGCAGTAGGTAATCAAACACTACAGTGATATGATGTCTGTTATGCATGCATACATGTATTTCCAAGACCAACATGTAGTTGTGAATGAGAGGAAAACTCATGTCCCTTACTATACCAAGGAGGTACCAGGGAAGCTTGAGTTACAGCTCGCCAAGTAAAGCATTGCTTATACCGGTACTTGGCCTGCTTTTGCTTAGTTGACCCTGACACTAAAAGGGGGTAAATGGACTATTAAACACTGGCAGTATATCCATGTTGATTTTTATTCATCCAGGTAGTATGATAACAAGACTTAATCAAATCTGTTCAACTGGACTTACTTGTGAAAATCACAAATTACTGCTCTCTTCATGATAATAACAAAATTCTTCTCACGGTGATTTTCACAGGTAAGTCTAGTCGAACAGATTACATGTTATACACAAGCAGCAAAATCAGAAGCAGACCTGCAGGAATTATAGTGATCCATTAATTCCTTTTAGTTTCAGCCCAATCTTACAATAAAGTAAGAAGAGATATTGTAGGTCATGCAGCTCCTTCATCCTTCATCTGTCTTAATTCTGCTTGAAATAAAAGCATACCTGAGATGGTGACATTTATGTTGATTATATAAAATGACAGTAACACAAACGTTGCAATGCAAGTGATTATAAAACATAAAAAGAAAAAAAATAACACCACAGAGCAGCAGCAGAATACACCTGACCATGAATCATTGTAATTCCACATACTCATTACAGAAGAATTACAGTATTGTTTTGTAATAGCATGGGCCAAAAATTTTGCCATATTACTGTTGAGCTTGCTGAACAGATTCATCTGATTGGAATGTCAACTGGATAAAAGTTCATTTTGTCGCAATCAGTGACCACGTGGCCAGTGAAAATCACCACATCTACTGGGGAAAGTGTTCCATCCTAGCCAGAGACTCTGTCAAAACCTCACGATGGATAACAGAAGCCATCCACATTCACAAACAACAAGGAAAAACTTTCAACCGAGACCTAGGGTAATTATACTCCCTTTCCTCAAAATATGATCCCGTTCTCTCAGATCGTCACGCGCCAGCTACGTTGGCTAGTGGGAAAACAACTTTCTCACAGTGTTCGATCTGAAGAAGCCTACAGATCCAGTAAGTGACAGTATAATCAAACAGGTAATTTACAACTGATTGTGGCAAAATGAACTTTTATCCACTTAATGTTAAGCACATCATACTTAATTTTAATGAGTAGACTACCACTGTACACATACAAGAAGTGGCAAATGTTGTGGCTTAGTTTATGTGGCAAGACTACTACACATACAAGAACTGGCAAATGTTGTGGCTTAGTTTATATGGCAAGACAGAAAAACAGTCCTCTTTAAAAGCACCAAGTCATTTCAAGAATTCTTCCTCTGCTCTGCAATTACAGTTGGAATGATAAGAATATACAATAGCATTATATCACAGAAACATTCAAAGGCAAGAAAATATTTTTTCAGACAACACACCTTCCCAAATCAAGAGCAGTACAAAAAATGAATGCACACTGACGTTCACATCAGTTTGCTTATCAATATACTCAGAAGGTGGTGTGGAAGTGTCTATGTTATGCTGATAACACATTAACTATTTACACATGCCGATATTTGAATTGTCAAGCATACATAACGAAGGACAGGAAGAAATCTTTTTCTACAACCTGAAGCTCAAAATTTAATCACTAAATAAGCAATGCAAAGAATCTCAGTTTCCCCAGGCTTTAACTAAATTCTGCACATGAAATTATAATTACAGTTTTACAAACCCTTCAGGAGGATTTAACCATACATCAATAGTCCTTTTTACATCCTACAGACAAAAAAAAAATCAACAAATAAACCAACAGGCACACATATAAACACACACATTATGTGCTCTACCTGTCTGGGATACAAACTTTCAGAAGTATCCAGTGGTATATTCATACAATAATTTGTACACTGTACACTATATCATACACTTGAAAAGGCTGCATAGAATTGATGTTTCATAAAACACACATATCCAAAGCACGGGTGTAATGGCAAGAGTATTACATCAGAATTTGTTCACTGGACCAATGTGTGGAATGGCTTAAAGTCAATACACATTTCTCCCAGACATAAAAACCATGACCAGTGTAAAAACAAGCATCACTGACTGAGTGTATATGTATGATACAACAAGATAGATTAAATGTAAGGCATCTAGAACGGTTGAAGGCAAGCTAAGGACAAACAGCCAGACTGGGAGAAATTCAAACTCAAGTGGGAGATTGAGAGATTTTGAGAAATTAAAGTGACCTCAAAGCTTGAGATCTGCCACTGAAAGAAGGAGACTTAAATGCAGTTTCTGTCTACACATCAACACAAACATATAATCAGTAGAGGTGAAAATACTAACTATAGTGTTCTAATTTCAGCTTTATGTATACAGTGTGAATTCACTGAACCTACTTAATTAGGCACATACAATACCAACAATAGTGCAAAGCACAGAGTCTCAAGTAAAAAGGCATCTACTATGACACCTTCTTATCAAGACATTTCATTAACCTGTTGATGGACTGATTTTGCTACAACACACACTTCCCACAGACACTTGCCAAGTACACTCAGGGCACCATTTCATAAAAGTTGTCAGCCCTGACAAGTTGTCAGTCACTGACAATTACCATAGTAACAGTCAGTGACAAGAGCATCTCAACCAATCAAAACCAAGGATTTTACTGAAATTGTCAGAGACTGACAACTTGTCAGCGCAGACTAATTCATTGATGAAACACCCCCAGGACTCGTCCTCAATGGGTTAAGAGACAAAATATTTATCTCACTTGAAATCATATCTCTTCAATGTGGCAACAGCAAGATAAATATCTGGGAATTTTTGTCACATCAAGTTGTTCACTTTAATAATGAAATAGGTAAGAGATTTATTTGAGTAAGAAAGACTTCTAAATGGGGAAAATCACTATTTATCATTGATCACGTCTCCTTCAACGACATCATATGAATTCACCTGTCATGACATTAGCCTAATTTGTCAAGTACTGTTCAAGTGTTCACTACTTTCAATATGAAATAATAGTTAAAATGCTTTTTCTAACATTTGTGTGAAACTACTGATGTCTTTTTTTATAGTTTGTGTATGATGTGATAAACATACTTTAACCTGATCAGTCTTTTCAAGAATCATTAAAGTATTGAAATCTACACAGAAATGTGTGATAAAATTTTACAATGTTTCTGTTCTGGAGAGTTCATTCCCCATACTACTAGGGAGTTGGACTTCCACCTCCCTGATACTACTACACACATAATGAGTTGAGCAATGAATTACTTATGCAGTGATCTCGACTGATTTTCATTTCAGTAATATTTTTGCTCAAGATGCTATCTGGTGTGTTTTTTTTCCATTACAGAGGCTGCTGGAAAAGACATGTACTGTAGTATCAAAACCATAATAACCTCTTTCAATTATTTGTTACCCATATGCAGTTAAAAAATAGCATTGCAATATAGTTTGTCCTGTAGTGTTTGAATGTTTTGTATCCCACAGAGACAATACATTTAATATGTTCATATTGAACGGCTTCTCTTTTTTAATGTGAGCTGCTACCATGATTTCATGGAAATATGAACTTTCACCACAAAACATGATAAAGTTAGATAAAAGAAAAGCATTGATTTTCAAATTGCAGTAAATACATGTATACTTTTTCCAGACTCTAACCTTTCTTGTGATATAAAAGGCATACCTGGTGCTTCATTTCCACGAACCTACCATAAAAATGGCAAGATTGCAGGCCACACAAATTTGGCTTTGACGTTGAGATGCAGTTATTATAAACATTCAAGTATGTAAAGATAAAACACACGTCTAAAGGGAGATTGTTCAGCATTGAGTTTGACACAAATATAAATCTCTTATTTTTCAACCAAAGTACCGTATTTCCAATTTTCACAGATATACTGATTGCGACTGTATCATGGTAACATGGAGAAAAGTTGCATATAAAATGATTCATTGTAAATGAAAAAATGAAAGCTATTACCCTGTTTTCTGTGTGATACTCTCTAAAAAAAAATCAAGTGAAAATATTCACTCTTAGAGTAGCAAATTCAAAAAAGAGTGAATTTAGTGTGAAATTGGAGTGAATTTTGAATGAAAATGTTAAGTTTCACTCATTTTGGAGTGACCTCAAGGATCACTCGAAGATTTTGGAGTGATCCCTGAGGTCACTCTAAAACAAGTGAAAATGACCATTTTCACTCAAAATTCACTCCAATTTCACCCTTAATTCACTCTTTGTTGAATGCACTCTTTCAAGAGTGAATATTTTCACTCGATTTTTTCTAGAGAGTACAATCGTACTACCATGGTAAAGTTTCTACATTAGTGCTGTCACATAATTTTCCCATTCATTCCACTCAAGTTTTATCTGTGCAATATCTTGTGCTTTTCCATTTCATTCTTGGAGAAAGTTTAACTTCTCTTGAAGTTAGCATTTTCCTCTTAGAGGGCAAGCTGAAATGAGTCTATGGGTTCCTAACCCATCATCAACACTCATGGCACACCCTGAACTCTCTCACAGCACTCCGAGGGTGGCTTGTTCCAGTTGTACACATAGGACTGCCGCAGCTGTTCCTCCCTCGCACACATTTTGCCATGTTTTTGGAGGTGGCTCCACTTCTCCTTGAGTTCCTGGTTTGTCTGTTTGTGCGTGATGAGGTAAACATTTCTGCAACCTCGCGACTTGTACTCTGTGTCAAAGCGTGGATCGTGCTCGCGATCGACGTCAATGGCACCCATCCATGAACCTAGTGAGATGTCTTCCGCATTGTACTTTTTGAGCATTTTAGCGTTCACAGCTACATAGTGCACCAAGTCGCTGGAAAGCACATACCCTCCACCGAGAGCATAGGGAAGGTAGTGATCGCAGAGGAGCCAGTCGTTTTCTGCGTACTTTCCACGCGTGTGCGCATGCTGGCGTCCATCGAAGAAGCCCCAGTACAGCTTCTCCTGGTTCTTGCTGCGCAGCTCCCGTGACAGAGCATCCAGTCTCACCAACGAATCATCGTCGACCTTCAGCACAAACTTGGCATCCACATGCCTATCCACCCAGACGAAGGAATCGATGAGCTTCTGGGTGTTAGACTTGATGTTTTCTTGGACGGAAGAAAGCAGCAAGAGGTCATGATGCTGGCCGCTCTCTTTCTCCAGTGCTCGTTTCTCCTCGCCGGACAGGCCGTACGTCCCGATGACAAACTTGATGATCATGTCCTTGGTTCTCTTTGTCATCCATGTCTCCCGGATGGTGTAACGCCGTGCATCCAGCTGTGGTCCAGACATAATGAGCACCACCAGAAAGGACGAGTGGTCTCGCTTGACCGACTTTAGCCCCTCATTGCGGGCAGTGTCTTGAGGTGGGCATTCAGGGGCAGGACCAGGGTTGCACTTTGACATGTACATAAACACCCCGATAAAGGAGAGGACTGGAATGATGAGGAGCAGCGTCACTGTTGGGGACTTCACCTTCCGTGCCATGACGGGATCTCGGATAAGCCTTACAGTATTTATATTCCTGTTGATGAAGAGACAGGTAGATAGGGGAGACAGAGAAAAAAAACAATATTACAGTGAACCGAATTTACTTCTCGTATTTCACAACATCAGCAAACATATATTTATCACCAAACAAAATATCAACATTATCAAAATACTGATAGAAACATACAAACTGATAACAAAAGTAGATGCAATGAGACCTGAGACTGAGTAGGTAAATAATACAAGAATATCATCTAAATAATTTATGGAACCAAAGATTTAGGTCCATAATAAATAAGAGTGGGAAGTGTGACAGAACCCATTAAATTTATGTGAAAATCAATGCTTGTAAACTCTAGTTGGTTCCTTTGGTTGAGTACACCATTACAGAGAAAAAAATTTCGATAAAAAAACGATCTATTAAGGCTATTTAAAGATACTCAGTACTTGCTTGTATCAATGATAAACAACAAAGAGAATTGTTTATTATTCATCCACTCATAATAATTTTTTTTTCAACTCTGACAATTCGAAGCAATGAGAGGAGCAAAAAAGGGAGAGAAAAAGTGAAAGATATGTTAGTCTATTACCTGCTCACAAATATCATCTTCAGACAGCTACTTTGTGAAAGAGAAAGAGAGAGAGATAGAGAAAAGAGAGTATGTTACATTCTATCAAATTCTCAAACTGTTTTCAATGTCTGATAACAAAAATAAAGACAATTGTCTCTTGAATTAGGCTATTTTTTTCCTTTGAAATGTCATTATGCACTATTAGTAAACTTGAGACAATCTTGTCTAAATATTTGTTCCCTGCTCACGGCAATCACAGAAAAAGGGTGGGTAAACTGCTGACAATGAAAACAAAGGTAGAGAAAATGAAGATGGAAACAACTGGGGCGGGAGTACATTAATCATGCAACATTATCAGATTTACAAAAACCTTGGACAAATTCAATGAAATTTGGGTGCATTTATTCCAGTGCTAAGATATCTAACAACTTCCAGGCTGAAAAAGTTTTGCAATATTTGATTGTGTGTGTTAACTTGGATTTCAAATGTTTGAGGTAATTTGTTTGCATTTAAAGGACAAGTCCACCTTCATATACATACGGATTGAGAGAATGCAGCAATATTAGCAGAACACATCAGTGAATGTTTGAGGAAAATTGGACAATCCGTTCAAAAGTTGTGAATATTTTAAGTATCAGTGCAGTCACTGCTGGAAGAGAAGACTACTACAGTGTATGATGTCACATGCCTACAACTGTATAAGGAAAATAAAAAGAGAATTTCACAAAACTTTACTTTTTGAATAAAGTGCACATTTCTTCGACTTGCTACTGACGTATGTTAAGGGTAATATTATTCTTCCTGCCTTCTGAAAGAGAGAAGTCGAGTGTTCTTTTGTTATGCGAGAAAAATGGAAATATGTTGAATTTTCTTTATTCTTTCTTTATATCGTTGTACTCATGTGACATCACAAGCTATGGCAGTCTTTTCATCCAGCCGTGACTGAGCAGAAACTTCAAAAATTCATAACTTTTTAACGGATTGTCGGATTTTGCTCAAACTTTCATTGATGTGTTCTACTAATATTGCTGCATTCACTCAACCCACATGTCTATGAAGGTGAACTTGTCCTTTAAATGCGAAACTGGTTGTCACCTTCTCTTTTTCGTTGTTACTGTAATTTGATTTGATTGATTTGCCCATTCCTTTGTTGTTTTTGTGACTGTTGTATTTGTAACATTGTATTCATCAGGGGTGGATCCAGGAATTTCGTAAAGGGTGCAGGGGCGCAAAAATATTTTTGGTGCTAATTCCGGGTTCATCTCATTCTTTTTTAGGTGATCCGAGTATCCTTCGGATCACCTTCTGTATCTGTACGGATTCTTTCTTCTTCTTTCTTTCTTTATTTCTCCGCAAAAGTTGTGCAGAGGTTAGCTCAGAAAGTCCGCTGCCTATCAATTTCAAAATTATACCATGTATGCATCATGTCCCAAAGACGACAAATCTAATGTATCATTGTGATCAGTGGACCGTGACGTCACTATGACGTCATTATATGAAAACACATTCTCAATCATATCTCATTAATGGAATGAAATTTTTCAATGAAATTTACGTCACATATATTTCAAATTATGCGCATTCTACTCATGTTCTCAAAATTCATATTTTCTCTTAAAACGTGCGCGTACGCGCGCGTTGAAATATTTGTATGCTCCAATCGAGCTCAAAATTTTTTTGCACACGTTTCAGACCATTTGGAGCATTTTTTGAAAAATTGAAAAAATCGGACGGACGCGTACGCGCGCGCGCATATACGCACGCACAGCTCATGTGCAATTGAAATTTCCAGTTTTTTCACTTTGATCGGATGTCTGAAATGTTAAGGAATATTTATACCAAGTTTCAAGTCAATCCGACTCAATATGACGTCATACGGGCCCGTCAAAGTTGAAATTCCGCGCGCGCGTCAATGGCGATATACAGTGCAACTATGCCAAAAAACTGCCAATTTTAAATCCGATTTTACTCGTCAGGATGGACGGTGACCCCCCATTTTCTGTACATATTTTGAAAGCTGATGAGTTGTACATGTCATTTCATGGGGTGGCAATGCTGACAAAATGATTAAAAGATATCAAATTTCTTAATAAAGTAAAAAAAGTAAATTTTCAAAATGACGTCATCAAATTTTAAGTTCATTCGAGCATATCTCACTAGTCCTTTGTCAATTTTCACCCAGATTTCAGTATGATGTAGCTTATTTCATGTTCTTTCAAACATAAAATTACAATATTTTGATTGGATAACGGTATCACCTCGTAAAAATGGATTGAAAGTAATCTTGTCAAATTTGACCAGTTTACGTGTTATCTCTATGGGAGTGCAGTTTTTCTGGAAATGAAAATTGACATGACTATCTTTATCGAGCACTAGCTCACTTAAGCTTCGGTAAATTTCTCCCAGATTTTAATATGTTGTAGCTGAGACTTTACGCTACCGTAAGTGTGCCCTTTGTTTTTTCATACGATGTCAGAATCACGTCAAAAAATTGGGTTGAAATTCAGGCTTATCTTCGATGTATTGAGATATTTCTTTCTTTCTGCAACTTTCTTTGCAATAACTCAAGAAAAACGGCCTCTATCACTTCTATATTTTGCACATGTTTAGTTCATGTCACGTGAATTATTTCATAAAAAAACAATTACTTGATCGGACACCATCTTGGGTATGTAAATTAGGGTCAAAGGTCATAAGTGTTTCACCCTGTATCTTAGTGAATACATGTCCTATCTTTCCCATATTTTGCATACGCAAAGACCATGTTACAAGAATCATTTCACAAAATAACCACTTTTTACTCAGATGCCATCTTGTCTGTACAAATTGAGGTCAAAGGTCATATGTACTTCTTTTTGTATCTTCGTTATGACGTGTTATCTCTATGGGAGGGAATTTTCTTTAATGTGAAAATTGACATGATTGTCTTTATCGAGCACTAGCTCACTTACCCTTCGGTGAATTTCTCCCAGATTTTAATATGTTGTAGCTGAGACTTTGCGCTATCGTTTAGTTTCCTTTGTTTTTTCATACGATGTCGGGATGACGATAAAAAATTGGTTGAAATTAAAGCTTATCTTCTATGTATTGAGATATTTCTTTCTTTCTGCAACTTTCTTTGCAATAACTCAAGAAAAACACGCCCTATCACCCCCATATTTTGCACATGTTTAGTTCATGTCTCGTACATTATTTCATAAAATAACAACTACTAGATCGGACATCTTGGGAATGTAAATTAGGGTCAAAGGTCATAAATGTTTCATCTTGTATCTTAGTGAATACCTGTCCTATCTTTCCCATATTTTTCACACGTATAGACGATGTCGCGAGAATCATTTCACAAAATAACCACTATTTCATCAGATGCAATCTTGGGAGTGCAAAGGTGGGTCAAAGGTCATATGTATTCATTGCTGTATCTTCGTTATTCAGTGTATACAGAATTTGGTACCAAAGATGGCAGATATGACTCCCTTTTCTAAATGAGAATGCAAACATCACACGGCCAATGTCTCTAAACAGAGATGGAACTTGTATGGTCATGCCTATTGCGATCAGGACTCGAATCATTGATAAAAAAAATCGGATCACCTTAATTTGTCAGTGATGACAAATTACAATCTCTAGTTTTTTTATTTCTTTTGTTAGAACAAAATATAAAGAGGGGGCCCGGTGCGCCGCCCTCTGGATCCGCCACTGTTCATGGCCTCTGTGAAAAACAGTCTTACTTCAAGGCTGATCAACGGCATTTTATCCCATGATTAAATGATATAAAGCAAACAAGCAAACATGATGAGAAAGAAGAGATGCTTTTGCACTGTTGCCCTCTCATGCAAAGAGCACCCCCAGCAGTAAAAAAAAAACCAAACAAATATAATACATTGTACATGTACCATCATTCCAAATAGCAACAATACAATGTAACCAATGTATGTAGTGGGTAACCCTCCATTAGAATACAATATGATTGTGAGATGGATAAAGTCAAAGACAGGAAAGAAAGGGAGACAATTTAGGTCATGTGGCAGTATTGTAGTATGTAGTACCGTGGTAGTAGTAGTAGTAGAAATTGTTAGTGACAGCAACATAGTGGCACTAGTAGTGGCAGTAGTAGTAGTAGTAGTATAATAATGTAGTGGTAGTATAGAACAAGTAACAGCAGTATAGTACTACTACAGTGTACACTACACGACAGGGGTTGCAGAATGTTTTGTAAGGCTGGGAGACAAGGGTCAATGGTCCCCCCCCCCCCCCCCATTTTTTTTAGATGGGAAGGATCCAATGATGGCACCATCAGAAAGTATGGATGTTTTGAATTTTTCTGATTTCTTTTTCCTTCAATTTTTGTCCAGACCCCCCCCCCCCCCCCCCCAGGTTTGGCAGCCCCTGCACAATAGGTGCTCAATTTCCTGGGTTTAAAGGGACCACAAACCCAAAGAGCAATGTGGATTGAGTGAAAGCAGTAACATCAGTAGAACACATCAGTGAAAGTTTGAGGAAAATCGGGCAATCAATGTCAAAGTTATCAATTTTTAAAGTTTTGGTGTTATAACTGCTGGGTAAGGAGACTACTAGAGGTTATGATGTGTGACTGGACTACAATATAAAGAAAATATAAAGGGTATTCAATAAAAATTAATTTTTCATGAAAGTTACACATTCCATCAACTTGATACCGACATATGTTAGGGGTAGCACTGATTTTCCCCAACTTTCTTTAAGCGGTTGTCAATTAAGTACTCTTTCATATTGCTAGAAAAGTGAATTTTTGTGGAATTCCTTTTACATTTTCTTTATATTTTTGTCCACTCATACGTCATAACCTCTAGTAGTCTCCTCATCCAGCGGTTCCAACACCAAAACTGTAAAAAAATCATAATTTTTGCATCGATTGTCCAATTTTCCTCAAACTTTCACTGATGTGTTCTACTGAAGTCAATAACATCTAAGTATAAACTTTAAAAATATTTGTTTTCTAAATATACCAGTTAATTTTGTTTAATGAAAAAACCTGTCATGTTTCACTTGTCCTTGAGATTTTGTAGTGTGTCCACAGACCTTTTCCATCCCTCTCCTTTTCCTTCTCTATTCTTCCCTGCTCCTCTTTCCTCGTTCTTTGTTGTCCAGTATCTGTCTGAGTGCATTTCCTCAAGTTCTGTTATTTCTGTGTTTTATGTTGTTATTGTTGTCGTTATGTTGGGTTTTTTTTTTTTGTGGCCGATTGCATATCTTCCTTTCCGTTCAATTTTCCTGGCATACCTGGCCCCATAGTGTCTGTGTCACAAATGTGATATATTATATAGTTTATATGTTTGCATTCTATAATTCTAGTAAGTATTGTTCATAGTATCAGCATCATATATCAACGAGTAAATTTACAATAGTATATAGAAGAATTGAAAATGAATATGTTTTATTGGTATAACAAATTGGTGCTGTTGTTGTTTTGTTCCAGTGTTCCATGTCTTACAAGCTTGGCTTTCTTAGTGGAACACTGTTTTCCTTCATTGTGATTATTTACTATTTTTGTTGCCATGGCAAAGTGCATTGTTTCTTTTTTATGACATCATTCGTGCATATACTTTATATTGTATTTGGAAAAAAAAATCCTTTATCAGACGAGTATAAGAAAAATGAAAAAATTGTATCACTTTGGATTATGTCAACTTTTTCTTTTCTTTTTGATGATGGAAATAAATACTCTATTGAATTGAATTGAATTGAATACTAATGTTAATGCTTTTACTCAATCCACATTGCTCTTTGGGTTTGAGTTCCCTCTAATCCCATAGAAGTGGTTATCTCAGCTAGCTAGGAGAAAGACAGAAAGACAATGAGAGACAGAAAGACAATGAACCAAATAGAGAACCAGACTAGTAGCATATAATCGGGAGTGAATCATTCATGATTATGTCAAATAATTATAATGCCACAAAACATAAATTTTTATGATAACGATCTACTATATCACTATAGCTACCACGCAGTTGAGCCCATGACACATGTATTGGATTCCCCACAGCACTCCTAAAATGAATATACAGTAACACCACACTTCAGTAACCACGACTAAGGATTCAGCTGCAGTGGTCTATAATCTCCTTTGATTGGTTAAAAGTTTTGGATTTACACAACGCTACGCCGTTCATCGGGATTTGTTAGCAAATGACAATGCGTATGGAGCAATTTAGTCAAAGAAAGTTGACGATAACTAAAGCCGAACTCGGGGTACGCGGATGTACGGTAATCGTTGCCTTGAGACCGCACCAATTTTGTCTATGGCTGTCTACGTGGCAACGCTGGTTTGATCAGCTACCAGCAGTACTCAGTAGCCAAACAACAGCTCTCTAATCTCTTGTTCATATCGACATAAATTTTGACGTCGTCGGAGGTTCATGTGGAGGTACATCACGACTCCGACATCTGATGTCAGTAAATTAATATATATTTTAACAGCTAGATCACATGCTGAAGGTAACCCAAAATCTAAACGTTGCAAACGACGATATTCGAAACTGTAACTTTCCAACCACAACACACAAGCACAAGTACGGATCAATGCTTGTAAACCCATTGAACATCAGGTGCCAGATTTAGTTCTCAAACAATAACTTTATAGCAAACAGTCTTACCTTCCTTAAAGAGATCTCTTGTGAACGGTCTCTTGGATATTTCATCGACGCCCTCAGTTATCTGCATTTGAGCTGTTTCCAACCTCTCTCCAGCTTCAAGCTTGCAACGTCCTAACCCGCGACCGCATATAATATGCGCAGCGATACCACTACCAGTGTCAGTTTGGAAAGTTATTGACTTGGCAGTTTCCCTCACTTGAGCCATAATGAGAGCACGGCGAGGTCACCCGCGGTACCCTGTTTCCCCTCAACGTGGAACAGCTGTAGTCTGCGCATTCAAACTTGACTGAGGGCATTTAACGTCTGGTTTTGACCTTTGCATTCAATGGGCAATCGCTGGTCTCTGATGAGAATTGTGACTTGCCGGTGATGAAGACGCCGCGAGAACAGGTCAATGGTTGTTATAACAACACCTGACATGTGCGGAGTAGGATTTGGTGGCTTATCTATTATATAAGAGATATGACGGGAACGGAAGGGCATCTAGATCTTCCAAACTTTCAAGTTACGGTCCTTCATAACAACAAATATTGTCAAATGTCTATAAAGATATGATTTCGAAAAAAAAAAATGTACTGAAATATGTGGATGTGTGTGTGTGTGTGTGTGTGTGTGTGTGTGTGTGTGTGAGAACATTTCCTCCCTCTCCATCTCTCTCTATAGTGTCTATCCGTGTCTGAATATCTACTGGTATGAACATCTACTAAAAAATAACTGGTATATACATACATTCTCTCCATCTCTCTCTCTCTCTAGGCCTATACATATACACACATATATATATATATATATATATATATATATATATATATATATATATAATCTACGTGTGAGTGTGTGTTGTATGGGTGCATACTAACACATATACATATTCAAAGCCTGTAATACTTTGCTTCGGTATTAAAGGCATTGTTTACCATTTGCAGATTAAACAAAAACCCAGCTTTAGTGCTTCAAAATAGTTCTATACACATGTGAGTTAGGGATAGAAACAACCAGTATAAAGAGTTTGATATTCAGATGTGAATAACGGTTAGAATAAGATTGTTTCCAGACTAAGCCATCTATACAGTATGGTTTTGTGAGAAAAGCAATTATATCTCCTTATATTTTAGGCTTTATTGAAAAAAAAAAATGGTACAATGTTTTGTGATACATGTACAACTGACCTACCCATATGCATCAAATGATATAGTTCTAATAGGTAGCCTTTGAGATTGTGTGCAATTTGTCCCCTTTCTGTACTTTTCCCCCTCCAATCTTAGCTCTCTGTCATTGTTCATATTTATCCCTTAGTGACAATTTGATTAACCCATATCCGCCGGTCGTGTACTGAATGGAAATTTTTGCGTTGTTGAAATTTTCGCGCAACCAGAAACTACCACAAAAATAAAAGCACGCGAATATTTTTGCTTTGCCATATGTTCCTGTGTGTGATATCTTGATTCCGCGGAATTAAAAACATGCAAAACTCTTCTTACCCCGCCAAGCGCGAAAAATTAGTAGCGTGAAAATATCCACTTTTGCAGTAATGCAGTTTTACAGGCTGTTGCTGCCGGAGACTATTTCCCATAAGTTCACTAAACTGTGCTGTCTCAAATTCAAGGTAATGTCACCGGCACTTATGAAAAGAAAACTATGGAAAACTATATATCAATTGAAAGAGAAAGAAATGGCCTTTCATATAAGATGTAAATAAGCATCATGTCATGAATTATATGACGTCATAATATTTTCATATGATTTCCATATCTATGAATAATCACATCGTTTATTCAAAGGAAACCACTAATGAAAAATATCCATAGCTTTTATGCAGAAAAACTATACATTTTGAATTTTTCATAATGTAAGCTTTCCGATGGTATATAACTCATACTATTACAAATATGAAGAAATATCGAATAATAACTCAAAGAGCTGCACCTGCAGACCAGCGTGGTCTATAAACTCATAGACTCTATGGGTGGGACTACAGTAAAGTAGGCCTATACGTACACGTACAGCAGTGTTCGATCTCACATAGATGTACATTCAGTCAGCAGCCTGCTGTAAACCTCAGAAGTGAATATGAATCCAAGTGAAAACATCAGTAACAGGAAGTGATGCAAAGGACTGTAGGGATATCAGGTCATAGTTCACAGGCTATAATTTAATATAAAGCTATATAACTGATGTCATTGTCCAAGCCATTTCTGCTACATATTATCCTGTAGATCGGCGTTCGCAGTGTTTGCGTGAACTACGGGATATCCCATAGATCGGCGGATATGGGTTAAAGTTTTTATCCTTCTGGGTCTTCTCCTCTTCTCCTCACACCCTACATCTCAAATACTTTCTTGCATCATATTAACAACACAGGTACATATTATTTCACTTGGAAGTGCATTGTATAAATAACTGTTTTAATTATCCTATACAGTACAACAAAGACTCACTTTCCAGCAAATATAAACACAAATGGCAAGAAGTACAGTACACCATGTTAAAATAATATTTTGATAATACAGTGCATGACAATGATAATAATATAAATCATGACATATAACATGTGACATAACAAATAACATGACAACAAACTTCATGTAGTTTAAGTTTTTAAACCACATTTTAGATTTCCCTGTCCTTCAAATCAAACCCTTTTTCCTGGTCACTGGATACTAGCATGGACCTATGTAGTAGGTCCATGATACTAGACAGAAAGAAGGCCAAGGAAATCACTGAGAGTGAAATTTCACAATACTTGTGAATCTACAGATTACACTATAAAGCTAAAGATCAAGATGAAATGAATTAAACAATGTAATTTTGATCAAATCATTGTTGTAATTCAAAACACACACACACACACAGGTGGGGAGCTGTGTAGGATTTTCAGTTTCATTAAGTTTTGTAGAGCAAATGTGAATATACACATGTACCTACATGTACCTCTCCTTCACATGTTACAATGTACATCACATTCGATTTCAAGTATCATCAGCTCAGCACTCAACTTTAAGAGAACACTTTTCACTGTAATTCCTACATCTTCACATTATGTTTCATTTTAATTCACATGCTAAATATAAAATCAATCCCGGCACTCTGTAGAAAAAAAAAATCCTTGCCTAGTTGCCTGGGCCATTGTCCAAGTACATCTCAGAAAGATTAGTCCATCCAGCCAACCCTCATTGATACACTAAATCAAATGTCATGATGGAGTCATACAGCAGGGCTCAACACTAACAGTGGCCCAGTGGCCCGGGGTCACCAAAAACGCACGTCGGGCCACCAAAATTTCAGATATGAAGAATTTGGTGGGCTGATCGGGCCACCAAAAAAGGTCGGATGTTTGCCTTTGGGCCACCAAAAATAAAAGTTAGTGTGGAGCCCTGCATACAAGTACATGCATAGTTCATGATAATTACTACAATCTGTACTACGCTAAATGGACAAGAAATTTATAAGAAAGATATATGGAATAATGAAGTTACACATACATTATCTTTCCTGAACAGTGATATTGGCTAATTGGTCACAGTAATATCAAATAATACTACCCGGAGATACAATGATGTTCAGTCATGACTTACATTACCCGACTGAAAATACAAAATTATTTTGAACACAAAGCAGAGTTTGCCAGAAAAGAAAATCTTAACATCACAATACATGAGCACATACAGTGTATTCTAGCATCGGTAGTAGGGAAGCTGGCCAATAATGCTTCACAAAAAGTGAGACTGGGCTCTCCTGCATTATAACATGTTTTTATATTTATTGGAATACATCAGATAATAATCAGCTTTTCCTCTGTCCAAAACCAAATCGTATAGAAAAATGTGTCTTCAGTTGATGGAAAATAAGCATTGATCATTCACATCCTCATATATATTCTTTCTTTTCATGCATAATAAATCAAAAGAAATGTATTTGATATACAAAAATGAAAATCTAAACCTAAGCAAATGCAATACAGGCAGTTTGTTGATAAATTGAGGCATAAATTGAGGCATAATGAGCACTTTACAGTTCATCAAATGCAACACAATTAAATCCTGAATTTATCCACCAACCACTACACAAAAGTATTTATTGAGCTGACACCCACTGAGAATTAAACATGACAATGGATTTGTATAATTAGTACCAGACGAATAATTTCTATTTATAAACAAGTTTACCATTTCAGTCCCCTGACTGCAAATTTACATATCATTTGCAAAGCAGAGCTGTAAATCCTAAAATGTAATACTGACGATTTAAATGGCAACAGATGGTGCCAGGTTAGAAATTGATACACCCTGTGTACATATAACAATGTTCCGTGTAGTTCAATATCAAGGAGTTGTACATAGCTGCAAACATGGATACCAGGTTTTATTTCTTTTTTTTTGCAAAAAGATTTTCTCACTATGGAATTTCAGCACTGTCTTTGGCAAAACTTGTGCAACATATTGAGCAAGTTTCATAAAAGTCGTAGCAAGAGGATTTCCATCTTTTCTTTTTTTTTAAAAATGTCATTGTTTTCCTGTGTTTTTTTTCTTTCAAACATGACAGGGTTGAGAGATACATTGTAACATTCACCAAGCACTGTAAGTGTAAGTGTTACATGCAGTACACCATACATCTTGTACCAATTTATGCATTATGAGGTCAAAGGAGAGGTTGTACATTTATTTGATATTCAGGCTAAGAATAGCAGAAGATTTCACCCCCACACTGATGGAAGGAATCCATACAAAGTTTGTTAAAATTGGAAACAACCCATTCTTCCCCATCTCCTCTCTACACGATGTATGCACACACAGCGCATACACATGTACTTGACACATACTCAACATGAGCAGAGAAGTGGCAAAATTCCTCAACCTCCCTGTCAAAAGTTTACAAAATACATGTGTTTACAAATGTACTTGATCCAAAATGCTCTGAATTTGACACATACACACATACTATGCCAAAAAGACTCTTACCTGCAAGAGAGGCTTAATGAGTCATGACCATATGTACACAGTTCAACTGACTTCAACATACCCTGTACATTATGCACATTCTATGTGGCAACTTACACTGCATGGGCATCTGTTTTAACATGATTTTGTTATAATGAGAAAATTCTTGCGGTCCCCAGTATCCCTGCTGCCAGCAAACAACATTTGAACGCCAAGTCAGATTCATTAGCAGGATCTTATTTGTGGGTTCCTCAAGTGTCAAAACAGCATACAGTGTAATGCAGCATGACATACAGAAAAAAATTCCATGATTTCTTTTCAAAAGAATATAAAAACTCTGTGTCCTTTCTGTGTGTATCACGGTAAACCTTGTTCTCTCTGACAGCATTCTGTTGGAGGTTTCTGCCAGTCGTATCTATAGGAAGGTCTTATTTGAAACTCCTGGGCACAAAGTCTACCTGTCCTCTTGTAGTTCAGCCATTTCTGCCTCATGTCCTCCAGGGACTGCTTGTGAGTGATGAGGTAGCTGTTTGAGCATCCGCGTGACTTGTACTCTGTGTCAAATCTGGTGTCATGCTCGCGGTTGACTTCCACTGCAGCGAGCCAGGAACCCAGTGACACATCTTCACCCTTATATTTCTTCAAGTACCTAGAGTTGTCACTGACAAACTGCACCAAATCTGAAGAGAGGACATATCCACCACCCTTGGCATACGGCAGGTATCGATCGCATAAGACCCAGTCAGTTTCGGCATATTTCCCTGCCCTGTGGACACGGGCTCGTCCATCAAAGAATCCCCAGAAGAATTTCTCTCTGCTTTTCCCTTGAAGCTCTGTAAGTACTGTATCTAAGCGCACAAAGGAATCATCATCAACTTTTAATACAAAACTGTAATCAACATTGTGATCCAACCACACAAACATATCGATAAGTTTTTGTGTAAGTGCACTGAAACTGTCGGTTAGGTCGGGCAGAAAGAGCAAATCTTTGAACTTTTCCTGTTCGTGAGCGAGGAGTTGCATTTGTTCGGCTGATAAGCCGTCAGTTCCTATGACAAACCTCACAAGAACTTCATCAGTTTTCAGCATCAGCCATGTCTCTCGCAGGGCCTGTCGTCCTGCCAGCAATTTGGGCCCTGACATCACTAATACAACGACAAATGCAGACAGCGGTTTCACTACTTTCTGGTCATCAGATCCTCCACTGTCATGGTTCCTCTCCACAGACAAGGGTGTCTGCTTGCAATCCTTCAACCCTGCTTGGCCGTCATCACATGTCATCATTAGAATGAACATGGCGGAGAGTGAAAAGAGTGGTATGCACAGCAAAAGCTGCCAAAGAAACCTCCGCATGTTCCGTGACATCGTAATGGTGTTGCATCACGGCGTCACACCTGTGTGCATAAGGACAAGAAAGGAGGTTTTAAATTTTCTATTTGCAGTACATCATATGTGGCAGATAAATACAGGAAAGGAGGAATGAAAAAAAAGATTTCTACTTACATCAGACATGTAATGCCTATCTGTTCACTCCTTGCGAAATATGAGATTTAGATAACATTGTAATCTTAATCTCAATCCTAATCTTCTTTTGCATGCATAGAATTTTTTGATTTTTTTTTTAAATACAGTGTATAACTCTACTAGACTTGCAGTCTAATCTAGACCCTCTTTTACTTTATAGTTGGCTGTCCCATCCGGTCTGATATGTCTAAAATTAGCCCAACCAGACACCGTGCACTAGCACAGCATCTGACGGTGTGCGATACACGTATCTACGAACCCCTCGAACACGGCCACACAACAACAAAACTGTTGAAAATTATCACAAATTTTACGAATCACTCACATGAATTGAAATACTTGGACTATGAGCATGGTATATCAATCCATAGTGAGTCCTCATGCAACATACACTGAGCAAAAAAGTCAAATTTTAACCGGAATGCTGATCACCGCTGGGCAACTCAAAATAAATCTTCCCCAGCTTTGAGCGATGCAAATTGCGCACGCGTGACCAAAAGTGCTTCGTAGCGAGCGCGGCGTGTGTGCTGATGGGGTCAACACCCCTTGTTGATCTCTTTTGTGCGCGCGCTGCAGAGTTTGTACCACCCACATGGTCAACAGCGCCCCCTTTGCCCACCATTCGCAGTGCCACCGACATTTCGAATCATATCTGCCTTTTTACGATTTCTGCAACATACAGGACTAAAAAAAGTGTCATTTTTGGTAAGTTGTGAAATAGTTATCTTAATATTGATAGCCAAAGACGCGACAGTAGCTAAATAGATAAAGTTTTCACCGTATGTAGCAGAGACTCCAACCCCAGGCACCTTCTGATCTGGAGATTTTCCCGCCTGAAACCCCTAGCAAACGGGAGACTCCAACTTGCTGTGCGCGAAGTTCCTTGCGGCCGGGGTCCGGGGCCCGCTTGGGCCCTGGAAGCTCTAATAATTAGGGTTCTTGATGCTCTCTCGTGCTATCTAAGGCCTATTTTTCAACATACGAAGACAAAAAGTAAGAAATCATTAACAAGCGGGAGACACAGATCCAGGGCGGGAGAAATTAAATCTCAAGCGGGAGAACGGGAGATTTTACAAAAATGGGCTTTCAGCGGGAGATCTCCCGTCGAAAGTGGTAGAGTTGGAGTCTCTGATGTAGTCTGAGTAACAAATATGGTGCAGTAAATTCGAAATTGAGTCGACGCCCCGGAATCCTGAGATTACGTAGTGTCCACACCGTACAGCCCTGTCGCGACTTACACTTGTGTGCAGCGACAGGGCTGTGTATAGTTAGTCTGAAATGTGTAGTCCCCAGTCCAGTGGGGCGGGCCTGTAGTCTCATAAAGAGTACAGTTTATGTTTTCTGCACTACTCATTCTTCCAGGGGGTGTTTAATGAAGTTGAACTTGATCTAAGCTCTAAGATTGACTAAAAATTATGGTATGCCACTGGTTTCCCTATTCAATTCCATTAGCCTAATCACCACCCATTGAAATTATCATTAATGTTTACAGAATGATTCCATTGAATAATTTATCTTAATATTATCAATGGCTGCAAGAAAAAAAGTCTCCAAAATCTTCATTTTCAATTAGAGAGTTGAGCAACATTGAAGACACACATAGCATTCAATAATTTTTTGTCAATCTTAAATTTTAAGTTCGACTTGTAAAGAAACAACCACTGTGCTGTATTTACTGTGCTGATCCATCTCTCCTGGGTACGTATCGTATGCCGCAACGACGCGAAATCTGTGCAGACCCCCATGCTGCTCATACTGCACTCGCTCGAGAACGAATGGCTCACAACACAGTAACTGCATTGGTCAACATCACCACGGGAGCGTAACATACATGATACATCTTCATTTAATCATATCAATCAGTTGAATTCAGTAGTGTACACTTCGGCACTGGTAGTAGTTTGCCAATGCCCTATCTACTTAATTAACTGCGACCAGCTCGGGCCAGAACGCGTAGCGTTCGGGCTGGCTCCGGCGCTCCCACAGCACAGTGCATGGAGACATCTCGACAGTGGAGCGGCGCGCCTGGCCTGTCGGGTTCAGGTATGTTACAGATTTGACCGAAAGATCGGTCTGTATCTGTCCGTCGGGGAATGTTCCGCGGAGACTGCGTTTGGCTTCACGGATCCCCTCCGTATACAGACCGAAGTCAATGATGCCAGCTCCTGTGTGGCAGTAGCGCACAGATCAAACGTTACGATAAACCAAATTTCAGATAGCTTTTTTACATTCAAACAAGTTTGACATGACATGACACATTATGCAGCAATATTTGGGGTTAATTTCTCACATTTTGCAATCGAAATACTCACAGTAACGCGGTTATAATGCAGAAATTTTATCCATATTGCAACATCGCCGTTCGCTAGCTGACGGTCGCCATTTTGAATCTGTAAACCAATCACATGCGAGGTACTTTATTAAGTAAAAAAAACACGTAGAAACTACCTCGCATGTGATTGGCTAATAGATTCATACTGTATGTTTCTGCAGTTTGAATGCGACGACGCGACGGGCTGGTTGATGTGTGTTTTGCGTTGAAAATTCGACCGAAATATTGGATTATTCATTAATCTGGTGAGTGTAGTCTATTCTTGAATAGTTGATTTAACTATTCAAGCTTAAATTTGCCGACCTAGGGCCGTGAATTAGACGCAATCGAGAAGGGTGAGGTACCTCACCCAATTTTCCATAGAGACAGTGGTTAAGAACTTCCACACAGCAATGGGTACTACAACCTTCCGTCTGTCTACGGAGGACGGCGTTAATGGCAAAATACAAAAGAGTCCTCCGGACAGACGGATCTTTCTGTCTAGTTACAGATGTACTACTTACTAGATCCAGCCGTTATTTTAGCCATCTACTGAGAAACGCAAAACAAACAAAATGGTGCAAACATTTAATGATGGTGACTTACCAACGTATGTAGCAGGTTGGTAGGGTCTTTGCACGCACTTAAAGCGATCAAATCCGCTGTTTTTATGTGTGTTTCGCGTATGAATCGTGGACGTGGCCCGGACGTGTAATCTGATTTCCGTTCACCGAAAGACTGATTTTTTTTTTTTTTTGCAGACGTGTTAGTATCACGTGATCTGAGAAATGGTCACCTGATCGTTTTTGCTCCTGCGATATATTTTCCTCTCATGAAATATCAGCCCAGCACGCGCTAAGCCAAACATAAATTCTACCCACAAACATAACCATGACCCTAATCCTAATCCTCACATCAAACTTTTAAAAAAGCTATGAAAAACAATAAAAAAATCACATGGTTTACAGCTACGCATCTAAACTCCAACTAATGTGATTTTTGGGTTTTTGTGTCTGAGGGTCCTTGAGAGAGCCGTCAAAATAAAAAATATAACATTGAATATATCAAAGCCTTCAAGGATGCAAGAGTTTCATTAACCATGATTCAGCGCCCTCGAAATATGGTACAATTCGGTTATTTTCAAATCAGCATTTATATGGAAATACTTACAAATTGATTTTTTTTTTTTGAATTGGAGGCAATCATCGATATCATAAAACTCTCAGGGATGCAAAAGTTGCTTCAACCAGATAAGGATTAAGCACCCTTGAAATAGGGTAAAAGAATGAAATTATTTTATTTTTTGTATCATTTGGTAAGGAAATGATAATGTTTCAACAGACGGCCATTTTGGTTATCTCAAAACCCTTTGAGATGCATGCCAGAGTTGCTTCAACCAGATAAGGATTCAGTACCCTCGACAGGGTAAAACACTCCATTATATTTTTTTTTGTTACTATTCATTAAGAAATAATAGTATATTGGATTTTTTTTAACTGTCATTATGGATATCTCAAAAGAAAAACTATCAAACAAACAGTTACTTGGCGCAAGAGTTGCACTAACCAGTTCGGGTTTAGCACGTCCTCGAAAGAGGGTAAAACCATCAAATATTTTCAATTTTCACCATTTGTAGGAAATAGGCCTAATATGAGAATTTGATTTTGGTGGATATCTTGAATGTCTCGATATCCTCAAGGATGTAAGAGTTGCATCAGCCATGCATATTTGGATGCAGTACCATCGAAATCAAACTATTCTTTTTCAACTATATAGGCACCTACATTGATTCGTTTGATGGAAAATGGGCATTTTTCATGGCGGCCATCGTGTTAGCGGCCATCTTGAATATCTGAAAAGATCTCCCAAGGATTGAAGAATTGCATCATTTAGATTCAACACCTTCGAAATAAGGTAAAACAATTTTTAAAAAAAAACCTTGGGCGGACGGTAAAAAAAGGTTACTATTTACACTACGTAGGGCCTATACCCCCGGAAGCTGACGTATTGTAAACAGCACTCGCTTAATAATGGTGCATGCAGACTATGACTCTGTGCCGCCATCTCTGGATAGTGAGAGAATTACAAAAACTGTTCCTGACTTCATGCATGGGCAAAAATGTAAAGAAAATATAAAGAGAATATCACAAAATTTCAATTTATATGAAAAATGCACTAATTCCTTCTTCTTGGTAGGCCCTCTCACATTATCATACAAGAGAGTTTCATATTTTCCCCTGTTTCTGAAAGAGGCATAAATCAAGCGAATCGCCTTTTCATTGTGCTATTTATACAAAAATTAGAACTTGATATGATGAATTCTCTTTATCATTGTTATTGTTATTCTTTTTATCATTATCATTCAGGGACCTAGTAGTAGTAGCAGTATTTATTGATTGATTAATTAACCAATTAATTAATTTATTCATTCATTCATTTATTTATTTATTTATTTATTTATTTATTTATTTATTTATTTATTCATTTGTTTATTTATTTATTTATTTATTCATGCATCTTATTTCCCTGATCAGATGTCGCCGGGCTCCAGAATCAAAATCATTATAGCCCTATATTTTTTTGTATTGTTGATGGTGATATATCACTGCATTTACTAATCCACAAACATATTTGAAAAGTAGGCCTATGTGTTCCGTGGTTTATTTGAAAGCGATAACATCACGGTGTCATCGCCCAGAGGCGCTTGTATCCGATAATTACTATTCAGTGAAAATATTTACACTTTTAATTGTAGTTTCGTTTACATCGATGTGATAATTATAAATTTCACGCTTATTGCTGCCGTCATCAATTTGGAATTTTATAGTGGAAGTAACTGACTAGGAACTAAATTGAGTGTAACCATGGAGCTATTATCAGTCCCGCAATAACTCAGCTCAGAATACTACACCAGTATTACAAATTACGGTTAGTAGGTTGCTACAAAGAGGTTCTGTTACTAGTAATTATGTAACATGTCATCGTCCGTAGTTTACTGTATTCTGATCTGCAACTACTTTGTGATGACTGTCTTAATACATTATCTTGAGTGAAATATTATTTACATGGTATAATTTCAATCATAAATCCATCACCGAAATTTTGAAGCAGGTTGTGGTTGCTTAACTTCATCAAAGCAACACCAAGGCATTGTCTTCTCAGTGAACTGTAAAAAAAAGAAAAAAGTGAGATATAGGGCTACATATATATTCATTTCGTTATATTGTATTTCAATGTATTGATGAGGAAATATTATGTACTTAGGTACAATCTCACACATTTCTTTTTCTCGAGCAACAACGTGTAATTGCCAGTGCATGTGTGTGTGTGTACGTGTGTGTATATGTGTGTGTGTGTCGTGACGACCGTGCGTTCACAGGAGGGCAAAGAAAAGTAGTCATACATAGAGGAACAGTACGTAGACGGTATATTCCCTGAACGCGCGCCCGTCCGTACCTTATACCGTACGCCGTCAATGTACACACCCGTGCTGGTCACGTAATACACACACAGGACTTTGTCATGTCGCATGAGAACAAAAATCAGCAACTGACGTAACTTATGCGGGACGTGGGGGTCCATCAATCAAAATCAAGACAGCTTGACAGGCAGACAGGCGGACAGGTCACCGAGAACTGGCTGTGACCAGAGTATACAATATACACAAAAAGTGATTTCATTATGCCGATCTACCAGATATTCCGTCTGAGGTAAACTGCTGCTGCGAGTCGAGTGCACACAAAATCTATGTGGTATGGAGGTGTATCCTATTACCGAACGATTTTTATTTAATTTCTCCAGACGGGCAACATTATGCTTCAATTTAGCTAAAGATCTCCCAGAAGATAATTAAAATTCTGATAAATTTAGCTGTATCAGTATTATTTGAAAACTAAGCCACGCACTTAACAAAATCTGTATTTCAAATAACCCTTCCACAAAAACCGTGTCTTTTTACCGACGCAAATCGTATTGTATTTACCGAACATGCCCCCTCTGTATGGGGAAATTTAAGCATTGCATTTTCGGTCAATGTTATTAACGCAGAATAACAAACATCAACATTTCAGCGATTATTACAAAAATTTTCTGTTTTTTGCTGCAGTTTAGCAATTTTCTGCACCGGCCTCCCTTGTGGGATAACAGTGCGTGCGTAGTGCAATGGATGCGCGCGTATACGAGTTGTTTTTAACGGGCTTCCATTGAAAATGTACGCGTTCGGTAATAGGATACTGTTCGGTAATAGGATACCTGCCTATACATGTATTGAACTACATGTGTAAATTTACTGTAGTTGACTAGGGCTAGCCTAAAGAGGGCCTACAAACTGTATGTCCTGCTGTCTTTCGCCATTTGCTCCTGTACGTACTCAGTACTAATGACAATGTACTAAATTTACTAGCGCTAGTACCAGTAGTAGTAGTGTACTGACTCTCGACCTCGTATCGTTTAATACGTTTCTCGGTAACAATGTTGAGTCTTCTTACAGACTAAGTAAAGTCGTGTCAGTGCACAGTCCGGTGGTAATTTACAGATCTCGTTTAAATTAGATTTAAAGGGGGCAAACTTGAATTGCAATTGTCATGATATAGTTGGAGGGACTGCACTCGAAGTTTCAGAACATTGTCAATTTGTTACAGACCCACCACTGTGCTGCACTGGTGGCACCACCAGTCACAGTGTGTCAATAATCTAGACTAGAGTGCTAGACAAGAAGGTTTCTAGATAAAAAGGAAATAAAAGTCTAACAGTCAGGCCTGTAGTCATGGTAGTCTATTTACTGCCTATGACTAATGTACACAGGCTCACAGCCCTACGTTGCGTTGCAGCTGTGTCGCTGTATGGGGACGCGACGCCGTGTGAGGCACGATGTCTGATCAGGCTACTTACTGCCAAACAGTTTAGTAAGAGTATGGTTGGACCTAACTAATAATGTTACTCATCGACTGCCTAATTTTTATTTGCTTGATAAGAATATTTAACACTGAAATTCACGTAAAAATTTGTCCAACGTGATAGAGAAAATCCAGCACTACCACTATTAAATGCTGTCGTTCCCATTTCAATTCGAAGTTTCAGTGCAAAAATATTGCCGTCGAACTTGACTTGCCTCTTTTCAACTCCCTGTGGTGCCACTCCTTTTTTAGACAGACCAATGTTTTTGCGTAACAATGCACACAAACCCAGTTGTATTTAACACCGTGTTGTACAAAGCTTTTTAGAAAATGCATTGACATTTACATTACGATTTGGTTAAAATATTCATTCGAAATTTTGTTCGTGATTAAAACCATTAATGAACATGAGCAGTGAATTTTCGCGTTTCCCCACACATCCTCATCAACGGTCAAAGCCAATACATTTTTATATGCTCTGCGCACAGTGCAGTGCGTACTACAACTTGTACAAGTGTTTTGTGTGCCAAAACTACGCGGTCGGTTTCAAAAAGGGTGGTCGATGTGTAAGAAAGCATACAGTAGGGACTAGAGCTAGAGTTTGACCGAAAGATCAGTCTGTATGTCAGTTCGGGAAACCCACTCACAAGGGGGGCCCCTCCTTATAAGTAACCCGTCCCCCTTATAAGTAACCCCGTCCCCCTTATAAGTAACCCCCGGGGCACCCCTTATAAGGAGTCTTTACGCTTTTTTGCAATGCAACGCGAAAATGAAAGGACTGCGGCAATTCGCTTGATTATGTCAATAAAGCTTCACAAGTTTCCTAGTTACTCACGAAATTTGAGCAAAATCGGTTTGAGGCATCATATCTAAAATCATGGATTTAAATGCGATGTCAAACGACCCATGCGAATGCTGAAATGCGAGCGATTACTGGAGTGAGTGTCGCCAGGGGCGGCGGCGCGGCAATGCTTGAGTGCAGACGTGGCGACTCAGTACATGTACTCAGTCGCCACGTCTGCACTCAAGCATTGCCGCGCCGCCGCGCCTGGCGACACTCACGCCAGTAATCGCTCGCATTTCAGCATTCGCATGGGTCGTTTGACATCGCATTTAAATCCATGATTTTATATATGATGCCTCAAACCGATTTTGCTCAAATTTCGTGAGTAACTAGGGAACTTGTGAAGTTTTATGGACATAATCAAGCGAATTGCCGCAGTCCTTTCATTTTCGCGTTGCATTGCGAAAAAGCGTGGAGACTCCTTATAAGGGGTGCCCCGGGGGTTACTTATAAGGGGGACGGGGTTACTTATAAGGGGGACGGGTTACTTATAAGGAGGGGCCCCCCTTGTGAGTGGGTTTCCCGAACTGATGTGGTCGTTGAGGATATACCTTTCTATGTTCCACAGAGACTGTGTCTGGCTTCACAGACAAGACCCGCCTTCAGAGAACTATACACAGCCCTTTCGCTGTACACAAGCATCACACAGGGACGCCATGCTTTGCATAGCGTCTGGTCCGACTACTTCCGAGGAGAGCCGATATTTACTCCTCCGTACAGATTGATTTTTCTGTCTGCTAGAGAGCCTACTACTGGCAATTTGATACAACATTGTACTAGTATTTTGTAACACTGTTACAAGTTTAATTCTGCTATTGCTGCACATACCCCATACCCCACTGTGAGTTGCAAGCCTCATGTACATAACCCAGTTTTCAGCTTGGACTGCACAAGCTCTTAAAGTACCTAAATTAAGAGTGAAGTTGATATGATTTGACTTGACTTGACCTCTATTGTTTTTGCTATTATAAATTGTTCACAATTGTGTGGAGACTGTCACTGTCATGCCCATTTGCAAAAACCTAGCCTTTTGCACTTTTACAACTTATGTCTTTCTTACCTTTACAGGCAATATATGTAATCCTTTCTGGTCATACCTGTTGACGCAGTGAACAGCAGATTGTAATTACGTGGTACTCCAGAAACAACTCTAGACACTCTTGATCCTCAACGCCAGACTAATTCAGAAGAGGTGACATTATTCACAAGGACACTCCAGAGGAGAAAGTTGGGATACAGGGTTGAAAATCATTCTTTGCAAATCCTAACGTAATTCGGCAGGATGAGTACCAAGCGGGTGAACACAACAGCTGCTGCACGCTTAAAACAAGACTACATGAGACTAAAAAAGGACCCTGTTCCGTATGTAACAGCTGAGCCACTACCTTCAAATATCTTAGAATGGTAAGTTCATGACACTATATCAATCCTGAATCAATAACAAATGTTGATGTTGGCTGGTGTTGCCATCCTTCAAGTTTGCTGGAAATATTGCTTTGATAATTCAGTTTTTTGACACACCTTATTGGGCTGTATTGAAGGATGAAGGTGATGGAATAAGTCTGTGGAACATTACTTTACTCTTTTTAACAAGTGTGTACATGTCATTCTTATAATGCCTTATATCTTGAGCTTTTAGCATCCTCTATCCTACAAAGTATCTTTGCAAAGTAGTTAGTTTTCCCTGCTTTGTTATTTTCTACAGGGGATATGAAAGTGAATTACCCTCTGGCAAAGTTTCAGAGCATGTGTTGGAGCTTGATTTAAAAGGGGAAAAAAAGATCTACCAGAATCCATTTTTTTTTTTTTTTTTTCAGTATCCACAGAGTAGTGGTTTTGTTGAATGGTGAGTACCAGTGTTTGTCATGTGAAAGTGATTGTCTTTCATGTAGTGTGACAATTTAGTGATGAGTACAATGCCAAATGCGTTGATTGTGTATCATCCCAGCCATCTACTGCATGCTCTCTTCTGCCCACTCACAGGCACTATGTGGTGAGGGGACCCAAGGACACGCCTTATGAGGGTGGTGTCTATCATGGCAAGCTTGTATTCCCAAGAGAATTTCCCTTCAAGCCTCCAAGCATCTACATGATCACACCCAATGGCCGGTTCAAGGTTAACACAAGGTAATGTAGTCTTTTTGAGGTACTGTACATGCAAAATGCAACTGCCTAGTTTAACCCATTTCATTTTGCATTCTGAAATCTCCATGGATTTAATACACAGGTCACTAATTACGAGCAGGTAATGATAGAAACTTTCTTTATCTGTAGTCTGTGAAATATTAATCTCTTATGGGCAATTCCGCAGTTAGGTGGACATGACATGGATAAAAGAAATGTGCCTCTTTATCTTACTCTTTAATCTAGGTATCAACTAATGCCATGGATGTTCACCAATCATTAAGGTCTTTCAAATTCAGTAGATTTTATCTTTCGTATTGATTGATTTCGCGAGATCTAAAACCATCATTTAAAATGTACATGTGGGACTGGGGATGCTGAAATTCACTTAAATGCAAATTACAGTGGGTTCCTTTGAAGTTTTTTCCTCAAAGTTTTGCTAAAGGGTAAAAGATAAATACATTTAAATACTCCAGAAGTCATGTGACATTTGGTCAATTACAAAAGGGTGAAATGACCTGCGGAATTACTCCGGACAAACGTAACGTTACTAACCGTAACGTTACTAACCATGCTTTTGCGGGTCTAGCTAAGAAATTATTGGTCGAACTGCTAAAAAACATTATGTGAACATTTGTCATGATGCAATAATTGAAATTAATGCAACACTTTGTTTGAAGTAACTTGAATTTTTGCACACTTTTTGTTACAAGACATTGATTTTTTTGTCATGTCCTTTTTTCGTAACGTTACTTACCAGCCCTTTAAGTTGCCATAGCAATGCTATTATTTCTTGGATTGTATTCATTCTTTTCTGTATCATAAACCTGGGAATGATGAACATGTTTTTGACATAATTTTGGCTTGAAATGAATAAACGGTAATTTAGTAGTAAAAACAAATATCTAAATTTGTTCAAATGTAACGTTACTAACCGCGGAATTGCCCTTATACAGTATATACCAAAAGAAACTTTGCGTTAATCAACATTAACGTTTCATTAACGCAAGCGGTTTCACCTGAATCGTTAGTAACGCAAAGTAACGATCGGGAAAATTAACGTTTGTAGTAACGATGAGTAACGATGAGTAACGATCCCTCACGCAAATTAACGATGTTTCGTTAAAATTAACGATAGGTAACGCAAGAACTCACACGAGATTTTGGTTTTGTAACGAGACCTGGTGAAAGGACGACGTAGCCCCTGCCGAGTGTAGCGATTTAGCGGAGTCGAATCGAATCACGATTTCGCGAATGGTTTATTCGCGACCGGCGTCACCAAAAACGCACGCCGGGCCACCAAAAAAAGCCGGATGTTTGCCTTCAGTTTTGAAAATGAACAGCGGTAACTATCGGCTTCGTAAGCAGTCAGGCCTCGAATTAACCGACGGCCACCGACGGCCATGGCCGTCGGTGCCCCTCTCGTTGGCCGCAATGCCTTTTGTTTTTTGATCAAAGTTACGGCCAAAAAAAAAAATGTGCCCTTTTTCTTGAGGCCGTGGTGCCCTTTTAGAATGAAAGTTATTATTCATGACGTATGATATGCCCTTTCTCAAAGTCTCTTTAATAAGCTTGAACAACTTTCCTGATCTCAAATATCATACCTTCAGTTCACTCGCGTCCCGATGTATCTGATTCAAACTCAAAGTATCTTTCCGAGATGTACGAGACGACGTGTACGTACATGTACATGTACGCCCGACCGGCTTTTACCGTCCCGACTGCCTCCGCAGCGCAGCGGCCGCGAGTATGTACTAGCTATGCTAGGCAGCGCATATTCAGATAGAGTAGAGTGAACTCCAAGTTCACCAAGAAAAAAGAAAAATCCCACGATGTGATGCCAGGGGGTGCCAGACTGGGGAATGGGGAGGGATGGAGAGAGAGAGAGAGAGAGACCAATCAACAGAAGAAACCGCGCGTACTGGCGCATTCTTGGAGGTCACGAACTGTCTGTCACAGACTAATCATAGCAATCTATGTACACGCGCACGCAAATTCCTTTGCCTTGTGGTTTTGCCAGCCAGCTGTCGGAATGTGCTTTGAAGTTTCATGGCAGCCTGGCCTGGCTGGCCTGAAAGGGTGTCGAGTTTCAATCAATACCTACTGTTGTTTTATTCCTGTTTTAAAAAATGTTGTTTCACCTGATAGAAAGATCGGGAATGTGTTACAGCTGTAGGGAAGAGGTTTTTGTTGTGTGTTGCACTTTGTGTGTGTGTGTGTGTGTGTGTGTGTTTGTTTTTCTTCTTTCTTTTTTCATAAACACCAAACATGCCCTTTCCAATGTGGCCTTGGTGCCCCTCTGACTGGCCTCTTGGAAAAAGTGCCCTTTTCTAAATGGCCTTGCCCCTCCAAAATCCTATTTCGAGGCCTGTAAAGCTGCTAGATTAAATGTCAGATGTTTGCTCTTAATTTTGGAAATGAATAACGGTAATATTCGACTCCGTATTATACAAAAATAAATGTCGGATGTTTGCTCATACTTTTGGAAATGAATAATGGTAAGATTCAGCTCCGTACGGTGCTGAAATTAATGTCAGATATTTGATTTTGCGTTCGGAAATGAATAGGGATAAAATACGGCTCCGGAAGATGCTGAAATAAATGTCGAATGTTTGCTTTGACGGTCGGATATAAATGATAATGAATTTCAACTCCGTATACGATGATAAAATAAATGCCGGAAGTTTACTTTTACGTTCGAAAGTAAATAATAATAATATTTAGCTCTGGAATATGCTAAAGTAAATGTCGAATTATCCCTTTGGCGTTCGGAAATGAATAACAATAATAATAAACTTCGTACAACGACGAGATAAATGTTGGATGTTTGCTTTTACTTTCGAAAGTGAATAGCAATAACATTCGGCTCCAGAAGATGCTGAAATAAATGTCAGATGATTGTTTTTACGTTCGGAAGTGAATAACAGTAATATTTTGCTCCATACGATGCTAAATAACTGTCGGATGTTTGCTTTTAAATTTCGAAATGAATAACAGTAACATTTAAATGCGTTTGATGGTGAAGTTAATGTTTGCTTTGACGTTCGGAAATGAATAACAATAGTATTCAACTCCGTCCGATGATAAATAAATGTCTGATGTTTACTTTTATGTTCGAAAGTAAATAGCAATAACAATCAGCTCCGGAAGATGCTAAAATAAATGTTGAATGTTTGCTTTGGCGTTCGGAAATGAATAACAATAGTATTCAACTCAGTACGATGATGAAATAATCGCTGGATCTTCGCTTTTACGTTCAAAAGTAAATGGCAATAACATTCAGCTCCGGAAGATACTAAAATATATGTCGAATGATCCCTTTGACGTTCGGAAATGAATAACAGTGATATTCAGCTCCGTACGACGATGAAATGCCGAATGTTCGCTTTTACGTTTGAAAGTAAATAGTGCTCAATAACATTCGGCTTCGGAAGATGCCAAAATAAATGTCAGATGATTGCTTGAACGTTCGGAAGTGACAAGCAGTAACATTCTGCTCCATAATTAAGATGCTAAAATAAATATCAGACATTTGCTATAAATTTAACATTTCGAAATGAATAACAATAACATTCAGTTGCGTTTGATGGTAAATGTAATGTCGGATGACGTTTGAATGTGAAAAACAGTATAACATTCGGCTCTGTACGATGCTGAAATATGTCAGATGATTCATTTCACTTTCGGAAGTGGACAGCAGTAACATTCGGCTCCTTCGATCATAAAGTAAATGTCGGGTGTTTGCTTTTGAATTTGGAGATGAATAACGGTAATATTCTGCTCCGTACGATGCTAAAATAAGTAACAGATTGTTGCTTGTACATTATGGAAATTATAAACGGTATCAATCGGCTCAGTTAGATGATAAAATAAAGAGCGGATGTTTGCTTTCACGTTCGGAAATGAATAAGGATGATATTCAGGTTCGTAAGATGATAGAATGAATGTCGGTTGCTTGGTTTTATACATTCCGGAAGGTGTTAAAATACTTATAAATGTTGAATGATTGCTTGAATTTCCACCAGAAATAAATAACGGTAATTTTTTGGCTCTTTACGATGCTAAAACAAATGTCAGATGTTTACAATGTCTGCAAATGCTCCCACTTTCTCATTTCAAACGTAAATTTTGACCAATTTAATAGGCATCAACTTTCATAATAATCTATAAGCCTATTTGCGAAATCTTAGAACTCAGAATAACGGTATAAGATGATTAAATTTTCTCCTTATTTTAGACGTGGGTACCTGTATCACTTCAGTAATACTTGATATTTATTTTTCTATGTTTAGTAGGACCGATAGTTTTGCTTGTTTTTTTTTTCTTTTCGGGCCACCAAAAAATAAAAATCAATCATTTTGGTGGCCCGATCGGGCCACCGAAATAAAAGTTAGTGTGGAGCCCTGGCCTTTTGTGGATAAAGTGTCTTGCTTAAAGGCAAATATCGGGCTTCGAGGGGATTGAAACCGCAAACCCGTACCATGGCTAATTGATTCAGATTTTACTTAAGTACATGTACTTGAAGGTCAACTTCAGTAGATAGACTTTTTTTTTTGCGATACAGCTGGGGCTCCATGCGCATTCATTTACAACAGTATAATCGGAAGACGAGCAGAAAGAATGTCAGAACCAGGAGTAATCGCACCGGGCCGAAAGGGGAAAAGGAAAAGTATATCCTGAATCTATACCCCCCACATCGACAAGAAGACAAATGAAAAAAAGAAAAGAAAATGAATGGACCCACATGACGCATAATTTTGGTAAATCTGCGGGATATTCGTTATTTCATTTTGCTGTGTTCAAACTATACACCAGTATAGCTTTTCGAGTGTGATCTTAATGCGTATGAATGTTCTATGGACTTTAAGTTTATAATGCGAAAGAGGGTAACTATATGACAATCAACGACATTGATAACGCCAAACAATATGAAATTTCAGAGTGCAAGAAAAATAAGACGTCCCGGAAGTACGCCAGACATCATAATTGCTTTTTTTGTTCCTTTCCAGCTCCACAGCATCACCTAGGAAATCGATTTGACCAAGAACAAAAGCGCGTCCCTCTTTTCTTCCTGCGGGCAATTACCCCGGACCCTTCCCCTGGCCCTAATCCTAACCATAACCCAAACTCCTCACCCTAAACCTAACCCTAATCTTTACTCTAACCTTACCATTAACCAGTATTTAGCGGGGGAGGGGGGGGGGGTAATTGCCCTCTGGGGTTAATTGCCCGGATTAGGTTGCAACACACAACAAAAACCTCTTCCCTGGCCCTACACCTTCCCGATCTCCGTGTGTTGTCAGGTGAAACGACATGTTCAAATACAAGAATAAAACAACAGTAGGTATTGATTGAAACTCGACACCCATTCATGCCAGCCAGGCCAGGCTGAAATGTAACTTCAAAGCACATTCCGACAGCTGGCTGGCAAAACCACATGGCAAAGGAATTTGCGCGCGCGTGTGGATTGCTCAATAAAATTGGAGGGCCTGGGAGCGGGAAAACAAGGGTGACAATACTGAGTAGTCTGTGAGTTATCAAAAGCAGACCTTTCGAACAATTGCAAACGTCATGATACTATTTTGTCTTCCTTTTGGACTGAAGAAAAAAATCACAAAGACGAGTTGAGTACACGTTGTATCACAATTTTTTACATAGCCATGCAAAACGATTACTACACTCATGTTATGACAAGAAGAATCAATATTCCAAGACAAATACAAAGCAGCCTCGGGTACTGACGGTGACAAGAAACGCCACGCATTCACAATGCACGTTGGGGAGCAACAGGGAGGTGGGAAAGAGACTCGTCCCGCCTCCCTGGGAGCAACATGGAGTTGGCAGGGAGGGGTGATCCTGGAGTTTGTGAGAACTTCCCGATACTCCGTGACAACAGGGAGGTGGAAGAGAGACACTCCACCTCCCTGGTGACAACACGATTGTGACGATCTCAAAGCATGGACCCTACCACGCCCAGCAAATCTGCGTGCTACTTCTCAAAAATTTGAAGGAACTTTGTCTCTGATCTGTTGAGTTGTTTTTGCTGAATATCAGGAGCTTTTCATGCCTGACGTTCAAATGGATGGTTGCCAAAAATTTCATAATCTATAAATCTCTCAGTAATTTATTTTAGGCTGTTGATGCTGCCGTAAAAACATTAGAAATTTCATAGGAACTAGTCAGGATAAAGACACAAAAAATCTCCGCACAAAACAAATACAAGTATCTTTTATTGTCATTGGTAGTCAAATTTGTGTTATACAGATACATTGTATGATTAAAGCAATAGGCATAGTATTAACTATTGTATTACACGTAGTAACACTTTCATGGTAAGTTTGACGTTTTAAAAATCGCAGGAGAGTTTTTTTTTTTTTTTAAGGAGTGCAACCATTTCTAAACGTGAAGGCATGATAAATGAAAGGAGAAAAAAAAAGAATCAACGTTTGTAATCCTGGGTCTTCGACTTGAGCTATCTTTAATTAAACATTCCTTCTCTGTTCATCTCCAAGACCCCAGACTGTTCATGACCTCCGAGAATGCGCCAGTACGCGCGGTTTCTTCTGTTGATTGGTATCTCTCTCTCTCCACCCCTCCCCATTCCCCACTCTGGCACCTTGGCATCGTGGGATTTTTCATGTTTCTGGGTAAACTTTCATGTGAAGCGTGCCTATCAAGTCACCACTTGACTCACCTGCTGGCAGTGTAATAATGCGAGCAGAACGTGGTAGACATTTTCTTCTGCTGCAGCTACTTTTATTGCCGAAATACTCGGCTTTGTCACCACACACTACCACCAGTTATTCGGCGAGACACACGTTGTGTATTGGAATATAAATGGACTTTTGCACCTTCCTGAATTGAGTAAGTGTCTGACCGTTGTTGAAATCGTGACATCGCTAACGTTAGACAGTCGGCGTTAGTTTTAGGCTTGCGTATGCGTGATTTCATGGGTTCAATGTTCGATGGAATATGTTGGCTGTGGGGAAAAATGTGGCTTCGAAATTTTTGCTTGCCCGATTCCATTGACTGCGCCCATGAGTACAAATTTGACGACCATGACAATACGACATTGCCAGGGGAGTTCTGCTCAACTACAAAATCTTTTCGGTATTTGATATCGCTATTTAAATGCCTTCCGCCGGCAGGAAATTGTCCGTAGTAAATATTACGAACGACAGTTACTTAACCGAGGCATCTCCGAGTCTCGCAATTTCCGAGATTTCTTGCCAGTCCACATGACAAGTCCGCTAACGCAAGATCTAAAAATTAACGCACAGTAACGATCTGTAACGCACAGTAACGATCTGTAACGATGTGTAACGATCATTCACGCACGGTGATCGTTAATTTTGTAACGCAGAAAGATTAACGCAGTACCGATCGGCGCTTGCGTTACACGTAAATTTAACGCAAAGTTTATTTTGGTATATACTGTAGTTTTACAGATGCCATTTTAAATTTTGATGTAAATTATGTTGTGTTAGAAGAACTTGCTAAAGATGGTCACACTTTCCTATATAGTATCACAGGTGTGCCTCATAAAAGATATTTTCTGATCTGTGATGTGCCGTTACTTTGTACCTTGCAACTAGGGATAAATACAGAAATTAATCCAGGATGCACTTGAGCTTATTATGCATTTCAGTGCATTTTAAAGGTCCTGTTTACCTTTGGGAGCAGTGATTTAAAAAATGTTCAAGATATCATTTTTGATGCGTATGTGTAGGTCAGTTGTGTCACGAAAATATAAGGAGATATCACTATTTTTTTCATTAAACCGTAACTGTAGACGGATTGGTCTGGAAACATTTTTATTATAACTATTGTTCACATTTTGTATATTTAACAATACTTAACATTGATTATACTGGTTCAAATGTTCACATTAGTTGTTTCTATCCCTAACTCACATTTTAGAATTATTTTGAAGCACTAATGCTGGGTTTTTGTTTCATCTGCAAAATGATAAATTATGCCTTTAAGAATAATCATGTCATATGTGATAATCTGCCGTGGTGATGTGACTTTGAAACATCAAGATTATGCAATTACTCTTTTCTCAATGTTTTGTAGTTCATAACTGAGATATGCTATTCATGAACCATAATCGAATCCACTGCACCAACAGGCCTAGAATTCTTAGTAAAAGGTAGCAAATGGGGAAATGGGAGTTTGTTTACTGAGGGCATACAGATCTTTGATGCCTGCGACAAATGTTTTGACAGTCATCTACATATCATGATATTGCAATTTGTACACATTTGTATTTTCTCGCAATAGGTTGTGCTTATCAATTAGTGATTTTCACCCTGATACATGGAACCCAGCTTGGTCAGTGTCAACGATTCTCACAGGCCTGCTCAGTTTCATGGTGGAGAAAAACCCAACGTGGGGTAGCATCGAGACCACAGATTTTGTGGTGAGTAAAGTTTTTGCATTGCATTTATCACATTTTCACCTTTATATTTCTGATACATTTGTTTCAAAATCAAGTATAATGTCGATGATGATAATAGAGAAGTCTTTTTTTTAACATTCCCAGTTACCACATCCTAACAATTGTTATGGTATTTGGTATTTTAAAAAAATGATTCAGTCATAGAACTTCCTACAGAACTAACAAAAAATGAGTAGGAAGAGAATTTTCTGGAATTGAGAGAAAAATCAAATGTCTTTTTTTTTTAAACATTTGGTATGGTATCTCCCAGTGGGTGGCTTTGAAATGGCAATACACATCAAGACCATTTATATAGTGACTTCCATGATGAGAAATGAGCAGTCAGTGGTGTTTATTAACCAGCACATCTTGCAACTTTCTGTATGGTAGGGTAGTAAGACATATGTGCAAATTTTGCTGTTTTGTTGATAATGGATCTTTCTTCTTTCACAAAGAATTCACATTATAACATGACTTTCTTGTGTACATAAGGTTAAGGAAATACCAAGCACATACAATGTATCTCATGGGTTTTGTCGTGTATGTTTCTTACATCCAATAATGACAATGAAAAACAAAAAGATATGTGAAGACCCAGGGTTTGTGTACTGTTTAGAAACCTATTCATTCATGGAGAATATTATATACAAACGTACGTTACTCACTTGGCTCTTTTGCTGAAAAGCACAGAGTTGACAGTTCCTTGACACATAATGATCTGATATCAAGATACAAGTTTTGTATGTCAAGATTTTGCTGATATGTGCTACCACACGTGTTTGTCTTTTTTTGCTGCCTAACCTGAGAAAAGCCTTCAATTCTATTTGGGTTTGATATCACTCACAATAGCACTTTCATGCACATAATTTATCCTTTCTCTGCAGAATAAGCTGCTTTGTAAACTTTTTTTAGCTCACCTGAGCCGAAGGCTCAAGTGAGCTATTGCGATCGCTCTTCGTCCGGTGTGCGTTGTCCGTCGTGCGTAAACTTTTACATTTTCATCTTCTTCTTGAGAACCCCTCGACCGATTTTCACCAAACTTGGCAGGTAGCATCCCTAGGGGGATAGGATCTCAATTTGTTCAAGTGGGCACCATACCCCGCCTGGGGGCCCCCTCTGCAAACCCCCCAAAATTAAGGAATCTTAAAAAATCTTCTTCTCTAGAACCAGAAGTGATAGAGCAAAGTTAATACTATGAATTAGTACATTGATGATTGTAGTTTCAAGTTTGTTCATGGTGGAATCAGGGGTGCCCCCCTTCGGACCCAGTGGAGGGGGGTGGGGAGGGGTCCTAATGGGGCCCAAATTGTACATTTTCATCTTTTTCTTGAAAATGCCATTATGAATTTTCACCAAAGTTGGCAGGTAGCATCTTCAGGGGGAAAGAATCTCATTCCCATCAAATGGGCACCATGCCCCACCTGGGGGGCCCCAGGGGGCCTAAATTTGGACCAAAATTGTAAATTTTCAGCTTTTTCTTGTAAACCCTGTAACTAATTTTCACCAAACTTTGCAGGTAGCATCCCTAGGGGGATAGAATCTCAATTCCATCAAATTGGCACCATGCCCCACCTAGGGGGCCCCCATGGGCCCCCTCCCCCCCCCCCCCCCCCCTCCTGTAAGGAATCTTTACAGATTTTCTCTAGAACTGGAAGTGATTGAGCTTAGTTAATACAATGAGTCAGTATATTGATGACTGTTGTTTCAAGTTTGTTCATGGGAGAATCAGGGGTGCCCTCCCCAACCCCCAACCCCCCCACCCCCTTGGGACCCAAGGAAGCGGGATGGGATGGGGGGAGGGGTCCAAATCTTTTTGCTGAAAACAACATACCGGTAATGGATTTTCACCAAACTTGTCAAGTAGCATTCCCATAGGGATAAGATCTCAAAGTGTTTGAATGGGCACCATGCTTTCCTTGGGGGCCCCAGGGGGTCCAAACCTCCTAAATTAATGAATATTCAATATTATTTTTCTCTAGTTCTAATCAAAAGTGATAGGGCTTTCAGTCTTTTTTCCCAAGCTGCATAATCCAACATTCTATTAAGTACAGTGTACTTGGCAGGTATTTTTACCAGTGTGATGGAATACGTAAATGGACACCATGCCCCCATTCTCAAAGCTACCCCCACCATAAGTTTCCAATGTTCTCAGGTAAGAATCTGCAAGAATGCATGGAAGGTGAACTTGCAATACTCGGGTGAGCGCGTGACCCCCGGGTCTCTTGTTTTCCATCGCAATAACTTCTCTCTTCCCTTGATGTATTTACACATTGTATGTTAACACTTCTCTTCATAGAAAAAGCAGTTTGCCCATGACAGTGGGGCATTCAACATCAAAAATACAACATTTGTGGAGCTATTTCCTGATGTTGCGCAGGTAAGCTAGTCCATGCCGTTATATGTGACAAATGATTCAAACAAAATTCCCAAACAATTTAAGTCCCTAAAAGTTTGAGTTAGCTGTGCTATGTTTCACCTTTTGGAGCAAAGCCATAAAGTATGAAGCTTTCCTGTCAAGTATCTAATCTGTAGTACAATGTACTCTAGCTTGTTCAAAAAAAAAGGCAAACAAACACACAAAAACTGTTATCACAGACTCTTGATATGTCGCAAGTAATTTTACTACTTCCACATAATTTGGTTAAAAAGATAAGTCCACTATATATAACATTTGAAATATAACATTCTCTGTTTAAAGCAATACCTAATCATTCACATTGATTTTGATTTGTGTTAGAGTTTGTTGTTTTATGTGATTTAGTGCCAGATTTTGAAGTTCCTATTGCTCTGATAGTCTACCAACATGTCCAAGGAAAGTGGAAATTCGTGAAAATCTATGTACAAAGCTGGTGATCGCATTTACAGGTATGACATTGTACAGTTGCTGTACTCAAGAGAACAGAGCAAGGATTTCATGAAAATTGACAAAAATTGACTATCTTGCATATCCATTAACATTCAAATTTTATTTTCCATTTTCCGAATTCACATATTTTTCTGATGACTGTGCACTTTTGAAACAAACGCTAGGAAGGTCATTAAATAATACAGAAGAGGAATATGTACCTGTTACAATGGTTCAATGATCTTTCTGACACCAGGAAATTGCGGAAGCACTGAAGAAAGAGGAAGCGGAAATGAAGCAGCGAGCAGAGTCTGGCTCACCCCAGGCAACGGACCACCATCAGGCACGGCAACGGACGAATAACTTCAATGGCCAGCCTGACCATGCTCCTGGTATCGTAGGGAGCACCATGGCAAATGTACTGGTCATCATAGGCTTCGCAGCCTTTGCATGGACGGTCAAGTATGTTCTACGGAGCATAGCCAACACAGACCAGTAGCTCTCATGTTAGTCCTCAGATGATGGAATTTGGCGACTCAGACTTGTGTGTTCATATCACCGTGAGCCAGAAAAGGAGATGTCTCTTTGTGCTGCTAAACCACAGTTGAGCACTCATACATACCAAGCAAGGCATGGGAACATCAAATGCTTGCTATTTAGTATTGCAACACATGTGAACACAGCAGACTTCTGCTATATGTCATACATGTAGCAATTATTGGTATTATTACCGAATGTCTCTGTGTAATAAGTGATGTTTGGCAGTTTATTCCTGCTTTTCAAAAGAGGAGACGAAATGCTTTGCAGGTCATACTTGATGTAGTCAGAGTCTGATTACCATTTGCCTCGAGCTCAAATCTTGTGTAAGATTGTAATATTCATGTGGCAGGTTTGGGCACTCTCAAAGTGTTAAGAATTGTAGATAATCCAAGACTTAGCGGTGCTACTCAGGCCCTGGCCTATGCCAGGGTTTGAAGCAGAACACATCTCCCCTTAAAGGTCTGTAATTTTGGCACACACTGCCTGTAAGCCTTTCTAGTGCACATTATAGCATAATTCTGCTTGTGAGCTCAAGCAGCGTTCTAAATCCTAACTTTATATTGTAAACTAGTTTTGTTTGTTTATGAAAGAATCCACAGCTATACTGTATACTATGCTGAGCATCTTAAAACATATTGGTGGGATCTTAAATTTGCTCACTTGTATGTTTTAATCAAGTCTACAAAAAGAACAGAATTTTATATGACATCTCCATGCACGAAAATCAGTGTAGTACAACTACACATGCATGATCCATTCAATTGTATGGTGTGCATTGAAAGCTGCTAGCATACTCAAACGCTCAAATTAATACTAGGACACATACATACGCACATACTTCTACTGTAGTAGTGTTTTTCATCTGACGAAGCACACAAATCAACCTATTTAAAATGTGCACATAAAATTGTTCAGATATTTTTTGCAGGTTTTAGAATCTGTGCTAGCCAAAAGTAGCCCAAAATCTGCAAAAATGAATGTACAGTGTATGTTGTACTGCAAATATTTCTATGTTTAAAGTGAAATACAATACAGTTTTTGGAGTCTGATATCAACCAATGGTGCAGTCTTCTTCAATAACCCATTAAGGATGAGTCCCGAATATACTGGGGCAAGTGTCTATGGGAAATGCGTGTTATACCAAAATCAGCCATCCTCAATGGGTTAATACCCAGTGCCCATTCTCGAATGAAATTGAGAGATTCATAGAGACTCAAGTGGCACTCTTCAGTTTGGCAGAACACAGCCAATTTTGTTTGTGCTATTCTCCTATATTATGCTTTTTCCAAGATGGTGATATACCATGACCTCAGCTGAAATTTGGTAGTTTTAAAATGATTTAAGCAAGAATATTTTTTTTTCTGATCTGTTAAGCTGAAAAATAGTTGCCTTATCTGGAAATATTGTGAAGGAAAGATACTGTTCTCCATTTACTGTATTGTAACCCATTGTCCTGCTGTCTTCCCTGTTCACAAGTTGCTTTACATGTATGATATATCTGACATTAAGTCACTTCTTTTAAAAAAATCAGATAATTGGGACTGTCTGATTGCTGCATTCCTGAGAACAATGACTCTGAATTCATCTGTAAAATTCACATTTACGCATTGAGCGTGAGTAGCTTCATGCTGAAATCATATCCTCTTGCTTTTTCTGTGACATATTTAGTGCTCCAAGCATCGTTGGTTGGTATTAAACAACACACAGAAAATGCCTTGTTTAGTAGATCAGTCCATTGTTAAGAAAAAAAAAGTACATATTTGTAGTATGATTTCAAATACTTCATTGGGTACTTGGTCATTTTTGTGTACAGCAAGTTAATCCTCCTCTGAAGATGCATATGATACATTGTTGAGGGGATATCATAGTATGTATAAGAGTTTGTATTGTTTTAAAGTAAATACAAAATTATTTTGTAGCCTTTCATTTCTTGCCTGATATTAGTCATGGAGAATTCAGGTTCAGTTGATTTTTTTTTTTCATTTTCTGTCAAAACAAAATCGCATACATTTCACTCTTTTGTACCATCAAGGAAGACAGAGACAAAACATTTTGAAATGAACAGAGTATACAACAGCAAAACATGATGGCAACTCTTAAACAAATCATCAAAGCAAACTCTAATATAGTGTACAAAAATGGAGTGGTACAGAAGGATGAAAAAAAGAAAAAGTTGTCTCCTGCCTTTACATGCGGATTTGTGTACTTGTGTACTTGAAGATGGCTGTCCTGTTTATGCATTATATTCTGAAGACATGACTCAAAAGTCCCTCCAGTCACTGGCTTACGTCATATTACAAAGCACAAACACAGGATGGAGCACTGAGGGGTGACAAATGCAAGAATACCTTGTTACATTGCCTTTTTCTTCCACAATCACAAATATGATTGATGTGCTAGGTAAAGGAAGTCTTATCATAAAGCAGTGCCCCATGACCACATTTTTGCCACTTTGAATTGCTGACAAACTCTTTTCCTAAGCGAAAAATTATCATAATAGTCCCACATATAATGCTGGGTTCAGTTGTAGTTTGTGTACACAAAATGTTCTTTTTTTTCACACAAAGTTTTTTATGTTTGTTCCTGATCTTACCAGTCTGTGCAATCTAGACTGTTTAGAAATTATATATGTTCAGCCTTGTAGACCAGATTTCAGCCAAGTCGTCACAAAGTCAGTTTTTGCTTCAGTAGTCGGACATTAAGTTCTCTAACTCTTCTGAAATAATCCATTAGAACAGTAGACTGCAAAGAGTAGATAGATATGCTGTGTGTATTGTTTTAGTGAAACTGAACAATTGCTTTTCTTTATCATGAGCTTGTGTCCATGACTAAGAAAAGCTGATAGTATACAAATGATGCACAGGACTGAGTGGATCAGTGAGAATTGGATGCGCGAGTTTAGCTTTGGAACTGTTTAAACCCACGAGTGCAGCGAGTGGGTTTTAGACTGTTCCAGAGTTAAACAAGAGCATCCAATTCTCACTGATCCACAATATAGGCCTGTGCATCATTTGTGTTATAAAATGGGCCCGTAAATTCATGAAATACAACCATTTTCCCCATCATGCGTCCTTTTCACCTACAAGACTTGAGCCATGCGTTCGGATTTTATCGGACGCATGGCTCAGTGTGGATCAGTAAAGATCAATGCATGACAATTGACTAATCAGATTGCAGAGATTCTTAAGCCCATTTTATAATGCTACAATGGTAACCTTGTTTGACTGACTAATAGGATTGAGTACAAATCAGAAGAATAAGAAATGATAGGTGTCAGAACAGGGAAATGCAGTTGGCTTTTGGAAATTTGATGTGCACTGTGTATTGTGTATGTGTTATGGGTGTAGCTCCGAGCAGTTTCACTCTCCTTTTGGGTGTTGTGTTTAACTATGATAACATCTATCTATGACCTTCAGAAAAGTTGAAAAAATGCTTGTCATGTCGCTTAGTTCCCAAGTATGGAGTGATGCCACTGGACACCATTTTCATCAGTGTCATCAATTTAAAGAATCTTGACCTGCCAATGATGTGGATTATTTGTAAAGGAGATAATGGTCTCCCTTTGCTCTGCGGATATCTGTGAATGAACATATATTCAAACATTCCAAAGTTGTAGAAGTTGCCGTGATGCAGTCAGGGAAACCAACAAATGCATGGTTCAGCACTAATCTTCCGTCAACCTTTTGCAAGTTGCAAAAGCCAAATGTTCACAGCAGTCTCAGTTTAGTTTTGCTTTGTAAAAGGCAGGTAAAATCAACCTGCAGGTGCCCATATCATTTAAATCATTACATGTGTTTCTATTGGTTTCATTCCTGAAAGATCTACTCTCTCGTAATCAAGCACTTGCAAAGAGGTCCCCAAAATGCCGCAGTTGGAAGATTCCACAGTGATATGTCTTGTAGAATTAAAGCCTGTAAATGTTGATGAGTGGAAGAGTTTGAATTTTCCAAAAGTGAACTGATTTCTTCCTATAAATAGGGAGGGGGGAATTGTAAGGAAATCAGAAAGGATGCATTCAGGTTTCTTCGCACTCTCAAAGATATATGAAGAAATCATGTCACTTTTAATATGATTGAAGCATCATTCTGTCAAAGTATGTTTCTGACATTTCTTTTTAGCCAAAAGGCTTATGGCTAAAGAGGTCGTTCAGGCTTATTGAACAGGCTTTAAAGTTAGGTCAGGTAAATTATATATTCATTCTCTGACTTTGAATTGTTCTTGGATTTCACTTCAGGGCTCATGAAAGGTAAATGATCCAGTAAAAAACATTTATCTGGTAAATTTTTCCCATTTTCATAAGTTCTGTCTCTGAATTTCATATGAGTTTGCTGTGCATTACTACAAGACATTTGTGTTTGAAAAAAGTATTCCCATTGAGATACTTCCTGATCAAAACCTTTTGACTTCGTGTGCCAACAAAGCTTTTATTTTCTCTCTTGAAATGTGAAGAAATCAAGCTGAATCATCAAATTACCATCAGCTCATTGTAAACTTACTATTGTACAGTAAAGAAGAGTATTATTATATAATTATTATATGATTATAAAATTCATCTGTATATTGCCATTTTTATTAGCAGTGACCGCACTAGACTGAGATGACTCAGTGAGTGGGGTGATGTATTAATAAGTCCATTAAAATAAATGTTCATGTATTAAACAACAGTGATGATTTGGGGAAAGTGTACCAGTGCCTTACCAAATAGAAAACCAACTGACATTATAGACTAGCAGTGTAGATCTTTTGTCCTCACCTTAAAAAGCTACTTGGAAACTGCAGTATGCTACAAATAACATAGATTGATCATGGGTTATGTTATCAATGTTGAAGTATGCATTCTGAAGACTTCGACCAATGTGAAGAGGATCATCATATCTATTTCTGTCCTTTCATAAATTACAAGGCCCTTGATATCTTTACGTCAGGGATCCTTACAGAAAATGCTGAAGGATTATGAAAGACAACTCACATTATTCCCTGGATGTGGAGTTCTATGTTTCATTTGGTATCAAACCATCAACAGTGATCATATCTTTTCTCTGAAAAGTCAACATTAGAATGAAAAGAAAATCTGAAATAGCTCATTTTAAACAATGTGCACTAAAATATTGCTGTGAAACAGGTATTACAGAATCACTGGTTCTGTTGTAAATGCCCACTGTTTGTACAAGTGCATGCGTACATAGTTTGTGATGCATGGTGATACCAGATGTGTGTGTAGAGATGTATACTTCAGAATCAGGTATGAGCAAGTACATCTTTGGTAGGTAACTTTTAGTTCCAGAATGAAGCTTTTGCAACACACATTATGTCACTACAAAGTTGTTTATAGTAATTAATGACACTTTTTTTTTCATTGGAGTATAAGGCATGATATATTCTTAAAACTTTGTGAATGGGTGATATTTTGCAAATGGGGGATATCATATGATTACATACCAACATCAAAGGTAAGCATTCACCTGGTATACTGGAGGATAAAGATACAAGTTGTACACACTGGACAGCAGCTATAGGTGGGAAAGCAAGTGTGGCCACTGGTTAATGGGCTCATCTTTAGTAGCATACATGTGTCTCCCATACATCTTCATTGTAACCCAGTGAACTCTGCACATAATTGATGCCTGATGGTTTTTAAAACTGATTAGAGCAAGGAGGATGTGAGTAGAGTCAACGTCTACTTTACTGTATTACTGCGTATGTTAACCCGTTGAGGACGAGTCCCGAGTATACTCGGGCAGGTGTCTGTGGGAAAATGCATGTTGTAGTAATCAGTCTGTCCTCATACTGCAACAGGTTAAAGACAGAATCAGGGATCCAGTAGTCCATACAGTGCTTGAGTTGTGTGAGTATAATTATAGTGAAGCCAGGCCTCTGAATCAGTTTGTTGACTAATCTTCTGATGGCATATATATGCATAATTGTAAGCTGTTAATGATATTTTTATAGACCCTGTGTAAGTGGTTATATGAAAGCTATATACAAGAAATAGAAGTCAGCGTTGGAAGGGAAACATATGGCGAGAATTACAACATGGAATTCCGCCATGTATGGGTAAATTGTTGTGCTTCGTTGTTTGCTGCACCATACTCTATACTCAATGCATTGGAGTGATATCATACTATACATAGGCTTTGTACATGTGAAGGTGGTGGATATGTTATTTTACAGCTGTTGAATGCTGCTGCAGTGCATAGATCAAACGCATACTGGCCAAGAAGACATTAAAGATTTGTGCAAATATGTCCATGTGTTGCATACAGGTGCCTGTATTGACCTCCATCATGAAAATTAAGCATATTGGCCACAGCTTGACCTATGACCTCTATGGCAGTACGGATGTCTATTTAAACAGGTGCTCAGACAAGTCTCTCGTCCACAGTACAATGTATCTGTAAGAAAGATGCTTGTTAAGATTACCATCCCATGTACACCAGTAAATTGAAAGATAGGCCTTACCGTTTTTATGCAGCAGTGTCCATTGCAGTGTGCGGTGTATCATGTTGGGGAATTTTCAAACATATGCTCACATGCTTCAAACAATCTGTTCTCATTTTTCAATGTGCATGTTTTGAGTAGAATTATTAAGTTTCTCTACAAGATTTTTAATTGGGCTTGTGATGCTATGAAATGAACATGATTCCATGATCAAAGATAACTAATCTAGAATGAAGGTGGCACAATGATTACTGCAAAGGCATGTAAAAGCTGATCCTTTATATTAAGAAAACATTGTGTGTGACTGTTACGTTCACACATTGACAGGGAAATTTATGCGATTCAAAATTTTCATGCACAGCCCCCAGTTATAGTAGACACAGGGGAACCTCGTTATACTGTATTAAACAAGCTATTTGGGACCACTGAAATATCCTCATGACATCAGGTATCTCGTTATATAAAAGTAATGGGACCTGTCAGATAACCCCTTTATATTGAGGTTCCACTGTGTCATGTTTGTTAGAACAACAATTGAAATCCCCCCCCCAAAAAAAAAAACAACAACAACAACAAAAAACAAAACTGATTGAATAAATAATTGATAATGATTTATTATTGAAACAAAAGGACATACCTTCTGCTTGAAGGGACAAAGTTTGTGCATATCATATGCACAGTAAAAATTTTTGATATCTGTCGTTGCTTATACCACAGATAGGCCTATGTGTGTTTTTAGCCAGCGGAAAAAGTGTCATGGCACATGGCGTGAAATCATGATGTGTTGAACATCTGTAACATTTGGAGGATTAGCTAGAATAGCATAGTAGCACAACAGATTGTACAAACAATCAACTAGTGACTAAAATATGTTCCCATCCACAGGATGTTGACTGTGCACCCTGTAGTCCAGCACAGCAGCATCTTTGACAGTTAGATTTTATCAGCCAAATGATATGCTGCTATAGACTTTTGCTGAATAGCAGTATTACCTTATTTTCTCAACTTGGTTTACCAAACTATTGCACTGCATAAGGGGAAGGTAGTGGCTGGAGATGAAATTGGTGATGTTTTATACAAAATAATAAGTTACTTTGTGTTAGTGCACATGTAGCAACCATTTAACAACCTGTCATTTAAAGCACGGGTAGGCACCTACTTCCAGGCCTGCAGAGGCACTCATAAAAAATGCACCTACTAACAATTCTTATTTTTCCTAGAAAAACCCATGAAATACTGCAATTTCAGGAGCAAGCAGAAGTGCCAAGGTACAGTTTATAGACATTTCTCACAAACTTCATGGCTTTTTAGGAATTAGCAACATGATTTTTACACAATCTTTTTTTCACTCAAGGCTTTAACTGTGATCAGAATCTGGCTATCAAAATTCACAATATGCAGTGTACTTGTGCAATCTAGGGCACATTTTTTTTTAATAGCCATCAGTGGTTTATCTATCATTGCAGTTAGCATTTGTGGGGGGTTTTTTCCCCTTCATTTTCACTCGTTCACTTTTACTGCAGTGCCCTAGCTTAGTATTACAAAATGGTATAGCAGCATGCGAGCGGCAGTTTCAGTCATATCAAGTAGTCGTCAATGAAAGTACTCGGTTCATTGTCTTACAGAGAAAACAAGAACATGATTATGAATTGTAGCATATATATACAATGTATATATGTAAATAAAGAAGAGAAGACTTTGATCCTGCACATGGACATTTCTGTTTCAATTTGTCAATACATGTGTAGTAAGTTGCTGTCTGAAGGTGATATGTTGCTTTCAATCACTTTAGTCAGAGTCCATTGAACTCTCTTTGCCATCTTGATCTCTCTCTCACACATTCAACACACAGATATATTGATAAGATGAAGTTATATGAGGGTGTTTATTCACACACACACACACACACACACACACACACACACACACACATATAATATATATATATATATATATATATATATATATAGATAGATATATATAGATATATAGATATATATAGATATATATAACTAAAACCAAGTTCATCATGCTGTATTCACCTTTGGCACACAAAAGCAACACTTGAGAAAGAGCGAACCGCTCGAAAATGTGTGTGCCGAAATAAACTGTTGGTGAATGAATACAACATGAACTTGGTTTCAATTTTATTTTTGATGATAGTATCACACCAACACGTGGACAACTTACTATATTTATATATATATATATATATAAGAAATGAAGAAATAAACTGGTAATGCATTTTTTTTTTGTCAATAAAGAATGAGTTTATTCGACTCAAATTTTCAGCGGCCTCCGCCTTCGCCTTCTTCAGGAGTCTTGACAATGAAAAAGGCGGAGGCAGCTGAAAATTTGAGTCGAATGACTCATTCTTTATTGGCAAAAAAATGCATTACCAGTTTATTTCTTCATTTCTTCATGGAGCCAATATGTGAATTCTCAACATATAAACAGTAAAACCTGCCTTAGCGGCCACCTGTCTACAGCGGCCACTGAAAAATTCCCCCCCCCCCCCCCCGAGAAAAAAGCCCTGTTAAAGACCCCGTGTATAGCGGCCACCTGTCTAACGCGGCCAGCGGCCACAAATTTTGTTTCCCATGGTAGATTTTAACCTGTCTTTGGCGGCCACAGGCCGTAGCCGAGCCAGTAATTCAGCGTGTTTTTCTGCTTTGTAGTCGTACCAGTCATTCCTGGGCAACTGCTGCATTCATCACTCATTCAGTCATAATACTGCACTAGTGTTAAGCTTTCTTCACAACTGTATACATGCTACTGTGCAACAATTTCATAAACACAGGCATTGTTCAATGCATGAAAGACATGTGTGTATACATACACACATACAGGTACATGTAAGTACTTAGACCTATAGATGTACCCGGTATACAACGATGCTACATGTCGTCGCTGGGGCGACAAGACCTCGTATGTACAAAATGTCAAATGTTCAGGAGAGCCAAAAAACATGGCAGCCAAAGCACTGTAGCAAATGGGATAGTCTTTCCTTTGACATGCCGTGGTGGCTTCATTTTTGGAGTAAGACGGTTGGGATTTTGACAGGATATCACTTAACCCATTATTTGACTATTAATCAAAAAAAGTCATTTTCACCAAAATTGCAGATACAAGGTCTTGTCACCCCAGCGACGATGTACATGTATATAGGCAATGCACACAAAGTTGGATACACCTGTCTATAACGGGTGGACCTTGGGTGGACACTATAGACAGGTTTGACTATATATATATACTTTTATGTACATGTATTTATATACATAAATATTACACAGACACACAGCTCACAACCCACGTCAATAATATTATGACAAAAGATGGAACACAAATTTACAAACTGCAAAGACATACCAATTCACTTATCAAAGCGTTTATTATTCCTATACTGTACTGAGGAGCCATTGTGGTTCAGTGCATGACACTGCACTCTCATCAGTCATTAAGTCCACGGCTTGCCTGTGCTAGCAACAACAGTTGTGCCACCTCTGCATGGCACTTTACCTTCATTGCCTAGTCCTTCAGAGGGGACATAAAGGCCTGAATTCACGAAGGTGGTACAAATTTAAACCATAGTTTATGCAAATTTCTTCCGCACAAATACGATTGACAGATTGCATACGCCAACAGACGTCCAGTAACAAACGCACATCGATACAGGCATGTCAAAGGTATGTCTATTTCATGCTTATTTTAGACCATGATCTAGGTTTAAACCAGGTTTAAACCACCTTTGTGAATTGGGGCCTGTGTCTTCAGTCCCACGGTAACTTGCTCAAAAGCATTTGGTTGCATTTGGTAGCCACGTAAAGTGTATCCGAATACACATAACACTTCTTCAACAATGCAATTACACATTCTGCAATTGTACATGAACTAGCCACAGATAACTGATTAACTCTTTTAGTATCACTGCCAGCATGTTCATGCACAAAGTCATTGACATTCGAAGATGGTGGTGCTGGGAGGGTTAGATGCTCTGTGAGTCCCATTTGGAGCCTCGTCTGCCCAGATGTACAACTCATCATGATTCCTTAGCTTGATGATCAGTCAATTATACTTTTCAGATATTCCAGAGATATTGGGAAAGATGGATCTGGATTAACTTTGCATAGTCCAGATTCTGAACTCTTTGTATGATATCTTTATTCATTCAAGCTGCCAAACCTGTACGTGTTTAGTCGAGTGATGGCGTGATCCCAAGAACTGATGGGGGAAAAAAAAAAAAATCCATACCGATTGCTCTGTGCCAATGACTTTCCATGAATAGTTTGAGGGAGTAAATGCATGAATTACAAGTGCATGAAGTTTTGTCCTCTGTTGTCGGCTGAGAGCAATCTGCCTGGACACCATCGCTTGATTTGATGTGTACAGGTTTAGCAGCTCAATAAAGATATACTGGTATTAGTGGTAACAAAAAGAGTCCAGAATCAAGACTAGGCTTTGCTCAGAAAGGTCCCCATCATGCACAAGAGAGTGTCTTGCTACACTTGTACCACTGTGAAACAAGTCATTGTTATCAGCACTGTATAAACCGTTAATAACATGCATTCAGTGCACCCGTTTGGTTATAACAATTTCAAGGAGAGTTATCAAAACAAAGTCTTTGTGCTCTTGGGACCAGAGCGCTAACATCACCTTCTGGAGGCCAAGTAAAGTTTGCTCGTGCCAGCTACAGGTACGTACTTAAAAACGTACGATATCCTCTCTTCCACCACTTCCAAGATACATCATTGAAAACAGTGGGAAAGTCTTGTTCGATGTCCACACACAATTCCTTGGCCCTATGGTAAGACGTTGGGTCACAGGATCACAATGTTCATGAAGAAGCCGGTGGTGAAGAGGATGGTGAAGAGGATGTCGCCTTGGAGTCTAGCCTTAGTTTCCTGATGCTCTCCTCCAACAGATCGTCTTGGGTTGTCAGGCGAGTAAAGATGCCTTCTGGGTTTCTCTCAAAGGCAGCCAGAATTCCCTCTCTGTGTTTTCTCTTTGCCAGTTCTGCCAAACACTAAAAGGTGATATGCAAAAAGGTGATATTCATGGAGTGTACAAAAATTGAAAAATGAAACAGAAATCAGTGCTTTCCATTGATGAACATAAAAGATATTAATGACGAACATAAAAGACACTCTCGATACTAGTATGTTTAACTGTCCTGACATGGAGTTTTCATTTCAAAAGTACATTCTAAAATGATGTAATTTCTGCGTGACAAAATGATACTGACTAGCATTCAACTTTCAAATGCAGTGAAAGTCCACTTTTCTGTGCATTGTAACTTTATTCCATGACTCACCTCCACACACCCCCCCCCCCCCCATATGGCTGACATGTCCACATATTTACTGCTTTTGTTCTCAAAGTCGTGTCAGCCTTGCATAAGTCTAATCAACTATGATCAGACATATTCATACAAAACATATTTTACAGCAATATGGAAGAATTACAAACAAAAGATCACTCAGCTTCCCTACAAGATACATGTGAAGACTGAGGGGTAGGTGTGCCAACTCACCTGAAATGTCTTGGGTTCATAGATGGCCAAGTGTGAGAGCACCTTCCTGTCCAGCTGAATGTTGTACTGTGACAGACAGGGGATACACAAAAAAAAAATGGTTTGTCCCAGACAATGTTTCAATATCACAACAGTTATCATAATTTGTGAATAGACCATGCTTTTTAATACAGTACCCCTTTGCATGCATTAGTTGTTGCTATGTAAAGCAAACCTCAAGCACGCTTTCAGGTTGCCAAGAACAACTATCATCTAAAAGACATGCATAGAATTTCTATATGCTGGTAAGCCAGTCTATTGTCCAAGTCCTTTTTAACTCGCATTCTTTTCCCTCTTTTGCTGTGTTTGCTACATTCTCATTCCATCTTCAGTAAACATGTATTGTGATACATGTACTTGGGTAGCTTGGCATGTGATGGGTCTTTGAATTCATTATTTCTGCACAGTACACTATTGGATCTGAAAATGATCCACATGGACCATTTGCATGAATTTTCACAAGAATGCTGCAAACACCAGTGGTGCCCACATACAACCGGGAAAACAACATACCGGTACAGTATCCTAGCCCATTTTGAGTACCGTATTCTAAAGATCAACAATTTTGTTTCAACTTCAAGAAACATCAATGAGCCAGTGGAGTCTGACACTCACTCAAGCTTTACAAGAGATATTACTTTGACGCACCTCCCTCCTTAATTGGTCATTACCTGTATCAGTATACCATCAGCATCTTTGCCCACGGGAGCAAAATGAAAATGTTCAAAGATTACAGATGAAAAAAAAAAAAGGAATTGTGACAGCATACAGTAAATTATAAACAACAGGAAAAAATCTCAATAAAAACAAACAGAATAACTAGCTTTGTGTATTCTGTAATTTTACAAATATTCCTTATACAATTGTATAACTATAACTAACCTTCACTAAGTTTCCAACAAATGTTCCATATTTGATGCCATGTTCTTGAGCAGCTGCACCAATCCTCATATTCCACAGCTATAGTTGGGAGACAAAGATAACACAGATATCAAATTAAATATTTAAAGAAAACAAAGTCTTCCTTGAATGTTGTTCTTTTCTTAAAGGTACTCTCTTGTAGTTTCAGAGACTGCAGCTCTGTTTTGTAATGCGTGCTGATTTCAACAAATTTCATCTGGAGACTGATTTCTGAAGAGCATCATCAAAAACTTTGTTAACAAACAGCATCATGCTCTCGGTGCTCACAGGTGTCACACCCCATTACAAACACCTTAAGTTTGTTTGTTTTTTCTTCCTCAAACTCATTCCTTCACTTGGAGTACTTGACCGTGAAAGGGGTCAGTATGTGGTACACTTGTATCAAAGAACCATTGGCAGAAAGAATAGTAGTAGTTAGAAATGATGATGATGATGATGATGATGATGATGATGATGACGATGATGATGATGATGATGATGAAACAGCATTTGTATGGTGCCATTTATCTGTAGCAACATTCAAAGGCGCCCAGCTCCCAAAAAGTGTCACACATCATTCACAAAGTTGCTGGAAAAGATAAGTCTTCAGTGCAGACTTGAATGTATTGAGGCTGCTGCAATTCCGAAGCCGGACTGGTAGAGAGGTGGGTGGATAGGTCAACAGACAAGACTCACAGTCTGTGGCTGCTACACAAAATGAAACATTGCCCATGGAAGACAGAGTACCGCCTGGCTCAAAATCCACAAAAAGTCATGCTACAGATTAGGATTCTCTGCAATCAACCACAATACGTGTACATAGTCATTTGGGTTGGCCAACTGAAATGTTTAAAGTTTGTCTTACCTGGGAGAGTTATCTCTTCTCTACCAACTGTCAAAATTTGATGGCTTTAAACAAAACTTAAACTGAGATACATCTCAGTTTCAGTTTTGTTTAAAGCCACCAAGCAGTTTCTCTGGACCATACTTTTGGGGATAGATGCTGCTTTCACTGTGAGTTTCATTGACACTTCTGCACAACATGCCTGAGTGACCGTAATCAATCTTTCGATCCTCTTTTGTCCCTTTTCTATGAAACCGCACCTCCTAACTCTCTCTCTCTCTCTCTCTCTCTCCCTTATATCAATCACATTTTGATTTGATGTGTTAGGATGGTCCAATTTTAACAAGCTACATATCGTTTTATAGCTTAGAGCTTACTGTTAAGCAAAGATTCATCTTGGTCTACCTTTTGTGGGTTTTGAGCTGGGCGGTCACATATGTACAAATAGGTGGCTGCCAAATCTCAAAAATGTTGAAAGTTGACTTTAATTTTAGAGGAAAATCAGATGAACGAAATGATAGAAGTTGAAACAAGTTTGGACAAAAATTGAGACCAAACAATGTGGTTGTGGCTAATATCACCGATTTGTGAAGACACAGCAAAGCCTCTGAATTCCAGAACTTTCTTATCTAATGTTCAACTTGATGACACTGCTACCATTCTGTTCTGATTGTGTCCAGTTTGGCACTCTATTCACTCAAGCCAACTTGAAAATATAGAACTGTACTGTGACAAATAATCTAAGTTTGAAGATACCGCATTAAGCAAGTGGTCTCTACGGGGAGGTGGCCACTAAGACAGGTATGGCTCTAGCATTATGAATACAAACTCATTTTATATTACAACCCCTAGGACACATTTTCTGCTTAAATGTAACAGGCAAGTTGTAGATGCACATCAATGTGTAGGATGGAGCCAAGTTTATTATGCTTGCCCTCCACTTACCCTTCTTATATCTCCCTTTTTCTTACGCCTTCCCTTGGTGGCATTCTGCCAGGCTCTCCTCACAGCTCGCAGGGCTACAGAGTAACAATTTCTGCGTCTCCCAAAGTATCTCTGGACAGCAGCAACAGATGAAAAAGAAGACAAAGAAAAGAAACATTTTGATTAGGTCTTCTTCATTTACACAAATTGGCAAATCTTGGTATCCCCATATACTGGTGCTGTAGATAGTGTGAATAATAACCACTGCACAACTTCACAAACAAACAAAAGAGTGACATGACTTTCTTGAAGTATAAATGGCTACATAACATTTATTTAAAGAACACATTAACACTGCATCTACCTTTGCTACAAGGAATCACTACCACTTGAATGCACTCACTTGCAGCATTGCTTTACCAGAGTTACAGTTCGCATCTGTTTTCACTGTTGACGACACTCCTAACCTACCTGACCTTGGACCTTCCCCTTACCTACCAATGGACCGTATCACCATCAACAACAAGGGGATTGTCAAGTTACTCAAGAATCTGAATCCCCACAAGGCGACAGGACCAGATGGTATCCCTGCCAGACTTCTTAGAGAAATTGCAGAAGATATTGCACCAGCACTTACACTTCTGTTTCAGGCCTCCCTTGACCAAGGAACTGAACCATCAGCATGGAAGAAGGCGTTGATTGTTCCCGTTTTCAAAAAGGGAAGCAGGTCATCTCCAGCCAACTACCGGCCTATCTCCCTAACTGCCATCCTATCTAAACTGTGTGAGCATGTCATCCATAGCGCCATGATGAACTATCTCACAGTCCATGAAATCCTATGCGATGCTCAGCAAGGAAAAGACGATCATGTGACACTCAGCTGGTCTTGACCATCAATGATCTAGCAAGAGGAATAGAGGACAAAGGACAGACTGATCTCATCCTACTGGACTTTGCAAAGGCATTTGATATGGTGTCCCCCAGACTGCTCCTCCACAAGCTCGAACACTATGGAGTCAGAGGGTGTATTCTGCAGTGGGTTGAAGACTTCCTCAGAGATCGCACACAGCAGGTCCAGGTTGAAGGTGAAGTCAGCAAAGAGGTGCTTGTGGCATCTGGTGTGCCACAAGGGAGTGTCCTCGGGCCCTTACTCTTCTTAGCCTTTGATCTTCCGGACTGTGTTAAAAACTCTACAACCCGGCTCTTTGCAGATGACTGTGCTCTGTACAAGACGATATCATCTCCCCATGATGCGAGACTACTCCAAGACGATCTTGATAACTTGCAGGCCTGGGAGCACACATGGAACATGCGCTTTAACCCAGCAAAGTGTCAAGTATTGCGTGTGACAAAGAAAAGCAAACCAGTCACTTCTACCTATAACATTCATGGAGTACGTCTTGCAGAAGCTGCATCTGCCAGATATCTTGGGGTTCACATCAATAGCAACCTTAACTTCAACAACCATGTCGACATAATTTCCAAGAGAGCTACTTTACTCGAGCTTTTCTTCAGCGTAATTTCAGACGGAGTCCTCATAAGATCAAAGAAGCAGCGTACAAGACCTACATAAGACCCACAGTAGAATATGCAGCAGTAGCATGGGATCCACACACACAACAAAACATCAAGAAAGTTGAGCAGGTCCAGCAAAATACATGTAGTGCAAGATATGTCATGAACAACTATGACCGCCAATCAAGTGTCAGCGCCATGCTAAATGATCTCCATTGGCCTACACTACAGAGCAGACGTCGGCACAGTCGGCTAGCAATGCTCTACAAGATACGGTTCAACCTAGTTGATATTAATTGTAAGGACCATCTCACACCATTGACGTCAAATACCAGAGGCCATGCTAGCCGATTCTGGATCCCACACTCCAGCTCACAAGTTCTCTCTTCATCCTTCTTTCACAGCACCTGCAGAGAATGGAACAACCTGAAGAAGGATCCTGCAATCTTCCCATCACTCGATGTCTTTAACAAGGCATTGAAGGAAGCCCTCATCTAGCATCCAGTCATGCAAAAAATTTTTAGCAGCACTTCACATGTACATATTACTGCACAATGTATTCTTCACTCTATGTAAATAATGATTGGCCCTTGAGAGCCCGTCTCTCAAAGTGCCATGACGGCATGCAGACCACTCTGCAGTGCGCTGATCTTCAACTATGAAGGATGCACTTCTACAGAAGAAGAAGAAACTGCAAGCTTGTGTCTCATGTGAATAAAACCTTACACAAAGCGACATATTCAACACTGAGCTCTTTTCATAGCTTTGGCTACAGTGTCATTACAGTTATTCTTACAAATATTTCCATCAAAGTTGATGAGACCAAACAATTGTCCTCACTTTGAAGTGTAAAAGGCAATGGGTTATTGCCATGCTTTTTCACATCAAAGGCTAATTACGAATGCTAATTGAAACACATGAAATGTGAAGCTTCATACAAGCACACTGTTCTTCCATTGACTTTAATACAAAATATCAAAATAATGGCACCAAAGTAAAACCCCTGTACCAACAAGAAAACAATCTCACATACAATGTATATCTGGCATCATTGTCGTAACAATTCCCTTGAACACGGTAGAGCAGAATGTACAGGTTGTACATGTAGACCTTTCTACTGCATGGTTGCTACCAGTTTTGAGAGAGAAAAAAAAGCCTGTAAACTAGTAAAGCACTCTGAGAGTGCCAACCTCTGCCAAGCAGCTGATTTCCACCCATAAACACATGCTGATCATCCAATTTCCCAGCATAGAAGCCTTTTGTTTACGTCATCAGAGCTCTTCAAGGTGCGTGGCGCCTTTCCCCAGCACAGCATGCACTTCAGCACGTTTGCAAACCTCAAATATGCATACCAGGTAGCCTGAACTCCAAAGTTCATTGACTCTATCAGCCAAAAGATTAAAAAATCCTTTAAAAATCGATAAAACTTCCCAGATCACTACCAAAATTCATTAATCTGTTCCTTGTGTCATTATCAAGTTTTCCTGCAAGTTTCATCCAAATCCATCCATAACTTTTTGAGCTATTTTGCACACAGACAGACACACAAGCAAACAAACCAACATTAATGAAAACATAACCTCCTTAAAGGACAAGTTCACCTTCATAAACATAAGGATTGAGAGAATGCAACAATGTTAGCAGAACACATCAGTGAAAGTTTGAGGAAAATTGGACAATCGATGCAAAAGTTATGAATTTTTAAAATTTTTGTGTTGGAACCGCTGGATGAGGAGACTACTACAGCTTGTGAGTCATATGCGTACAACAGTATAAAGAAAATATAAAGAAAATTCAACATATTTTCACTTTTTTCACATAATAAAAGAGCACTTGACTTGGCTCTTTCTAAAGGCAGGGGGAATAATATTACCCATAACATTTTGTCGGTAACGAGTCGGGGGAATGTGAACTTTTTTCATAAGATGAAATTTTGTGAAATTCTCTTTATATTTTCCTTATATTGTTGTACGCATGTGACATCTAAATTATTCACACACTGCAGTAGTCTTCTCATCCAGCGGTTACTGCACAAAAACTTCAAAAATTCATAACTTTTGAACGGATTGTCCGATTTTCCTCAAACTTTCAATGATGTGTTCTACTAATATTGCTACATTCTCTCAATCCTTATGTTTATGAAGGTGAACTTGTCCTTTAATAAGTCCTTCCTTGGCAGAGGTAATAGGAGTCGTCCTTTTTCTTCGATAGAGATATATTTGTATACACATTGTGGTAGTTTATTCAAACATTGCATTCTATTAACATGACAAACTAATTTGTAGCTCTAAGTCTAAAGTGAGAATTACAATTGTACATCAGCTTGCCATTGGCATTGTACACTCTACATTACTACACTATCAGTGTCATTTGTACAGTGCAGTGTCACAAACTCCATATGTAAATGATCATTATCTGATGCATTTTCATAATCATATCAATGTCCCTTCTTCATTCTTGAGACTCAACACCTTATTAACATACCAAACCACAAGGATGTCAACAAACATCAAGCACATGAAAAGGTAGCCCGACCAGACGCTGTTACGCTATGCGAAAACAGCGTCTGACGAGCGCGGCATGCAGCCTCAAAGTGAGGAACCTCAACACAACTACAAAACTTAGGAAAATGTATACTTTTCTCCTTTAAACAGAATACTTTACTCACGTTAAATGCATGTTTCTATTACAGAAGAATAGTTCGCCACACTGGGTCCATGGAGACCACTTGCGATAAGTCCGTGGAACAAATAAAATGACACTTTCTGGCGCAATTCCTGACCGTCGGGCTTCGTCGTTGCAGGATTCAAAATGGCGCCTTGACTTATGCGCATGCGTGACCGGATGTGCTCTAGAGCGAGCGCGTGTGCGTTGAAAGTGTCGAACAAACCTTGGCGTCTGCTACACAATAACCGTGGTATGGAGCTCAATGCTCCTCGCCCGACCAGACGCCAGCCGCCGCCATAAGCCCAGTACAGTTTATAGCTGTATACTGGTAACAGTGCGTACGCTGCTTGAGTGTAGCAGCACGGTCGACAGCGCGACCTTTTGAAAGGGCATTCACATCATGTGACCACCCGATATCTGAATTTGGCCTGGCGTGAAAGATTGTGTACGGTGTGGACCTGCTGGATATGATGATCAATTTCGGTAAGTTTCATTACGTACATTTGAATACTGATAGCATCAGATGTAGAGTAAATATTGAAGAGTATACTCGATGAGTTTGAGGTGACAAAAACGAACGTAAGTATCGAAAGTCAAAGCTATCGTGATACGATTACGTCGCTCTCCTAGTGGTTGGTGGTCGCGCTCGTACAGCCCTGTCGCGACGTACCATGTACAGCGACTGGGCTGTGTATAGTTAATGAAAAGGTACAGTCAGTACATGTACACACATTATCACACACACACACACACAAGAAGAAGAAGAACTGCCACCAGCCCAAAGTATTCCAGCTGTGAAGGTTTGCATCAAGATTCTTGTACAGCTGTATGTGGTGGTATTCTGACATGAAATTAAGCTTTAAAGATTTTTTTTTTTTTTTTAGATAGTTTTAATGCACATAGGATGTACTCCATCACGTAGATTAAATGCATAAATCACCATGGGTATAATTTGGTTCCTCAAACAGTTTTCACTGTCCAAATTGATGTTTTGTTTTGTTTTTTCTTGACTTGGTCTATTAGTTAATACTACAGCAGTATGCTAGCCACTATGAAATTTCTACACTTTGTTTGTGTGAAATCTATGTGATTTGGAACTAAACATACACACGCTAGCTGATCATCGCTTAGCTGTATACCGTACATAAAGCATCGAGGATGTAACCCTGATTGTGAATCGAAGCACTTGAGAAGATGAACAAAGAAAAATTTATTTTCAAGACTACAGGACCAGTCTGAATATGTACAAGTTGTACAAGTTTAGCACGAGGAACTGTAAACTTAGATACATATGTTATGTACCGGTACAGTTGTGTATTAAGCTATTCAATCCAGGACGTTCCAGAAGTGTAGACAGTGAAGGAATGCACCAGGGTTAAATTTAACTTAAAATATGTTTTGACATAAAAGTTTTAATTAAATCTACACACTCATTTTATTCATACTAGAATTATTAGTAGAAATCTAGATAGGATTTCTATAGATCTAGATATCTAGATCTAACGTTAGCTATTTTTAGACTAATTTATGCCTAAAATATTTTTTACATCAGTCATCACTGCATCATATCATTACATTAGATTTCTAGAATACTATTTAACATTACCTGATTACAAGGCAACGCACATGCCTAGTTTCGAATACAGCTTTGATGAAGACTACAATACAGTATCATCCCAACAATTGTATGAGGACGTAAACCCCGGATTGCCCCCGGCCCCTCCCCACCCCCATGTGCACCTGGCCCACAACTTGACTGATTACACGTGTAAACTCCAAAACATAATGTTACAACACAGGAGAGTACGAGTGGGACTACACAATGATGTTTCTCTCTACTTCGATTGGCTGAAACCTTGAAAATTGTGAGAAGTACGGGAGCAATTACCGTTGATTGATCAAGTATGAACTTCCTTTTCCAGTAACGGTCCGGGCCCCTGTTGCGAAGCAATCGTGCTGCTGTCAAATGCACCATTGTGTAACTATCTACACGCCACTTTGCTTCCTCCACTTCTCGAAAGGCATGAGGATCGGCTCGGTGGCAGCGTTGCCAGGTCCCAACAGAGCAAAATCACCAAAAGGCTTGTAAAAAATAACCAAAAGCCATAAAAAATCACCAAATTTGGAAAAGCGTAGGTAAGGCTTCAATTTCAAGACAATATGATGTCAATAAACCTTAATCAAGCACTCTGCGCGAGTCTCGGTGCAATTTTCGGTGCGCCGTAGTCACACACACTAAATGCAAAACGTGTACAATGTGTATGGATATCCAGTGTTTGTGTGTGTCGATTGACAAAAAGGGGCACATGTTATGTTTCTACAGGAAATAAGGGGAAAACTTTTTGCAAAATGCATTTTCGTTTTCAAATAGTGTGATAATTTTTCATTGGTCTGAAAATCACCAAAAAGTTACCAAAAATCACCAAATTTTGATTTGGTTACCAGGCTAAAATTTTGTCACCAAACAACTTCAAAAATCACCAAATTTCACCCTTTTTGGTTCCCGCAATCACCATCTGGCAACTGCTCGGTGGTATGCAAAGACACTTTTCTTTGGTTTGCAGGCTAGGCTACTGGCTAGGCGTACGTATGGTAAAACACGTAGCGGTACGCGAGCAGTCACAAACCCTTGTTGGTCGTAAAGGAGTCTGCGCCAAGACTACTACATGCACCACTCCTTCACTGTGCCATAGGCCCTGTTGTTGTCGTTGTTGTTGTTGTTGTTGTTGTTGTTGTTGTTGTTGTTGTTGTTGTTGTTGTTGTTGTTGCTGTTAGAGTTGTTGTTAGAGTTGTTGTATTTGAGACGCGTCATTTAGATAAGAATATTTGCGCCTTCATCTACGTAATATCATTATTTTACATATGATTAATTTCTCAATTATTTCACAAATATTTCACAAATATTTTTATGCGCGCTATGTGTCTGCTGTTATACGGTTAGGGCAAATATTAAGTTCTGGTACGTGCATGCTGATGGCATGTGTTAGCTTCTCTAGCCTTTTGGCAAGGCCTCGTGGCTGAAAAAGAGACTAACTGCGAGAGAACAGGGACCATTTTTTTTTTTTTTTTTCATGAAGGAACTTGTCGGATAAAATATCTGACAAGTCAATTATATCCGACAAGTTTTGAGAAATTCTTTAGTCTGATTGGCTGATTTCTCTGAACTTGTCGGATATAATTGACTTGTCGAACATTTTATCCGACAAGTTCCTTCATGAAACGCCCCCAGGAGGGCATTTCATGAAGCGTTTTGGTCGGACATTTTCTGACAAACTGTTACAAGCTACAGAAATCCTTGCATCTGATTGGCTGAGAGCAAGTTTGTCCGACAGATTTGTCGGACAAAATGCTTCATGAGTACCCCCCGGGTGGACGCGAGAGACAGAGAGGCGCCACTCGGTCTCGCGTTTACCCCACAGAACTCTACACACAAAACAAACTCTTTTAACTTAAAAATTTTCAAAAGAGCAATAATAGGGCTCACAAGGGTATAACCCCCATGTACAGTAGACGTGTGTTAAGATTCAAAATTCAAAAAATTCTGTAAAATAGCTGTAAGAAATGAAATGTTTCACCTTCACTAACGTGAAAAAGTGAGATATACCCTTTCATCCATCAAATTTCCAAGGGGGGGGGGGGTGTCTTCAGCTCAAACTCTGTCCAAGGGTTCGCAAAGCCAGACTACGAGTTTTTTCCACTCAAAAAGCCACCTTTTTTCTGTACATGCACCCAATCAAATATATATATAGTCCCTTCAAATTCCATGAGAAAAGCTTTCATCTTCCAACCAAAATGCAGTTTGTAGAGAAATTCATACTCAATATCTGCAGCTATTTAGTTTTATGCCAAACTGCATTTCTGATTTTTTTTTTTTCATTTATGTAAGTATCTTTGGTACGATTTTGTGAAGCGGTCAGGGATATTCCATTGTTTACAGATGTGAGCCCTACTATCGCACATGATACAACTTCCGGGGTACCTTAGATCTGCAGCATTTAAAAGTAATTAGGCCTACACGTTCCCTTTTCCCTGAATCAGTGAATTGTGAAAGGGCACCATGTGATATGCAGCCATGTTTTATACCATAGCAATATGTGTGTCTGTCCGTTACTCTGTCTTCTTATTGGGCTTCCAGACTTTTTTTTAATCTGACTTTATTCCCAATCTTTTTTCCTCTTTTTGCATCAGTTCATTTTCTATTGACATTCTGTACCTGAGGGGCCCACATTCTACAAGCATTGCCTTTTTAGTGGGTCCCTCCATTTTTCGATATTTTGTGTAATGTTATATCGTCTATATCACTTTGAACAGTCAATTTTCATTACAACATTATTTGTTACCCCAAGGTTCCACACTTATGTTCTCTTTTCAATTTTACTTTGTTTTGATTATATGTAACCTTATTCTCTGTTACCAATGAAAGTGAAATGTTTATGTTCATTTCGAAAAATGAAATAAAGTTTGAATTGAATTGAATTGAATTGAATATCCTACGGAGCAGTAAATAATGTATGGAAAATGCAATATTTTCGTTATCATATTGCCTCGGAGTGTGATATGAATACCTTGGTGGGTGTATTGCGTAGAATTATATGTTGCTTACATGCAGTATTGCTCCAGTCAATGTTAAAAAGCCATGTATACGTATCATGAATATCACAGTAATAAGGTAATCAATTGCTATGACAACATTTTAATTAAGTACAGTTTATGAGAAAAGTGTCGATTCTTTGGGTGCACGTCACGAGTTCGACACCCACGAATCATAGTACAGCCCACGACTGCCACGAGTCATACAGCCTATATACAGCTCAAGAGTCATAACAGCCCTTACGTTCGACACTAAGCAAACAAGATCCTATTTAGTATAGAGACCGACACATTGAAAGCCCCGTAGTGTTGTAATATCGAACTCTTGGGCTGTTTTTACCTAGTGTCGAACTCATGGGCTGTATGACTCGTGGGCGTATGGCTCATGGACGGACCTTTTCCCCAATGTCGAACTCGTGGGCTGTATGACTCGTGGGTGTCGGTCTCGTGGAATGACTGTGATTCTTTCTTGATAAACAGCCAGAAACTTTCAGTGTTCAGTTCATATAGAGTGTGGCCATTTAGGATAATAGACTCAATATCTGAAGTATTTTGAGGTCACGTTCGTGCCAAATTGTATCGTCTCCATGGTAACAGCTGTGTGCAATAATGAGCAAGCCGTATATATATTTAGTTTGGCATATTTGGTTGGACAAGGAAAAGCCCTAAAGACATATTAATGAACTGATATGATTTGAATCACCGTTGCGTACCTTTACAAGGCCGACAGTATAAGAAAAGGTGACAAAACTGTTTCATGCTGATATTCCAGTAACACCAAAATGCATTGTCCACGTCACGGAGATGAGCCGGTCTTTATCGAAATTTGCCGTTTTGTAGGTGATGAGGACTGTATAAACAAAACAAGAAAAAAATCCAAGTCTGGTATATAGAGTGCGATGAAAATGACCGTAACACACTTCACACTCACTTGACCTGTATTGTTGTTTTTGAAATGAGCTGGCCAAATTGCACGGAGAGAAAATTTTTGCAGATATTGCACCCTTCCGCTATTTTTTTTTTTTTTTTTTTGCTTTTCACAAACCGCTATGTCAACAGAACTTTATCTTTAAAAAGGAGCAATATGTAATATTTCTTATTCATTAAAGATAAAGATGCGGCAATGCCCAAATGATAAACATTATTGAGATGAGTTGAAAAAAAAAGGATGCTCCATATTTCGAGTTGAAACATGTACTTTTGCTGTTTCGGTTTTTGTGTCAATACTGAAAAGAATGATACTTTGCCTCTTTAAACGTCTTTTTTTTGCATTTAGTTCTTATTTTATCAGTTTTCCCCTGATTTTGGTCCCTTACTTCGGCTTTTCCAATTTCACTTGAGTGGGGCTAAAGAAACATTTTGAAAATACAGATAGTACATATCAAGCAACAAACACTGTTTTTCGCTGAATCCTTATTCGTATCTAGGGGATGCTGAGGTATTTTGCTATACAGCCCCCTGACGGAGCTAGTGAGGGATTTGAACAGATCCGAGAAGTACAGAAGGCGATCATTCATAATGGACGACATCCATTTTTCGATCTCTTATCTATTGAATCACAGAGAAATAACATAAATGCAAGTTTTCCCTACAGAAAAGATGGGTCACCTCTAATTAATGGTTAGGAGAAGGATAATACAACTTGAATTGAATTGAATTGAATTGAATTGAACTGATTTTAATTTGATTTAATTTAATTTATTCTCACATTTCACAATAAAATCAAATACAATACATATCACTGGACAGCATCTAAATCATCAGATTATGATTCAACATAATACAAGAAAAAACGTATTGCTACAAACTAAATGCAATGATATCAAGCGAATCGACAACACAAGGCTATCCGTGAGTAAATGACGGTAAAAGTAGAGGTCCGTCAGGTAAAAGTGTGAAATATGATGGAACTAACTAAAAGCAATGCTTGTCCATGCTAGTAGGTTCCTATAAGGTTGAACGCGTGCATATACCATAATGGAAGAACACAAATTAGCAGTGAGAATAAAGATGCTAAATTTTTGCTGATATTTGTAATAAACACCAAACTTAAAAACGAAAAGAAGAAAGAAAGGCAACTGTACCATGTTCACTTCGCTTAAAAAAGATAAACTCTCTAGAGGGTTAAGAAACTTCAGCCTAATAAATGTTGTTTCATGGGCACCATTTGATTCTTGGTGAAAAAAAAGTTTTGAAACATAAAATGTTAAGAGCTTATAGGGGATGCATGCATGCTTCTGGATATGCTGTTTTGTAATTCTCACCCCCCCCCCTCTCTCTCTCTCTCGCTCTCCCTCAATATAAATGAATGTATCAAAAAAAAATCACTGAGAAATTGAAGAGTAGTTTCTCTATACCCCCTTCAAAGTAATTTTGATACAGCGTCAATCAAACATATAAAAAGTAAACCGGAAAGTGATATTGATATTGCACAGAAGAAAAGGACGGTGTTGCAGTAAAAATGAAAAAATCCTGTACTTATAAAAAGCTATTTAAAAAAAAGACCAAATCAATGTCAATTGCCTTTGGAATTTAGTTACTGCAAGCTTTTCTTTTCCTTGAAACAATATTTCCAAACATGACATTTAGCAAAGATGTACAGGTTTGTAAGGTGATGACATCATTACCTAATAAACGCAACTATCATTATTAGCTGTTGTATGAAATAATGTGAAATGTTCATTAAATGCGATTAAAGCAGCGAAGTAAATACAGAGCAAAGTGCGCTAATTAGTAACACAATAAGATATCATATTCCGTACATGCACCCATGCAATTAGCGTGAAATTCCCTTTGTGGACGGAACACAATGAAACATTAATTCTTCAGCGAAAAAGTGAATGTTAATGACGCCAGAGAACCTGCTCACTGGTGCAGTGCGTCATTGCGCGTAATAATGGATTCTCCATTATAAATTCATCTCATGCAATGTCTGCCTTGAGATAAGTGAAAAATAAAAGCGTCGTGACAAAAGTCCGCTATGAACTATAAGTTAATGTTTGATGCAGCACGTGAATAAGGTTGCACGACTTTCGTTTGATTGAGTTTTGCCATACAAATTTAATCAACATTCGATTTTTCTATTGAAAAAAAAAATGGTTTGGTCCTTGGGTGTCCTTTAAAAGAACTGTTGAAGTACACTGTACTTGTACAATGTTCTTCATAATTAATGTATGGCAGCTCAGGACAAAATGCGTCGCATCTAAAGACTGCACGAGATAGCCACTTGCATGTGCATGTGATCACACACTGCTAACTGCAAAACATCTGAAACGTGATTTAGATCTCGACAATTTCTCTCAGTAAAGGTTAAGTGCTGCATTAACGAGATATTATCCGGTAGATCTGATTGTATTTGCATGCAGCGCGAGCAGAATGAAAATCAAAGTTGAATATTCTGTTGCCAGTGCAAACATAATTTTCCACAATTACAGCGAGAGTAAACATTCCTTCAGGAATGAAGCAATTTTGCAATAAGGACTGGTGAGTGGAAATTTTCTTGAGCAAAGGTAACTGGGATGGATGCAGGCAGGGTATTGATAGTCTCTTTGAAAGGACATCTCTCATTAGTAATTGCCACAGGAGAGATCAGGGGGTTGTCACGTGACAGACTGAATTAAAAACAACCAGCAAAGGGAATGCCACACTGCAAGAGCTGCCTTTGGAGGCTGTCCGAAATTTGTGAACAACCGATTTTTTGAGGGGTAGGCCTATAGCAAACCTTACCGACCAATCAAGAGAGCTCTATTTGAAGAAGCTTATACAGCACATAATAAACTTCGCACTGACGGCCGATGGGCGAATCTAGCACTTTCATTAGTTTTCGAATACAACATGACAAGAAATAGGAGAACTACGCATCGCAGTGACCAAATCATTCAGCATAGGAGCTGAGACCCGTCTATGGAAGCTTTCATCCGGCTCGATTTTTTCGGCACCAATAACAGCGCTGAAGGCTTGAGTATTGGATGTTCTTCATGCACTATCATCCATGATTATTGATCTCGAGCAAGGAATTCTGATTTCAGAGGATGATGAAGTTACAATGAGGAAAAACGAAATCAGACGGTGTTCATGTTTCCCTTATGAAGAGATTTCTTCATAATCTGCGCTGCGTGACTCCAGGCAACAAAAGTTCAACAGAGGAAATCTTCACCTTCTACTGAAGATTCGGACATCAGGGAAATGGAGAGGAACTTCTCTTCCTCTATTTGGCCTGGAAACTTCCTCGATAGACCTCTGACTGTATCGCTTACATTAGTTATTGCTCGTTTGGTCATCATCACCAGTGTCATCGTAGTGAACTTTTTTGTTTTACTCGCTGTGTACAGAAGTGCATACTTACGTAAACCGACAAACTTAATTCTTTCAAGCCTTGCCGTTGCCGATATTCTGAAAGGTATCGTAGCTTTACCAATAGAAATGGCATCGCATTTCCTGACTCTGACTTACCTCGAGGGAGATGCATTCTACTTCCCGTTTATATCTCTCGCCGTCGTGTCGTACACGCATATGATCACGGTCACTATAGATCGTTACATCGCCATCACCATGCCCCTGAGATATCCAGCCCTAGCGACAAATAAACGCATCACCGCTGCAGTAACGGCTGCGTGGATTTGTGGAGGACTACTTCAGAGCATACGATTTTCTTCGATCAGTTACGCTCGCAAAACAAATAACTACTCAAGTTTATTTTATATATACCCTAATGCTATCCTCGCCGGAATGGTTGCACTGCTAGTCGTTGCGTTAGCAATTCCAAATATCTGGTTTCTATTAATCGCCCTTAAGCAGTCCAACAGGATAGAAGTCTTGAGAATTGACGTGGGTCAAAACCTGGTGCGACAAAGGGTGACAAATGACAACATCAAGGCCTTCAGGACAACCGCCCTCATTGTCGGAACATATCTCCTCTGCTGTACACCGACTTGCATCGCCTTAGCCCTAAGCTTCCAAGGTATTGACGACAATACACGCTTCATGTGGGATGAAATCTCCCTGATCTTACTTGCCGCTGGATCTGCCATCTACCCCCTGATATACTGCTACAGAAGCTACGACTTTCGGAGAGCATTCAGAGAAATTCTGCAGCCTGCGAGAAAGCCCCATGTGCGATCCATATTGTGCGAAACCAGTTTTCGATGATAGATTTTTCAATAATCACCACCAGATTAAAGTGCTGACTATGTTATATTGCAGGCGTATGATGGCATATAATTATTATCATGACAATGTTTAAGAAAAACAGTTGGCAACAATACTTAAGAGCAAGTGAAACACAATGCCAATCTGTTAAAAAAAAGATGAAATAATGAATTGATCACAAACAACACAAATTTGTAGAGCGCAAGGCAAGTATACAGTTTTAACGATTACTATGTTCTTTCATATTAAGTTCAAATACATCTGTGGATCTTGTGCCTTAGTTGTAGGATGTTAAATCTTTCACAGAACAATTCACCAAAAGACCTATTTAAAATAAATCTTGAATTTAAGTGCTTTTAGTAGTTAAGTATATAAGATCAAAATCAGACATATATCAAGAAAGACAAAAGTGAAAAAAAAACCCACTAGATTTGAAGCAAAATAGAGAACTTCAACCAACCTCGTTAGAAACATGCTATATCAGATTTCAGTATAACATGTACCTTGTGCACTGCCTATATACATGACACCATATTCAGTGATATCAACGAGGTAATGATAAGGTGACACTCTATCGAGATTCCTATATAAAGCTGTGTCAGATTGTATATACTTACTTAATGATTCAAATTGTCTTTCATTCCTTAAAAAAAAAAATGTTGGACTTCTAAAAAGAAATGCTGACATTTCGCTGCGTTCATCGAATAAAATATAGATAAATCTATCATTCATGGCATTTTCCTATCAATGGCTGCACGTCTTACATTTCAGGCAAAGTAATTCGCAAGTAATTCTCAAAATGCTTTAGTGTTACAAGCTGTGATAATAACCATCATCTCTGCATGAGGAGAGTAATGGAACAACCATGTGTGTTAGTTTATCACTGCTGAGATGTGCCATTTCCATGCAGACTGGAAATGATACACCCTTCAACAAGTTCCAGACAACAATAAGTTCATTGCAACTGATTGACAATATGCCCTGTATACATCGACGTAAATAAGCACTGAATTGATCAGTGTGCTTCGTAAAAAGCAAGCAAACAAACATTGATCAATTCAGTGCTTATTTACGTCGGTGTACATTGGTGTAGGGCAATTCGTCAATCAGTTGCAATGAAAACATCTTGACAGAAGAATTTCATGAATTTGAACAATAATTTCACTATACAGCCACGTGATTCACGACGAAACGCTATCTGACAACGGGGATTGATAAGGGGAAGAGCTAAACGATTATTAGTTTCTCATGTATGCATTGGCAGCGGGTGGCGCCACATTTCTTTGATTATGAATCACAGACTTAAGCATGCAAATAGAGGGTAACCAGTATGTTGAGAGGGATCAACACAGATTATTGTGGAAATAGTCGAAAATGGTCAGAGGGGAGAGGGCTTTTGGTCGCTAAAATCCATTAAGTTCATGACGATAGCATAACAGTAGAAAAAATGAACACATCGGTCACTGTATTAACGTTAAAGATATTGAATTTCTGTTCATGAATCCGGAGGCTTGAAGTAACTGCGTTACGTGTTGGCTTCGTATTTAGTTGTTTTCTGTTTACTATTATTGTTTTTGGCTAGTGGTTTTGTTGCTTATTTATTTTATTTATTTATCTATTTCACGTCTTGTCGAGCGTAGGTGTTCGTTAGCAAACAAGAGGCACATTCAAGACAAAACTAGTAATATGTGATGGAGCACTGTCATTGTAAGAAAGGATCACTAACTCAACAGCTTTAACTCAAAAATGATCATACCACCCCCCCCCCCCCCGGTTAAAATCCGGCTTGTGATTTTTGTGGCAGTGCGTATTGTGCGTGTGCCAAAAATCTCCTGGATATTTTATGGCATGATAATGTAAGCAGATATACATGTATATCAGGCGCGCCGGAAGCAGTTTTGGATTGGGGGGGGGGGGGCAAACATTGGAGGGGGCTCAAGATTAGACCATGCATATGTTACACAATATACACATACACACACACACACACACACGCACACGCACACACATCTATTATATATACATATATATATATGTAAAGTGGCGTACGGTTTGTCGAAACATGGGGGGAACCATAAAGTAATTTTGACGGTCTGTATGCTTGTGCGTGTGTGCGTGAGCAATAATGGGACTACAATACATTACGGAATGTGATACATTCAACAACGCAGTCATTGAGGAACATTGTAAGTTTTCCTCACATGGATTGTGGAATGACGGTGTGAAACAATCGACAAATTATATAATGTCAGCAACATAAGGTGAATGGCATAACAATAAAATGCGAGCGAGCGAATCGAGCGAGCTTGAAAATTTTGATATTCTACAGTTCCAAAACTGGAGTTTTAATTGTAGCTATATATTTCGCTTAGGAAATAAATGAGGGCGCATCGGGCGCAACTGCTGGCAATTATTGGCAGCAACATTAGGAGAATGGCATAACGATTCAATGCGAGCGAGCGAAGCGAGCAAGCTTGAAAATTTTGACATTTTACAGTCCAAAAACTGGGGTTTGTAGCTATATCTTTCACTTTGGAAATTAATGGGGCGGCGCATCGGGCGCAACTGCTGGCAATTACTGGCAGCAACATTACGAGAATGGCATAACGATTCAATGCGAGCGAGCAAAGCGAGCGAGCTTGAGAATTTTGACATTTTACAGTCCCAAAACTCCCGTTTGTAGCTATATCTTTCGCTTTGGAAATTAAGGGGGGGGGGGCATCGGGCGCAACTGCTGGCAATTATTGGCAGCAACGTTAGGAGAGTGTCATAACGATTCAATGCGAGCGAGCGAAGCGAGCGAGCTTGAAAATTTTGACATGTTACAGTCCCAAAACTCCCGTTTTAGCTATATCTTTCGCTTTGGAAATTAAGGGGGGGGGGGAATCGGGCGCAACTGCTGGCAATTACTGGCAGCAACGTTAGGAGAGTGGCATAACGATTCAATGCGAGCGAGCGAAGCGAGCGAGCTTGAAAATTTTGACATGTTACAGTCCCAAAACTCCCGTTTGTAACTATACCTTTCGCTTTGGAAATTAAGAGGGGGGGGGGGGGCATCGGGCGCAACTGCTGGCAATTACTGGCAGCAACATTAGGAGAGTGGCATAACGATTCAAGCGAGCGAAGCGAGCGAGCTTAAAAATTTTGACATTTTACAGTCCCCAAACTCCCGTTTGTAGTTATATTTATCTTTCGCTTTGGAAATTAAGGGGTGGGGGCATCGGGCGCAACTACTGTCAATTACTGTCAGCAACATTAGGAGAATGGCATAACGATTCAATGCGAGCGAGCTTAAAAATTTTGACATGTTACAGTCCCAAAACTCCCGTTTTAGCTATATCTTTCGCTTTGGAAATTAAGGGGGGGGGAATCGGGCGCAACTGCTGGCAATTACTGGCAGCAACGTTAGGAGAGTGGCATAACGATTCAATGCGAGCGAGCGAAGCGTGCGAGCTTGAAAATTTTGACATGTTACAGTCCAAAAACTCCCGTTTGTAACTATACCTTTCGCTTTGGAAATTAAGAGGGGGGGGGGCATCGGGCGCAACTGCTGGCAATTACTGGCAGCAACATTAGGAGAGTGGCATAACGATTCAATGCGAGCGAGCGAAGCGAGCGAGCTTAAAAATTTTGACATTTTACAGTCCCCAAACTCCCGTTTGTAGCTATATTTATCTTTCGCTTTGGAAATTAAGGGGTGGGGGCATCGGGCGCAACTACTGTCAATTACTGTCAGCATCATTAGGAGAATGGCATAACGATTCAATGCGAGCGAGCTTAAAAATTTTGACATTCTAGAGTCCAACAACTGTCGTCGTAGCTATGTTTTTCGCTTTAGAAATTAAGGGGGAGGTGCACCGGGCTCAACTGCTGGATGCGAGCGAGCGAAGCGAGCGAGCTTGAAAATTTTGACATTTTACAGTCCAAAAGCTGCCGTTTGTAGCCATATTTTTTTCCTTTTATTCATTTATATACATATCTATTTTATTTTATTTGTTTATTCATTTATCTTTACTATTATTATTATTTTTTTTTTTTTGGGGGGGGGGGGGCTTTTTGGGGGGGCAAAAATGCGTTTTGCCCCCCCACTTTTTGGATTGGGGGGGGGGGGCGGCCGCCCCCCCTGCCCCCCCCACTTCCGGCGCCTATGATGTATATTCAATTTTACATCAACCTTACGCTCTGCCAAGGTCAGTCCGTGAAATCTGTCACCATTGTGACATGTTTTATAATTGTGCAATGACTTTTACTCTATGCACAACGATACATGTATAGCACACGAACTGTGAATATGCACTGTGCATTCTATGCTATACGTATGACACTAACGAACCAGTTATTCGAAGTCACATCTCTCAGCGATGCACTTTCAGTTTCCTTTCATTCTTTTGTTTCTCTTCGCGTCTCGTTTCCATTCTCTCTTTTCATTTGAAATATAATTATATTATGTAGAAGTAGACGACAGTTTGACATATACTTATGAAGACTGCGGATCGAGTCTGAGGATAGCTTAGAAGCACTTTCTACCATTTGCAGATGGAACAAAAACCAAGCTTTAGTGCTTCAAAATAGTTCTAAAATGTAAGTCAGGGAGAGAAACAACTAATCAGTATAATCAATGTTAAGTATTGTTAAATATACATTGTAAACAATAATAAAATTGTTTCTAGGATAAACCGTCTACAGTTATGGTTTATTGAGCGAAATAGTGGTATCTCCTTATATTTTAGGCTTTACTGCTAAATTTTTGGATGGTATACTAAGTATGATGTTTTCTGATACAACTGACCTACACATATGCATCACGAATGTGATAACTCGGACATTAAGGAGGAAAAATGACAAAATGTTAATTGACAACTCATTAGATATCTTATAAACAATAACAATGAAGTCAATAATAATGATATGGTCCGCAATGTCAATAGATGATAATGTTTATTGTGCTCATAGTCAATTATGCTATGAAATTGCCTATAGGTTGCCAAGATGGCATCAGTGGTACCCATCTAGAACGCAAATCCACAAAAACCGTTATAATGGTCAGACCATGTACATCGTACATGTTTATGGCACCGTCAATTTGTGAAAATGAATTCATTATGCATGCTAATTGTGCTTTTCAAGACAATAATTATAATGACTAAATGAGTAGAAGTTAGTGTCATAAATGGATTCCTCGTCATAGAAACCTTTGAAAGGGTAGTGTCACCCTCGTTTTCAGGCTCTCTGCATTAATCTCATCAACGTATTATGTTCCAACCATCCATTAACACTCGTTTTGTTATAGTCCTCTACCTTTTTATCTTCACGACACGTAATTAGTTTTTTTCCTCTCTCCCTCTCTCTCTCTCTCTCTCTCTCTCTCTCTCTCTCTCTATCTATCTCTCTTCCTTCTCTCTTACTGCAAGACAGCTGCTTTCTATATAGTGTACTGTAGAGAGATATGTCCAGGGTGGGTTTTTTTTCGGATTAGTTACGGTTCCATGTCTTAGTTTGTTTCGTAATTTCGCTCCTTATGTATTACAGTATAGCAATAATTACTATGATTTGTTGTACGTGTGGGAAATGCACGGTGACGAGCACTGCTGTTTAGCATTCCTCCCCATCCTCCCCATTTCCAGCGTTTCTGTGAACTTTCAATACTCTGCAAACTTATACGTTTCTTTTACTATACATTGTGATGTAATTTATGCTTCCAATTTCTGTAAAATATTGACATGTTTTTGCTCGAAATGGAAAAATGAATGAATGAATAAATAGATGAATAAATAAATGAATAAATAAATGAATAAATAGATAAATAAATAAATATATAGATAAATAAACAAATAGATAGATAAATAAAAAACAAATGAATGAATAAATGAATACATGCTAATAAGTTGATTTTGTTAATTAGCCTGTGAAATTAAGATAATTGATCGTCAAGGGGGCAGCTAAGCTTAATAACCTAAATACCCCTGCAACCTTTGTACTTCAACACATTTATCCGGGTCATACACGGTATATGGTACCATCGACTGAACTATTGACTATGCATATCAGCTTATTATGCTGCTATGCCATGAAAGACACGTGCATTATATCAAAATATAAACTGATGTCGTAATCCATTGATACCTTGAAAAGTCGTATTATCCGTGTTTTCAGGCTCCAGTGGATTAAAATTAGCAACATAATGTTGAATAGATGATTTGTTAATGTTAGGCTATAAAAAAAAAAAAAATTGCCTAACGTTACCAAGGTGGTAGCCAAGCAACAAAAACCTTGTACTTAACAACTTTTGGTCAGGTCATGTACGACCTACTACACGGTATTTGGTACATTAAAGATTATAAAGTTTTGGTTCCTCAAAAGTTTCCCTGAGTTTCCTTGTCTTAGTTTGTGTTTCAGGTTAAAGTACCTTTCATATAACTAACACTGTGAGACTTACTCGCCCCAAAGTGCTCTCATGTCTTTGTAATTATGCAATAATGGTTTCGTACAATACGTGTATATTGATTGTCGCGGTACCGCGTCGAGTCAAACTAACGGCTCGTTCGAATTTTTCAGAGCCCGCTCTGCTTTGATACGAAACCATTATTGCATGATTACTAGGACATGAGAGCACTTTGGGGCGAGTAATTCTCACGGTGTTAGTTATATGAAAGGTACTTTAACCTGAAACACAAACTAAGACAAGTAAACTCAGGGAAACTTTTGAGGTACAAAAACTTTATATTATCTTTAGCCGCTGGACTAGGCGTAACATTTTCAGTGCGTGTGTGTGTGGACGGACTTTTTTTTTTTTTTTTTTTTTTTTGGGGGGGGGGGTTCTTCGTCGTTTAAGAGCCAAAGGTGTGCGTGTGTTGTGTGTGAATAAAGATCAATGAAAATGGTGTGTGTATGTGTGTATGGGGTGGGGGGGGGGGGGGGGGTAAAGGCCTATGAAGCACTCCAGCACACCCGAGCCCACTCCCCCTCCTGTTCCTAGCACTGTGGAGCAATGAGACTTCGGATGAATGAAAATGACAACTGCCGTAGTAATGAGAATTCAACAGATCAACATGAGACGAATAGATTAGGAACAAATCACTTTTATTGATTACACCTCGTGAGAAGAACATTTTAAAAATGAAGATAAGATAGATTGCGCATCGCATGTGCAGTCTTTGACGGGCGGTCGATAAAAAATAAGAACACCAAGTTTACGAAAATCTCCTTGTATCATGTATAAACTTCAAAGTTTGTACAAGACTTACACGTGATTGCGTCATTGAATATATTCCATCCTGTTATGCCAGGATTATCATCATCATCATTATTATTATTATTATTATTATTATTACCATTATTATTATTATCATTATCATTATTATTATTATTATTATCATCATCATCATCATCATTTTCAGACAATTTTCCCAGTAAACGCAAGCTTAACAAATCACAATAGAGCAGCTGTTTGTTTGTTTTTATAAAAGTTATTAAAGTGGTCTAAATTAAATCTCATGCTATGTCCTATACTCTGCCGCCGTATAGCAACAGTAGTGAAATTATACAGGTACTAAATGGATGGTGAAATATCCTATATACAGGTACTAAATGGGATTTTGCCCATTTTGTATATGTATTGTGTTTCTTATTTCCTTTTTGAGATTCTGAGGCTGCCATCACTATCAAGCATGTGCTTAAAGATGGCAGGCTCCTGCACATTTTTTTTCTTTCTCTTTATTCTGAAACAAGTGAATCCTCGATTCCTTCGATCTCACTGTTATGTTTATACTTTAAAGATTGTGATTATGATACTATGAATGTAATATTGGGTTTTTTTTCCTATTCTGTTGTCAGATACACGTGTTGGCATTTTTCAATGTAGGATTTCCTTGAAAAAATGCAGAAATAATATCGAACTGAACTATATATTCACCGCTCCTGCGGATATCTCAATGATGACAAATTTACATAATTGTATCCATCATTAATAGCTTTACACACTATAAACATATATAATATGTATAATCAACACCCCTAAATGTGCAATCCTACATCTGACACAAACATACATACACACAAACACACACGACCTCACATTCTGTATACTAATAGTACTAATATTGGCGGGATATACAATAGTTTTTGGCTTTAAAAAACGTACTTCAGCGAATTAACAAATCATTCTACGATCGACGATTCTATAATTTTCGATTAAAAAGGAAACAATTTCACCAATAGGCTATTGCCATTTCACTAAGAAAAATTTTATGCAGCATAAAGGACCATAATGAGTATTAATACTATAGTCATTGCAATGATATTTCAATGCACCATTGCACACTTTAAAAGTTGACGATCCATCATGTCTAAATCAAGAAAACAAAATTTAGGACGACCAAGGGTTGTTTTTATTTAAAAACGTATCTGCAAATTCAACATCCATAACAGTTTAACCAATCATATTCTAAGAAAATTTCCTATACACTGGATATGCGTTATAACTCATGGAGATAAGGCTCCACGTGACAGAACAATTTACAATTCTTAGCCTCAAGACAGCCTCGTCAATAGTATTTCCGTGTGGGGATTACACTTATTCACATCTAAAAGCTTTCGTCAGCCTCAGAAACAAAACTGATAGCATTCTTGGAAAATCAGACTGTTCTCTATTCAATATTCATTTTTAATATGTGTACATTTCAGCTGTCGATATTCATTTTAGAATTCCTTTGATTACTTGCTCTTATTGACGAATACGCAGCAGCTGAATAAAGCTATAACACCACGTGAAGAGTTTGTTCGCAAAACGAGTTAAGTACCATTTTAAACAGTTTAGAAAAGTTTATCACCAGAGGGAGCAGAATGAAATATTTACAGTGATAATACTAATACCATTCACCTTTTAACAAGCATTCTATTCTCAAAGTTATACGACTGAAAAAAAATCCCATATTTTCTTATCACTTTTTCTGATTTTTGGAAGCTTTGACAGAAAGTACCTAAAATCAATAAGAAGGAAGTTAACTCGTTTTGCAATTAAACTCTTCATTTGTTGATCATCCACCTGAAATCATGATTTATGACCATACTGCAGCGAGAAGGAGTAATAGCGCTGCCACATGGCAAAGAACTGCCGATGCCGATTTCTGCACACGCGACGAATCATTACCGACGCAGGGATCTGGTGTTGCTGTTGGACTGTTGCAAACGTTGTCGAGGCTGTCGTCGTAGCACGCAGCGTAGCGCACCACGTGCGGAATGTAGTTCTGCTCGTGCACTCCGTGGAAAAGGTGCGCCCACGGTCCGTTCGCGTAGATGGCGACGTCAGTTCCGCCATGTGTCTCGTAGTCTGCCGGTATGGTGGCGTCCTGTTTGAACCCATCAGCCTCTGTCGACAGAATAGTATATACAGCGATCACTACTAATGAGCTTAGGGAGCGTTTATTGTAAGGATCGATTATAATCCCCACCCCATTCTCAAATCATCATTATCATCCGTTTCGCCACCTCCCCTTTCCCTGCAAGATTCTGCTTTTTCTTCTCCCACTTTGCTTCTGTTTTCTTCAAATCCTTCATTTTCTTACTCACCACATCATTGATAAATCGTACAAAAAGGGAGAATCATCGTTTTGTGGAATTGTCTGTTAGGAATCAATTGTGAATATTCCTTTGTAGCGTCAAACAATAAGGTAAACAGGATTAACCGTGTCAAGAAACATTTCCCATTATAATGTAAGCCTGTTAATTTCAGACGGGGTCATCCAAGTCCATGAGTCATACAGCCCACGAGACATCCAGTCCATGAGCTCGACACTAGGCAAATAAGGACTATGAGTTCAACAGGAGACAAACAAGGTCCACGACTCCGACACTAGGCAAAAGAGGCCCATGAGTCCGACAGTAGGCAAACAAAGCCCACTAGTTCGACACTGAGCAAAAAGGCCAATGAGACCGACGATCAAGCCCCGTGATCGTGGACAAACAAGGTCGACGACTCCGACATTAGGCAAAAGAGGCCCATGAATCCGACATTAGGCAAAAGGCCCATGAACGAGTTCGACACTACGCAAGAGAGGCCCACGAGACTGACATTATGTCACGGGGCTTGATCGTCGGTCTCATTGGCCTTTTTGCTCAGTGTCGAACTAGTGGGCCTTGTTTGCCTACTGGCGGACTCATGGGCCTTATTTGCATAGTGTCGACCAAATGGGCTGTATGATGTCGAACTTGTGACGTGCACGCTTCCAGACACTATTTACGTCCATATTCTTCTGAGTTACGACGTCTCTTTGAGCTTTCTCTGGCTGGCACGAACTCCGAAATATATTGTTATTGAAATAACGGAATATCTGTTCTCCTCTAAAACATAACCCAGAACATCGTTTGCTACTTGGCGATACTCTCGCTGTTATCTATAGCCCTTTTTACACTTGTGTTTCTTAACCCCAGACTTTCTCTGACCCAGGACTATCGTTAGTCCCGTACCAATTTTTTCAGCTTTTTACACTGGCCAATTAGTCCCGTACTATCTCTTGTCCGGGGCTAAGGAGAAAACTGACCTTTTTACACTCGTATTTCTTAGCCCCGGACTTTCCAAACCACATGAATATTCATGATTACGCTGTGCACTGTACACGTACACACACGCACCGGCAGCACTTGATTACCTCGTTTCTGATTGGTCAGTGGGGGTCGGACTTCGTCTCCGTCGCCTAGCCCCGGATTATTTTTTCGTTCTGTTTACACTTACTTGCTTGGCACCGCAATTGCGGTGCTAACCCTGCTATTTTGCAGGGCCAGATAGTACCGGACTATCGGTGGGGCTAGCCCACTTTGGCAAAAACGAGTGTAAACAGAAAGTGGGTTAAGGATAGTCCCGTACCAAGGTGGGGCTAAGGTCCCCCCCCCCCCCTTAGCCCCACCGTTGGTACGGGACTAAGCAAAAATTTACAAGTGTAAAAAGCCCTTATGATGAGTAGGTGATGCACAATGACATTAACTAAACCAAACTTTGAATTCCATGCAGGGACCACATTAAAATGTTTGGGCATTTTTACAAAAGTGCAGTTAACCAAGGAATTAAGATCCACTTTCTATTCTCACCATAGTCGGATTCCAAGTGATTTGGTCTCAGACCAGTCCTATTGTAGCTCTCCGCGAGGATAATACCGCCTGGTCCGTTGGCATAAGACAAAGTCAGGTAAGGAAGGCTGTCGGATCCATTGTTGTTGTCATCGTAACCTGAAGTGAACAAAGTTGATCAATTATTATCCACAATTATTGTCTACCTTCTTCATTTAGATTGCATACAACAGCTTTTATTGATAATAGTGATTTCAGCATGATTCACTCGTAAATGGCATTGGACTTGAAATGATAGAATAACCTCATCGGTAAACAGACAAGCTCATCATGGTGGCGTTATCAGCACGTGAAAGAAAACTGTTTTATATTTATTATTATTATTATTATTATTATTATCATTATTATTATTATTATTATCATTATCACCATCATCATTACCACTATCATTATTATTATTATTGTTATCATCATCATTATTATTATTGTTATTATTATTTCGGAGATGAAATGAAGGAGGATGGCTTGTTTTCTATACTCTTTACCAACATATATTAACCAATTAAGTCTTGGAATAGTCTCGGAAGTCTTGGAATGCTCATGAGCATCATTTAATTGGCAGTTATTCATTCCACTGCATATTGTCAGAAAGATTTTATTTCGTGTAACTGGTTAGATTCATGAAACCTGCACCAAAACAGATACATTTTGTGTAGAAAGATACATAAAGATGTCTTCTTAGATGAATTGCCAAATTGAAAAACAGTCATGAATCTAGAAATTACGAGGCTTTCGAAAAGCCGTAAAAGAAACAAAGAAATGTTATAGAACAGCTAAGGCTCAAATGAAAGCGAATTTCAAATCCTTCCCTATGAAACACAAACAATATACACATGTAGTATTTATACAATATAAGTAGTATTCATACAATATAATACCCTTCTTTAAATCACAGACTTGTGAATTTCGCGACTAGATGGGTTAATATACCTAAAATGGGATTTCCGCGGCTAGGGTATCCCCCTATTGTCATGACGTGTCCGTGGTCAGCCGTGACGATGACCAGGGTGTCCTCTCGACTGGTCAGCTCCAGGGCCTTTGCCACGGCCTCGTGGAATGCGATGGTGTCGACCATGGCTCCTTTGGCGATTCCTTCGTGGTGGGCGTGGTCGATTCGCCCACCTGCAATGATACATTCGGGAATCCCCAGAGAGAAAAGTCACGTTAAAGACCCTGTCCACAGCGGCCACCTGTCTAACGCAGCCAGCGCGTTGCCACCAATTTTGTATCGCACTGTCATGGCGGTAGATTTTAAAAGCCACTCCACACATACACTTGTACATGTCACCTTGGACCTACAACAAAATGTATGATAACCTGTCGATAGCGGCCACTCTTGTAATCTCCCATGGATGACCGCTATAGACAGGTTTGACTGTACCTCGTCCTGATTTCTCTATTCGACTCTATGTCAATCAAAAACGTCTTTGCCTGTTTGTAACACTTAGCACGGTTGTTTCAGCAAGGTGCACTCTTTTGTAAAACCCAAAGCACTTCACTTCTCCTCCCACTATCAAGAACACGAACGGCGCCACCTTTTTAAAAGTAGGGGGGGGGGGGGTAGTACATGTATTTCGTGCCACTTTCGGGTTTCATCAACCAGCCTTCCTCGTGCTCCATTTTCAAGGTTTCATCGGCTGACATAAACCAAATAGCTTATCCACATTCCATTTTTGTCGAGCCCACCGGAGGTGAGGGGAGACAAAGGGATCGCCTGCGGCGTCTGTCCGTCCGTCGTCCGTCGTCCGTCCGTCCGTCGTCCGTAAGTTTTTACGGCGCGTTTCGATTATGGCTCATAACTCTTAATGTATACGTCCGTTTGTGACCAAACTTGGATGGTAGATGTCCCTTGGGGAGTCGAAGTTCAACACAAGGTCAAAGGTCACAGAGAGGGGTTAACGAACTTTTAGGGCCCAAACTTGCTAGTAAAATGTCCCTTGGGGAGTTGAAGGTCATCAAAAGGTGAAAGGTCAAAGGCGGGGTCAATGAACTTTCGGGAGTTAGAAGAACATTAATTTCTTGTGCCCGAATAGGCAAGACACATTTTGGCACTTGCCTTGTTTTTTTTTCTGGTGCCACTTCCAGGGTAAAAAAAAAGGGGAGGGGGAAAAGTGGTTACATCCTATGTAGTCATATGTACTGTGCAGCAACAATAAAAAAGTGGGGCCCGTCGGTTGTCGGTTCTTTTCCCTTCATTTTGAGTCACAGTAATTCTAAGTTTGTTTGTAGTCCTATGTGTATTCTGTACGTATACACAGACGAAAGTGGAGTATTGTTGTATTGTATCGTGATGGTTACTTTACATAGAAAACGTAGAATTAACTTGAATTCTGGCCTGAAGTGAGTCATGTTAAAACAAAACTTACTCTCAACCATCAAGAAGAATCCGTCGCTGTCTTGTCGCAGCATTGTGATCGCCTTTTCAGTCATTTCAGCTATAGAGGGCTCCCCAGCGGTGTCGTTCAGTCGCTGGGTTTCGTACTGCATATGACTTGGCTCGAAGAGACCTAATCGTTTGGAGGTTGAACATCGTGGAAGAAGAATTTTAGTTCGCCGAAGAGAAGGAAGAGCCCAGAGTGGATCATTGAGTAGACAAAGAAGGGAAAACAGTCATGACAGATGCAAGAGGAGGATAATCAAAAAGCCGGGATGACATAAATGAATAGATTGCGTCAGATTAATTTTGTGCTACATTTAAGGGCCTATAAACATTAATTTTTGTTTCAAGCTTCGGGGTGTAGCTAAATGATATCATTCAAGGCGACACACGCTTTCGTTTTTATAAATTGTTGTTCCTAAACATAATGGCAAGAATAACCAAGAACTATTCCAGACATTAAAGCTAAAATGGGTGCCAAAAAGTTAGTACATTGTGTGTTATATTGTTCGAAAGAAGTTCAGCAGTCAATGGCAGTCTAACGAATTTGAATACATTTCGTAGACAAACACTTTCCCTCGAAGTTTATCCTTCTCGTAATACCCTTCCCAAGCTCAATGACACATCAAACAGCGAAAGCTTAAGGAAGATGTGGGCAACATCTAAGCGGGCAGTGGATAATCAATCAACTTCTTCATAAGATTTGATTAAAAGCTTACGGATCTACTCGGTTGGCAAATGTTGGTTTAGTTCGTGCATTTGGAAGCCGGTTTCGCATTTCATTGCCAAGCGGTAATGACCTACGTCCTATAAGACCTGTCGTTGATATCAAGGCACCTCGTAGTCCAAACGAGTAAGGAGGAAAGCACACAAATGGAAATGGTGAAATCTCTCGACAAACATTCCAATGCTGCACGTCACCGACCTGGTGATTATTGCCGTTGAAACCTTTGGGGCAAAACTTTTCCGCTGTACAGTGTGAATATCATAGGTTATGTTATGTCCTGACAGGTGTACAACCATCAATAGTTACTAATTTGCTTGCTATAAATGCGTAATGTCATCTGCACTATCAAAAAAAAAAACATAAGTAGAAACTTAAAACAGAGGATCTGAAATTATCGGGTGAAGTGTGAGGGTTGTTTTTACACTCTACACTGATAAACACCAGTCTTTCCTTCATTTCACATCCAAATTGAAGTATAATCTAAAGGGGTGAAAAAGTACACAGGAAAAACAAAAATCGAGAATCTGTGTACTGGTCCGATACTGAATCTCACCAAGTAAATATGGTGTAGAGATGTCCACCTCATTAAATGCTGTCTGGTTCCACACATATCGCGCTGACGCCCCCTTGTCAGCCAGCCAGCGTTCAATGAGATCACGATTATCCTCGCGTCGTCCAGTTTGATTCAAGTGTCCGTACTCTGGGTCGAGCGTTGTGTTCGGCAGGAAGTTACGGCGACCCCCTCCGAGAATCACCTAGGAACGGGGAACGGTTAAACATGTACAGACAGAATGGAGTATGTGTGTTGAGGGTGTGGGATCAGGGAGGTGGTCACCTCCCTGGTGGGATTAAGTCATTCTGAATTCGCCTGTGGAACTATAATAGATAGAAGACAACTGAATGCTGGGGAAAAGAAAATGAAGGAATGTCAAAATTCAAGTGTTTTTACGAGTCAGAATAAGCAAATTAGCCTGTTGTTACGTCATTGTGTCTCCAATGACCTCCACACAAAGCGTTTTCTTTTTTCCATCATTTATCCTTGCTATCGTGCCCTTGCTAGTATTGTGTGGCACCAACCTATATCCCTCATTTTCGTATTGTTCATTGTTTATGAAAATGCTGACTCTAAAAACTTCCACACTTTCTAATTCTATGGTCAATTTTTGTAAAACTTTTGCTGTTGCGTTTGTGCCATTTTACTCTATTCAAGTATACATTTTTCATTTTTTTAAACTGTTGTCTTTGTGTCTGTGCGTGTAATTACGCTTTTATAGTTTCCAACAGCTTTAATCTCTTTCCGACGTTTACTGATTGACATTATTTGTGCACCTGATTAACAACTTTAATCTAATACTATCAATTAGTATTTAGCACTTTCAGTTAAATTAGTCACTTTGTTACAGTAACGAAAGTTCCCTAATCGTTTCCTCTGTCATGATAAAATGCCACAACTGAATTTCAGTCCCGCTCGACTTTTTGCTTATCCTGTTTCAGTTTTAAAATCCAAAAAAGTTTTTTCTCCATCAAATGTATGTTGTCATCTTCCATGGGATGATGAAGGCAAACTCTCCAAATGCAATGTTATCGCTATGAACATCATTTAATTGTGACAACATTGAGAACTAGAGAAAAGCACTCGGAGAACGCAGATCTCCGCCAAACAGCTCATTTTTACCCATAAGCACATGCTGAACATCGCCCAATTTCCCAATGATAAAGAAGTTTACCTCATTAGCTTCTTGTATGCTGCGTGACGCCTCGAGCAAAGCATGCATGCATTTCTCCGATGGTGCGCGTATGCAAACCTCAAAAACGCGCTGCTTGAACTCTTCATTGATCCTATATTTACCAAAATAAAAAAAAAAACTTCAAAACTTCATAAAAATCAACTATCTGTTTATTGTTTTATTATCAACTTTTCCTGTAAATTTTATACAAATATATTATTCACAACTTTTTCTGTTATTTTGCAAACAGACAAATAAACAAGCAACAAACCAAACTGACAAAAACATATATCTTCCTTGGTGGAGGTATAGCAATACATGTAATTGAATAGCTCTTCCTCTAAAGATGAAAAAATAATAAAAATTATGCAGGAATATGTTGTTGTTGTTGTTGTCGTTGTTGTTGTTGTTGTTGTTGTTGTTGTTGTTGTTGTTGTTGTTGTTGTTTAATATCGTCATTAGGTGTAACGCGAGACATGGCTTACATTGATAAAGTTATTTTGTTCCACCAGCTGCCGAGAGATGTCAATGCATCCATCCGCTGCTTCTTCAGCGGGAATGTCGACGTCAGTTTCCCAGTTCCTCTCCGGTGAGTGAGCGTACAGGGCGCCGGGCGTTGCGTGCGTCACGCGAGCGGTGCTAATCACTCCTGTAGCTTTGCCTGCCCGGAAGAAAAATAATGTTAGCAAATCGTCGAATGTTGTGACCACGAAGCGAAAACAATGGGCGGTAAAACAACCTCCGCTTCCACGTGTTAGCCATTTGAGAGGAGACCCAGGTTAACAAGCTTCATCGTTAATATTCTGTTCATTCGTGTCTTTAAGCATCTTCTCACTCGTTAAATAATTAAGATAAACCACAGGACACAAATCAGGGGTTCAGTACTTTTGTCTATTGTAATCACAGAGCTCTTCCTGCATGCGAACTCTGAATGTGGGTGGTGGTGGTGGTATGGGGGGGGGGGGGGGGGGGGGGGGGTAACCTTTCATTCACAAAACAATTAATCAATCGGGGTTATCGGATGACATTATAAAAGGTCAATTGTGTCTCTTGTTCTTTCACACGGTGAAAATCACCCGTGAATGGTTCTTACGTGACGAACATTTACAAAACGTACTTTAGCTTGTCATGGGTACCTGAGGTGCTTATAATTAATAGCTTTTGAACTGATATTCCTTTTGTCCGTTACGGTATCCCGTGTTTTAGATGAGACGCCAACCCATGGGTAGGCCCTATGATAACTTTATCGAATTTCGAGTGACGAAATATAGAAATCAGTTAATAAAGCATTGAGAAAATGTAATGGAATTCTTCTTTTCCCGTCTCAACCACAAATGGAGCTAGAGATATAATTCCCCCCAAACTCTCTCATTGGTTTGTATCACACAATAAACCGAAAGTCATTCTTTTTGGTCGATAATGGTAATACCAACTCCAAAGCCTCCCTTTAGAAATATCATATCATGTATATGATAATGATTACTATTTGCTGTTAGTGTTATAAGCAGTATAGGGTTATGAGTCTCGTAATCCTTCGGAAATTCTGGGGAATAAGCAAAATCAGGGAGAATTTTTCTAAAATGGCTAATACCCCATTCGCTGAGCGCACAAATCGTCTGGAGCGCAATGAAGAAACACGGTGAGCTGAATCGTATAGGGGGAAAATGACTCCATGCCAATTAGTGATGCCATCATTGCAGTCTATTAAGTAATCACATCATTTTCATACTTATGGCCCCGTTTTATGAAGAGTTGAAATTGATTATAAAGTTGATTTCCACTGTAAGTTTATGGCAGCCTGTGTGGTAAGGAAATTTAAAATCGATTTTATCTTTTGATAAGACGAGGCCCTGGCGTGTTAGCAGGCCTATACACCACTTCAGAACTTTCGTTTTCACGTGGAGAAACAAGACGGTAAAACAATTGTAAAAAATAGAGTAGGGCACAAAATACGTCGTCGAAGTTAGTTTTCAGTTTAAATTTATGTATTTCGGCTAATTACCTTAAATTTGGTGCAAAGGATGTATAAGCTAACAATGACTTTGTCTCCGTGGTGCAAAGGTGATAGGAGAGAGGGTAAAAGAGGGAGAGATTATTCCGTGGTTACAATGTTTTTTAAATCTTACTTGAATGATGCAATTACGGCGTTGTTTTCAGACATTACTCTATCTATCCCGTCTATTACCTGCACTTCAATATCCTTGATCTAGGATGTAAACTATGAATCATTAATATCATTATCGTCATTATCGTTATCATCATCACCATCATTAGGATCATCATTTTCATCACGATCATTATTTACAAATAGCTCATATACTCACATTGATTCAAACTTTTTTTTGTATTTGTATGTTTTATTGATTTTCTTGATTACAAACAATACAAATTACACAATAATTATGAGCATAGATTATGGAACAAAAAATGTAAATAACAACTAGAGATTGTAATTTGTCATTACTGACAAATTAAGGTGATCCGATTTTTTTTTAATCAATGATTCGAATCATGATCGCAATAGGCATGACCATACAGGTTTCATCTGTGTTTAGAGACATTGGCCGTGTCATGTTTGGATTCTCATTTAGAAAAGGGAGTCATGTCTGCCATCTTTGGTACTAATTCTGTATACACTAGATAACGAAGATACAGCAACAAATACATATGACCTTTGACCCACCTTTACACTCCCAAGATGACATCTGAGGAAAAAGTGGTTAATTTGTGAAATGATTCTCACAATATGGTCTTTGCGTGTGCAAAATATGGGAAAGATAGGACATGTATTCACCAAGATACAAGATGAAACATTTATGACCTTTGACCCTATTTTACATACCCACGATGGTGTCCGATCAAGTAGTTGTAATTTTATGAAATAATGTACGTGACATGAACTAAACAGGTGCAAAACATGGAGGTGGTAGGGGCTGTTTTTCTTGAGTTATTGCAAAGAAAGTTGCACAAAGAAAGAAATATCTCAATACATCGAAGATAAGCTTTAATTTCAACCAAGTTTTTAACATGATCCCGACATTGTATGAAAAATCGAAGGCTCATTCTCGATAGCGTAAAGTCTCAGCTACAACATATTAAAATCTGGGAGAAATTCACTGAAGGGTAAGTGAGCTAGTGCTCGATAAAGACAATCATGTGAATTGTCACATTTAAAAAAATTCCCTCCCATAGAGATAACACGTCATAACGAAGATGAAGAAAGAAGTACATATGACCTTTGACCCCAATTTGCACAGACAAGATGGCATCTGAGCAAAAAGTGATTATTTTGTGAAATGATTCTTATAACATGGTCTTTGCGTGTGCAAAATATGGGAGAGATAGGACGTGTATTCACCAAGATACAGGATGAAACATTTATGACCTTTGACCCTAATTTACATACCCAAGATGGTGTCCGATCAAGTAATTGTTATCTTATGAAATAATGTACGTGACATGAACAAAACATGTGCAAAATATGGGATTAATAGTCATTGTTGTTGTTCGTCTATTGCACAGAAAGTAGTAGAAAGAAAGAAAAATAAAGAAAACATGTTATTGTTATAGAAATTTGAAGGAGAAGCATGAAAAAATCAGAAAAAGATAAAGTTAGGAAAGGAGATTAAGACTAACTAAAGAAAAAGAAGAAAAAAAAGTGTTTATAAAATTAAAAAAAAAAATATTGGCAGGGGTGAGCCTCGAACCAGGGACCTTAGGATTACGAGTCGGATGCGCTATGCAATGACCTATTTCATGCTCCATAGGCCCTGTGTATTAAGCAAAATGACGTTACATCGAAGCCACGTGCCATTTTTCAACCAAGTTTTTCGACGTGATGCCGACGTCGTATGGAAAAATGGAGGGCACACTTACGATAGCCCAAAGTCTCAGCTACAACATACTAAAATCTGGGAAGAATTCACCGAAGCATAAGTGAGCTAGTGCTCGAAAAAGATAGTCATGTCAATTTTCACTGCCAGAAAAACTGCTCTCCCGTAGAGATAACACGTAAACTGGTCAAATTTTACAAGGATACTTTCAATCCATTTTTACGAGGTGATGACGTTATCCAATCAAAATGTTGTTTTTACATTAATGAAAGAACATTTCATAAGCTACAACATACTGAAATTTGGGTGAAAATTGGCGAAATTAAAGTGAGATACGCTCGAGTGAATTTGAAATTTGATGACGTCATTTAGACAATTTACTTTTTTTACTTTATGAAGAAATTTGATATCTTTTAATCATTTTGTCAGCATAGCCAGCCCATGAAATGATATGTACAACTCATCAGCTTTCAAAATATGTAAAGAAAATGGGGGGTCACCGTTCATCCTGACGAGTAAAATCGGATTTAAAATCATCGGTTTTTTGGCATAGTTGCACTGTATATCGCCATTGACGCGCGCGCGGAATTTCAACTTTGACGGGCCCGTATGACGTCATATTGAGTCGGATTGACTTGAAACTTGGTAGAAATACACCTTGACATTTCAGACATCCGATCCATGTGAAAAAAATTGGAAATTTCTATTGCATATGAGCTGTGCGTGCGCATATGCGCGCGCACGTACGCGTCCGTCCGATTTTTTCAATTTTTCAAAAAATGCTCCAAATGGTCTGAAACGTGTGCAAAAAAAATTTGAGCTCGATTTGAGCATACAAATATTTCAACGCGCGCGTACGCGCACGTTTTAAGGTATAGATAAATTTTGAGAATATGAGCAGAATGCGTTTGATTTGAACTTTATGTGACGTAAATTTCATTGAAAAACTCCATTCCATTAATGAGATATGATTGAGAATGTGTTTTCATATAATGACGTCATAGTGACGTCACGGTCAACTGATCACTTTGATTTTAGTTCGATTGCCGTCTTTGGGACACGATACATACATGGTGTAAGTTTGAACTTGATAGGCATAGCACTTTCTGAGCTAACCTCTGCACAACTTTTGGGGAGAAATAAAGAAAGAAGAAGAAGAAGAAAGAATCCGTACAGATACAGAAGGTGATCCGAGAGGATACTCGGATCACCTAATAAAACACATTGATTCACACTTGACACCTACCGGCTTGGTTTGCTTGTACGAGAAGCGAGTCTACGGACGCACCCACAGTGGAAGAACAATTAGCCCTCTCGGCACTGTCATCCAAGCCCAAGGTCCCGGCTTTGGCCTTCACGCCACAGAAGAAGGCCGTTGCTGTTCCGGCCGAGTCCGGTACTTGCTGGTCAGTATTGTACGTCTGCGTGGAGGACAGTGACCAAGGTCATTTCATTGTTGCTCTTTTGTGCTGAGATGTAGTAATAAAAACGTCCTGGCTACAGCGTATGTATCACATATGTGATTATGATACTGTGACGGGTTTCCAGCTGGTGAAAGAATCGTTGCTTTTTAACGAGCGGTTTTCTCCTCATGTAAATGACGATGTCTTTGCTAGGCCTATCCTTCCGACATTGACGTGATGATGAGTAAATCCCAAGCACCATTTGATTTATACTTCTACTCTTACTCTACTACTACTACTTATAATAATAATCATCATCATCATCATCATCATCATAATAATAATAATAATAATAATAATAATAATAATAAGATAGTTGACAGTGCTTATACATAGCGCATGACACATAGTGCATTGTTATGTCTCTATGTGCTACAAATATGGAAATAATACAAAAACATACAATTTCAATAACAATGATGGTGCCGAGCTCTATATGTTGTTTACACTGCGCAAAATGCATTTTCAAAGCCGACTTGAATCTACAATTGATATAGGTAATTTGTCTTAAATTCTTTGGTAAATTATTATTCCATAAGGTGGAGGCATTAAGCAAACATTCGTTGTCCATCAAGTCCATAATGTATTTGGATTGTGATGCACAAGGACAAATCAAACCCACTTAGAACCTCGAAATATTAATCAAATGAACTTTAAAGAATTGAGATTTTAATAAAAAATGATAATGACGTGTATTCCTATCAGGGAGGTGGCCTATTCCTATCCATCAATATATTTTTTTTTCTCGTAGAAAACTAATATGAAATGTGAAACCAATGGAGAACTTCCTGTTACACCTTCTCTTGTAATTTTATCACATTGTAAGAAAAAAACTGAGTAAAATCATATAGGCCAGTAATTCATGCCGGTTAAAGTATACCAAGGAGCTATAGCTCCTTGAGTATACTATATTTCCCGTAAACAGCGCGTATCGTTATTGGAATAATGTGACGAGTATTTCCTGTTACATGCACGTTTCTCCTCCAGCACTAATAAAGTGAAATGTACCTCGGTGATATCGATTGCTTAAAAACAACTAATTCATTACTATCGTGTTTGCAGTCGCTCCGTGAAATTCACTGCCACACTCCCAGCGAGATGCGAGATCCCGGTTTATTAACGACCTCTATAATACTGCAATCCTTAACCTTGCTCTGGAACGAACACTTTTGCAAAATGACACTATCTCTTAAATCATTTTTACTTCATGCGGGTTGAATAATTGCCTGTACTGTGAGAGTAGCTTTCGTGAATGATAAACACTGAAGACACATTTTAATTGCTATAAAACAAGAGGAAATTACTATAAAACAAGAGGGAAAAAAACCAAGGCCTATCACGCAACCACTCCGTAAAATTGCGCAAGTTCTACACTTCCGCAGATAAGACAGGCATTATTGTGTGATTAGTGGATCTTGTTTAACATAGGCTAGTGGTGGAAAAAGAACTTGAAACTTATATAAAATGAATACAGTTCCGAATGTAATGTATAAGCAATGCTAACAAACGGGTTCTTTGAAAAAAAGGTTGAACATCTCTCTTGATAGAGAAAAATACAAACAGGAAACATGGAGTAATGATACGGGTACCCACATAAATGTATTCTTGGCTTTCGTGATAGAAGTTCATCCTGTTTGAGAAAGATCTACTAGTATATCTAGGCTCCATTTCAGAGAATCCTGTTTATATAGCAATCCTAATTGCTTCAATGGCAAGTGTCATGGCAATGACAAGAATTTATTTGGAATAAAAAAAAATGAGTGCTGCTACAAGAAGATCTTCTTCAAGCAAGAATTGCTTTCCTCTAGAGCTTTATAAAATGAGACCCGTGCATATAGGTCCGTCCTCGTTCATGTATCACTGATGTTGAGAATGAGAGGCTATTTCTTATTGAAATCATGAGCCCGTTGTATTGATCATATTGAATTAAATGCAGATAGGAAGATAGTTGATGTAGATAGTAAGATAGTAGATGTAGATAGTTGTAGATATAGGAAGATAGTAGATTTAGATAGTTGTACATTAATGCAGCCAAACCGCACATTTACTCTATATGACTTCTTGCATGAATGTTGCTACAATACTAGGTGTTTAATCATGACAGAATCACTATACTATGGCAGCAGACGTTCAAAGTAATATCATGAATTAGAGAACTCAAGTGCCTGTGGTGGAAACTATAGTATTTCGAAGTGTCGTTAGTTGTAGCATTTAGTGACACTGCATGAATGATATTGTGCTTTTGTTTTCACCTTTGCGTCAATATGGCCTGATGATGCTCGTATGGTACATCTATATATTACACGTATCAAATAATCAAATACACGTATATGAAATTGGCCTGACAAGATGAATGGCTCGTCATTGCTTGAGGGTGGTCAGAAAGTGGCATTCGTCTGCCAGTGTACAATATGCTGTTGCCGAAACATTCTCGATGTATGGGCTATTGGATATGCTATATATAGTGCTTGCTCGACAAAGCGATTCAGCAGTGGCCGAGTTCTATCACTATATATGTGTTTAATATTCATCGCGATATATAGGTTGAAGACAATGTGGGCAAGTGAGGAATGGTGAGTTGGACTTATTGGAAAATGGATGGAGGAGATATGGAAACGAAAATGTACATAGAAACTATACTGAAGAAAAAGGGAGATAGGAAAACGACCATGTCAAACAGATTTATGAATAATAATTGTAGACATGCTGCTGTCCTGTACCCGACTTCGCATTAACTACGCCCAGTACATGTTTAGAGTAACTAGAACAGTGTAAATAAAATGCCCGGATGTAAATGGTGATGATGATGATGATGATGATGGTGATGATGATGATGATGATGTTGTTGTTGTTCTTGTTAGAATTTATTTCCCCCGACTTCGCATTAACTACGCCCAGTATATGTTTAGAGTAACTAGAACAGTGTAAATAGAATGCCCGGATGTAAATGGTGATGATGATGATGATGATGATGATGATGATGATGATGATGATGTTGTTGTTGTTCTTGTTAGAATTTATTTCCCCCGAAATATATTGTGCAGAGGTTAACTCAAAAAGTCCTTCGATTATCAATTTCAAACTTATACCATATTCATGTCCTATACAAAGGACAACTTACATATCTAACTGTTAATTGTGATTATCATAGTGGGGTAAATGGTAGAAGGGGGATGTTAAGGAGAAAACAATGCATGCTGCATGAATAGGTCTCATCATAAAGGAAAGCTTATAGAAGAAACGGGAGTTGTAATCGTAAATTACACTACGTCTCGAGGATTAGATGTGAGGAAGAAAAATGAGACAAAATAACGAGATTTATGTGAACTTCATTGTGGAAGACAAAAGAGAGATGATGAACTCAATCTCTCAAGGAAATTGAGAAAAAAAAACACACTCACATACACACACACACACACACACACTCACACAATAATGCAGCAGGTGATTAAATCATATCCTGCTGCGATGGCAGGTAGAAAAATAGGTTACATTTCGTTATTCCGAAACTTTGTCATTTCGAATGTTCGTTTATCCGAAAATGAAGTGAGGTTCGTTATTCTGAAGGTTTGCTATAATCCAAACATTAAAAGGTTCGTTATTCCAAAGTTTCGTTAATCCGAAAACGAAATAATGTTCGTAATTTCGAAAGGATCGATCGTTAGTACATTAATGCATCTTGTTGTCATTTCGGATTAGCAAACCTTGGGAATAATTAACCTTATTTCATTTTCTGATTGACGAACCTTTGGAATAACAAATCCCTTTTCATTGTTCATATTATCGAACGTGTATGGAGAATGTGTGTGTTTCGGAATAACGAATCTTCGGCATAACTAGCATCATCCGAAAAATGGAGAGCTCCGCAAGTCAGACGTTGAATGACCTGGGGGTGTTTCATCAAGCTGTTATAAAAGTTACGAACAAATACGCCGAGCGACTGGTGATCAGTTGTGACGTGCTATACTTATCAGAATTTCAATAATTCACCACTCGTAAGTTGTTCGTAACTTTAAGAACAGCTGTAGGAAACACCCCCTGGTCTCCCTTTTAATATAATGATAATATAATGCGGTCTTATTTACCCAGGGTAGCCTCGATCTTCAGCGTTACCACTGCTCTACCAGAGGGCCCTGCCATTATTATTACCCTAGCGTTGCCAGGTACCCATTTAAGGACGAAAGAAAGGTGTACTGACTTTCAATCGCAGATGCAGAAAGATTGCATTCTGGCTAACGGGAAGATGTGATACCAGTCTCACCTTTGACAAAGCAACGTAAGGGAATTGATCCCAGGAAAGGATCGTCTCTTCCCCGGGGTTCCCGTCCTGCTGACCCTTGTAGATGCGGGCGGCCGTTGTGGTAGTGACGTCCATCCCGTCGCCCAGGAAGAAGACCACGTTCTTCGCCACGCCCTCGTTGGCACGGAGACGGAGTGCATCCCTCAAGGTTGCCTGAGCTTGATTATTCCAGAAGGCAGCATCTACATAGGAATATCCAACCAAATTTCACCATTGTCAAATTGAAGTCCCTGGTTCATTATGTTGGAGTGTACAGTTGATGTCACTCAATGATAAAAGATTGTATAGATAAGAATATCGACGGCTTAAAAGCAACTTCTTGTCTCGCACACAAACACGCACACACACACACACACACACACACACACACACACACACACACACAAATAAACTGCAAGCTGAAATACCCTGTACTCAGGTATATTGGTCAATCGATTAATTCGATCGTCTCTTTAACTCTTATATATTTACCCATCCATCTATCATTTATTTGTCCTTTCAAGCTTGTTATAGTAAAATGTGATGTTTTCTTCATTTCTCATCACAATACCCAACTGTCTCGCAGGGTATAATGTTGTCCAGAGTGCATTAAGGCATACAAAATTGGAGACAGAACATGAATTGTTATGCGATCAAAGTTCATACCTCCCTAGTCATCTAGTGAAGTATTACCACAGCAATATATTCTAAAATATCGCCATCAACTCAACTACAGGCAGTGTACTCCGAGAGGAGATCGTCTATGGGATCAAGGGACCACGGGCCTCGAAGAGTCGCCTGGCTACTGGAAGTACACTTCACGTCAAGCACTAAATCAATTCCTCTTCGAAAGCTGAACTTGACCTTTTTTGAACCATAAGTGTACTAGTTAAATCTCGTTTGTTTGTCCTCATCGACGCGCTTTGTACCGCCACTAAGTACAATCGTCCGGATCATTCATGTCAGCCCCACGCCCCCTCAAAACAACAACAACAACAAAATGATAACACGATATCGCAGAAAATCCGACTTTAAAGGGATGGTACAGTATTGGTGGAGATGAGAATTGGGCTTTTAACTTTTTGCGAAATACCAAGTAAACACTTTCGAAATAGTACAGAGCATATCATTTTAAGAGGAATTCAAAGTTAATGTCATGAAAATCTGATTTGGAATGATTGAAACATCTAAAAAACAAAGTAAAACAAAGCGATCGTAATAAAAGATGGATCCCACACTCTATTAGAATCACTCTGTTTTGGATATCTCAGCCATTTCAAAACCAATTTTCATCAAATAAACGGGGAATTCCTCATGAAATTACATGCTCTTTCATATTTCATGAGAGGTTTCTCATTATCTCAACAAAAAATGTTTGAAACCTGAAATAAGGTCTCAACCAAAACTACATGATCCTTTTAAGCAGTACTGTTGTTTTCTGTATTCAGATGTATAGCTGTTTCATTCTGACAATTATACAAACTTGTTGAATGTTCACTGAGGTCAACATAGCGATCGAGCAAACCTGTCCCGCACACAGAAGAAGACCCAAAATATTGCATTGACCTGCTGCACCAAGATTTGGTGAATATCCTGCGTGCTTAAATGTTGCTCATTGTAGATTATTTCACACTTCGCAAGAATTTCTGCAGGGAAAAAGTTGACAGCGTCAATCAAGGTGGTCTTTAAAAGATTGAATGAAATATTTGCTCGTCGTATTTCTCAATAATGTCACTGTGGAAATCGTGTCAAACTTCTGGTTTAAGGAGGTAGACCTATAGGGATAACCATCCACAGCAGGTTGTGTTCTTTACATGGGTAATTCACTGTAGTAATCATCATTTTAATATACGAGCAAGTAGAAGCATTGGGTTATTGGTGCATAATCTTTAACCAGACAGTAGTGATGACGTTGGGAAAGTTGGGTGTTCTATGGATATGGGGTGCTACAAAAAGGGTGTGTGTATATGAACAGGTTGTGCTGAATAATTATTTTTCATGTTACTAATCGGGGGTCCTTTAATGCTTGCAACTAATTACAATTATTGCAGTTACTATGGCAACAGTCTACAGCAGCTAACAGCATTGAACATTTAGTTTGGCTTGTTTCAAAGTAATTGCAGGTATTGCACATCAAAAATAGGACATTTTCCGTTATATTGTTGTATCCTCTTAATCTTTAACTACTATACTGATAAAGATTAATGTCCATGTATTTCCTTGCTGCTTTTGCTTTTAATTTCTCAACACCTCAGTTTTGGCTTTGATAATCAGCATAATTTTGAAGTCTGGTGAGTGTAAACACATAATGTACCGATGTGTTGGCTCAGTGAGTAGAGCGGCTGCCCTCACAATCGGGAGGTCGTGGGTTCGAACCCCGGCCGCGTCATACCAAAAGACGTTAAAAGATGGGAGTTGCTGCTATACCTTGTTTGCCGTTCAACAGTTGAAAATGTTAAAGAGCAACGTCGATCTGGCGCTGCTCAGTGGCTGCCGGGCCCACGATCAATTGGGCAAAATGAATTTCCATTCTTGGACAATAAAATTTGGAGTTAATATCCAAAACAATTATTATTATTATTATTATTATTATTGTTATTATTATCATTTTTATTGTTATTATTATTATTAGTATTATTATTATTATTATTATCATTATTATTATTATTATTATTATTATTATTATTATTATTATTATTATTATTATAATCAAGTGACTTTGTGGAAATAGTCACAAGTTAAGATTAAGATGACGTCAACCATGTCACCATACTGCGTATACTAATTTCAATCATGATCATCTTCATATCACGTGGATGTCAACATTGATTACGTGGTGTTTATCATTTTGCAGCCGACAATCGTTTCATCAACAGTCCCTTTGAAGAGGACACGTCCATTGGTTCACCAATAGTGAAAATGTATACAAACTTGTTCAAATACTTTCCGTAGTTTCAGAAGTAACGACGAGTGCGTAAATTTGCTTTTCCTGAATCTGTTTGCAAACTGCAGCAGAGATGTGCACAGACTGGGGTTTCGTGCAGAGTTTCTCTCACGAGACAGTGACTTACATCCATACACCTTGCATGTGACCTACATGACATGTGTGTGAAATATTTGCAGACGATGGGCTTCGATCCACAACTATTCGGCGCCCTGCTTTGTTGTTGCTGTTGTTGTTGATATTGCTGTTGTTCTTATTTGTCTCTTTTTCACACAAACCTCATATATCACATCCGAGACTTTACAGTTGACCGGTCGTCTATGTCACCTTGCCGTACCTGACATGAGCGCGACGAAAGGATGCAAAAAGAATGCAAGTAGGAGATAGAAAAGCATGCTATGAACTGGTTCGGTACTTATTCATATCCATCAGAACCATATTTGTTATCTGCAACCAGAAAAAAAATGGTTTGACAACGAACGCAAACAAAAAAGGACTCAATCTACACTAAAATGCCCTGGGAAGGAATGTAAATGAAAAGGCTGCCTATAGAGGTTTTCCAATGAAACATACATACATGCATTTTAACGTAGTTATATATATATATCAAAGCTGGCCTATTTTACAGACGAGTCAGCAGAGTTGCAAAATGACAAAACTTTTTGTTTTACGGAGACGAGCACGGAACAGCTCTGAATAAACATCAAGTTAGATTATTTTGAATCATTATATTCCTTCTTATCCATTGTTTTTTTTTCCTTGATCATTTTAGCCCAAAATCGCGCACCACTGAACAGACGACCCTTCATTGCAACTGATTGACAAATTGACCTACATCAACGTCGACGTCGATGTACGTCGATGTAGGGTAATTTGTCAGTCAGTTGCGATGAAGACATCTCGACGGAAGAATTTCATGAATTTGAGGCGACCCTTCATTGGGGAAGAAAGTAATCATTGCATATAAAAATAAACAGGGCATATCAATAATAATTGCTTCATATTCCACTGCATTTCACGGTCCGCTAAAAGAAAGAGGTGTGAATGACTGTAACCATGGAAACGTCGCCAATTGAAAGGTAAATAGAAAGTAACGTTCTAATAATTCCTCCACAAAGGACAGATTGACATGTAACTTGCATCGCATCCCTTCTGCTTCGTTCACGAGTGACGGCTTCCATTTGAACCGTCGACTAATCTGACAAAATATTTCCCTGAAAGAAAGGGAGAAAGAGGAGAAGAAAGGGGAAAAAAGAATATGCTTATGTTTCTTTGAATAAAGCAACAATGTAGAGCTTTTAACTATTATACTAGTACTGTACCTTGATCAGCGAGATTTTGAAAATCAATGGTATAAAAGGACTTGCTGTTTAATCAAAATATTGACTTTTAGACAGTTATTTCCTTTAATGCTTTAATGCGACATAATATGTCGAAAGCTTGAGAACCATTCAAAGCCAAACTGTCATCTCCGTCTTATAAATATGAGTTCTATAATGCACTTTTGAATGGCAGTATGACAATGTCTTTTGTACTCAATCATGAATGCATCGACGAGCCCAATGTATAGCAAATGTATGGCAAATGTCATGTGGTCTATGTGTACATTGAATTTCTCGTGGATTTGAAGAGAGCTTGTTGTATGAAAATAGGAGACACCTACACCATTGCATTATAGCTGTGAATAGTATGACTTAGCGATTATATTTTCAAGACGAGAACATGATCAAAATGAGATCCTAAGACAAGCAAAATCTGTGAAATGTGTGGAAGTTCGTGGTGCATCAGACAATCTGTTATCATGTTTATGGATGAACTTACAATATGATAGTACAGGTATGTCCGTTATTCCGAAGGTTCGTTAATCCAAAGTATGTACTAACAATGACTAACGAACTTTCGGGATTACGTGCTTTATTTCGTTCTCGGACTAACGAATCTTCAGACTAACGATTTCTTTTTTTCAGATTAACGAATCTTCATTATATCTATCTACACACATCGACATATCTATATATGATATAGAATATATATTATATATATATATATATAGTATAATATGATATAATATATATATATATATAATATAATATAATATAATATATAATACATATATATATAATATGGTATAATATAATATAATATATAATATAATATATATAATATGGTATAATATAATATAAAATTATATATATATATATATATATTTGTATATTATATATATATCTACACACATCGACATATATATCTATCTACACACGTCAACACATACATACAAATCTTATTTCAGTTTTGGATTAACGAACCCTCAGAATAACGAACTTTCAGAATTACGTGCTTTATTTCGTTCTCGGACTATCGAATCTTCAGACTAATGATTTTTTTTTTCGGATTAACGAATCTCCATAATATATCTATCTATACACACCAACATCTATCTACACACATCGACATATCTTTATATGATATAGAATATAAATATATGCATATATACATATATAATACAATATAATATAGTATAATATAATATAATATAATATAATATAATATAATATAATATAATATAATATATATACATATATTTATATATATTATATAGTATAATATAATATACATAATACATATAATATTTATATATATATTTATATATATATATATATATGTATATCTACATATCTATCTATATCTATCTACACTTGGCGACATAATTATATCTATCTACACACATTGACATAATATCTATCTACACACATCGACATCATATATCTATCTACACACATCGACATATATAGATATCTACACACATCGACATAATATCTGTCTACACAAATCGACATATATATCTATCTACACACATCGACATATATATCTATCTACAAACATCGACATATATATCTATTTACACACATCGACATATTATACCATTTATTATATATCTATCTACACACATAGACATATATATCTATCTACACACATCGACATATATATATATCATCAACATATACATAACAAACCTTATTTCAGTTTCGGATTAAAGAACCCTCAGAATAACAAACCTTGTCAAGAGTCGACACCCACGAATCATGCAGCCCACTAGTCATAGGTCCTTCAGTCCACGAGTTATCCAGCCTACGAGTCAAACAGCCCAAGAGTTCGACACTATAAGCAAACGAGGTCCACGAGACCTACACATTAAGCCCCCTATAGCTGTTGTAATGTCAAACTCGTGATATGGACTGCTTGTACCTATTTGTAGTGTGGAACTCATGGGCTGCATGACTCGTGGACTCAATGACTCACGGATGTTTTTACCAATGTCGAACTCATGGGCTGTATAGTGGGTGTCGGTCTCGTGGGATGGCCCCGATTTACCAACAAAATTATGGCTAGCAATATTACTGTCATTATGTATTCATGAATATTGTATTTAGAGGTGAGTTTGTGTGAGTGAGTGCGTGTGCGGAGTGTGTGTAGTACTTTATCCCAAATTGAGGATTTTCCTGTATGCATTTCATTTCATTTCATTAATGTTATTCTTTTCCATTTGAACAAAGAATGTAAACGCACAAAACATATCATGCAGAAAGCAACGGATATGTCTATAATCGATAGGCCTTTATCTGGTATATCTAAATATGATTATATTGACCCATGCTGTGCAGAATCGATTGATATAATCCTTCCATGAATTTGTTTTCTGAGATCGTTAATTAATTACAAGTCGGCCTCATGATTAAGGAAATGATAAGTCATCTGAAGTTGTGACTTACTTATAAGATCATGACATTCTTATCATGACTTGTAATCCCAAGGCTTCGTCCGCATATCTATAATTTCGAGAAACCGTTATGGTGTATACACTGTACTATATTTTGAAGCCCACACCTGGAAGTCCTTCATCATTCCAATGTATGTTTGATTTTGAGAAGGTTTGCGTTTCCTTCATTTGAATACGTGTTTGTGTCGAGACCTTACCGCGCAAGCAGTGGCATTGGATGACGTAACCGTACTCTTTGTGATCCCAAATAAAGACCGAGCAAGTAGTTCTATGAATAATACTCCCTTCCACCGACCACCAGAGGCTCATCAGAACCACCAAATGTAAAATTGACAACATTCCGAAGAGTTCCGATGGAAGCTGAGCCGATATCTCATACTCTCATCAAGGCTTCGCGAAGGGTGACACCGATGCCAGAAATACAAAGCTGAACTCAAGTTCTTTGAAAGGGGATGTAACGTACAAACATTAATATACAGTACCTTTACCTCCTCTTAGTAAGTGGCTTAGCAGTATTATCATTTTGACAAATAAAAGGCAACTGACTAGAGCCGGGATTCACGTTTTAAATGATGTTAAAGAACTTGAAAGCGCAGCCTGATCAGCTCCCATTTGTTGTGATGGTTTCATATAAAGCCATGCAGTATAAACTTAACTTTGACTTACGTAATAGGTTTCGGCCAGGACACACCTCAATCTTTAACTGACCACAATCCTTAACAGACCTAGCTATAAGCTTGACGTAAGGAAGTTATTGTGGTCATACAGACCTAGCTATTAAAGGGGGTGTACAGTTCTGGTTGAGGTGAGGATTTAGCTTTTAACGTTTTGCGAGATATTCAGAAATCACTCTATGAGATGTCAAAGAGCGTGCAATTCTAAGGAGTATCAAAAGTTTATTTGATGAAAATCGGGTTTGGAATGGCTGAGATATCCCAAAACAAGGTGAAACAAAGAGATCCTAATAAAAAAGGCGTGGCCTGTCGCCTTTTATCATTATCACTTTTTTTGATATCTCAGCCAATTGAAATCCAAGCATCATCAATTAATGAGCATTGAATTCTTCTTAAAATTACATGCTCTTTCATATTTCATAAGAGGTTTCTGATTATCTCACTTATAAAGGAATGTTATAAACCTGAATCCTCGCCTCAACCAGTCCTGTACAGCCTCTTTAAGCTTGACTCATAAGGAAGTTATTGTGGTCAATACAAGATCATGTCTCGGTTCTTGCACTGCTGCACTTGGGTTAAAATCAGTTGAATTATCGAACAGGGTAAGTCTTGTAAAGAGGTTACACTTAATATATCCCTTCAAGAATTGCTCAAAACCTGTATTGCTATCTTACTAAAGTTTGTAGATTGTGACTTTTTTTTTTCTTGGGGAAATATATAAGTTTTTTAGTTACTCACATTGACAGAAAATCCCTTCAACATTAGTGACTTCTGAATTTTTAGCTTTCATAATCACCTCTTCCTCTGTGACAGTGTATAAAAAACAACAAATCATTCAGGCCATCTGATTCCCGATACTGAAATACAGAAGGGTAATTAAACCTGCTTTGACGAACCGTGCTTCTGAAAGATCCCCTCGTCTTCCTATACTTGATGTACGTTACCTTGATTCTTATGTGTATACGATATAAATTTGTTGTTGAGAAAAGGAAGACAAAGTTCAAGGTGTGACCGTAACACAAGAAAAAACATACCTCCGGGGTGAAAACAAAAGGCATATGCTTAGCGCGGTGGTTCGTCAAAAGGTTCTGATCGACCACGATTAAAAATTATTTGCAGAGAAATACGAGGATTACTGTCGCATATTAATTATTGTGATGGGCTATAGCTGGAATAGCCATGATCATTCTTGAGTAGTTTTACCTTGTTGACACCAGGGAGTTCTCTTTATCCATCTCTCCTTCTCCCTGTCTGTCTCTCCTCTCCCTTTCCCTCTCTTTCTCTACACATATAATTATATATATATATATATATATATATATATATATATATATATATTATGTATATATTATATATATATATACATGATTATATATATAATATATATATATCATTGATTTTTCTTCTATCATTCTAGCGTTTTCAAACAGCTAACTACATGTGTATGTGAAGAAACTGTGGGACATTGTGTTCGTTTCAGCAGGTCTGTTCCTTTTCAATTCTTTTTAGGCAGACAGACTCCTACATTGGGACAGTCATGTCCTCAAAAGCACACAATGAACAAGCCTTCTACAATGTCTACGCCACGGGAAGTTTGGCCAATCGATCCAATTAAGACGATTCATAGTTGTCTAAAACGTTGTTGTTTCCTAAACTGATCACGGTGTTCAATGGGACAATAAATTCCCTCACCTCCTAATTTAAAGACGTGCCGCCTATAAAGTCGATTACACAAAATTATAAGAAGACTTCATCTTTTCACTCGGGACATAATTCGGTCCTCGATCATTTTCTTTTTAATAAATGCAGGATACGTATTTCAAATATTCTGTTTTGGCGTCAGGTAGGATCATACACATTATAGTATCCCTGATTAGTGATGTCCCGTGATAATGTGAAATAATGATATCGTCTCATCTATACGGCAACGCTTTCACTATAGCAAATGATTATTATCATATTTTACCACAAACTTGAAAGGGTCCAGAGGAACATTATCAGCAAAATAGGGTAAAATAAAATCAATCAATCAATCAATCAATCAATCAATCAATCAATCAATCAATCAATCAATCGATCGATAAATACATTATAAGAAATAGGTAAACGAATAAAATCTCGTCATAAAATAAACATTCACGACTCGAATCACGACCACCTGTTTTACGTCTTATCCACAACACCACAGTACTCAAGTATCCTGTTATACATACACAAAACCATGTTGCCATAGGCCTATTTCTAGCCCATGCTGCGACTCGATCAATGTTGGTGAGACCTTAGATGTTGTCGACAAGAATTAGGCACAACAGAGCTTTAATGGTTGATAAAGACGCCAGTATTCAAACGAGTGAGAGGGGAGCGTTTAATTTTGCTTTCCCGCGGATGGAAATACTTGAGTGTTTGCGGTCGATAAGGTGAAACAGTTGCTATGGGGTTTGGGGGTCAGTATGATCTTGAGATACGATAAACCTGGCAGGGGGGGGGGGGGGGGTAATAGAAATTGAAGGAAGGAAAAAATGTAGGGATAAGGACCGAGGAAGTTCAAGCTACTAGGTTTACAGACGTCACTCTCAGAAATGTGCAAAGTCCTGTTACCAGCATGCCAACAGAATGACTACAAATTATAATACAGAGTAAGGAATGGATAAAAGTATACCGATGCGAAATGTGTGAAATGTTTAACAATGCGCATGTAAATTTGTACTGTTCTACACAATGTGTATTCTATCAAGCAAGGGTCATGACCCCTCTTCGCCTCTTCCAGACGCAGAGCCACCAAGGCATTAATGCACGTTATGCCATACTTCCAGAACTCATATTTGGAGCGACAACTTTCATAGTCACTCTTTTTTTTTTCTCTCTCTCTCTCTATCTCTTGTCTTCCGCTGTTTCTTTTCCACGTCGTGTTGTATATGGGTATGTTGAAATCAGAAGCCGTCATTTTTTTATCAAAACGTCACATGTGTCAGTGTGTGTGTAATACAAAGTGCAAAATAGCCTTTGTGCCTAGCACGTTGATGATGTTGTTGATTAATGTAATACTGATTACAAAAATGATGAAACTTATAAAAACTACGATTTTATGTCAGTGATAGTCAATATGTCTTATACTTGATACCACTTTGCCTCGTGATATTCCGAACAAATCAATATCTTTTGTGCCATCCAATGATTAATTAAATTATGAATTGTATAGCCTCTTCGCTCTATAAGACTCTGTCATTTCCCACGTATTGCAAGTCAATTGAAAGTTTTTACTGCTGGGTCAAGAGAGAAATGTATTCATGGGCAAAACACTTAGCCTGATGATGTATACACCTGGACAGGAATTAAACTTCTTTTTAATGACTCGACAGAGCCGAGTCCGGGATACCACAGTGCTCCCCTCCCCCCCCCCTTCCCCCACCTCGCCCCTCTCTCCGCACTCGTCCCGTGCACACACCCCTCGTACTTGACCACTATACGAGTACTAGTATCCCCGAGGGTAATAGGTCACTCTGAGGCGGCGCAAATCAGTAGCGTGTGTTGGCGTGTGCTCGGTCCGAGGTATTTACTATTCCATGAAAATGAAAGTCAGGTCGGTATTCGCAGCTAACTTTACCTTCGAAGTCAAGATAACAGATGGAAAAAGTCACGGGATGATTACAGCTGACACTACCTAATCAATTGTAATACTTTTTTTCTCTCGTGAAACAGATCATGAGAAATAATCACTCCTCATTCAAGGCTCGATCGTGATTGAAAGATGATCAGTTCTCTCGTTTATTACCTTTTTGGTACATTAACGGATAAAACATAATAAACGTAATGTTATTGTCGAAGAGGACGGTTTGTTTAACGTCTTACCTTGCGATGCAGCTGTGAATAACAACGCAGAAATGATCAGAGCTCCGAAGACAGACATGGTCACACGAAGTTGCGTTCGATGATGCAAACCTGTAAGTTGGACGGAGATTTTTCACAAACTCGGCTCACAATTCCAAATATCGCGAGAGTGGAAACGCGAACAAGATTGTCCAGCACGAGACATAAACTTACTCAATCCTAGCGGATTCTGCGCACAACTAATCTTCAACTCCAAATATCTATCTATATAAACGAACATAAAGGACGAGCTGAGAAGATCGCTGTAGAAGTACGCTCATTGGCTCAATCGATATCAGTTCTCCAACTCTCTCTCTCTCTCTCTCTCTCTCTCTCTCTCTCTTTACAGAATGTTCAGGCGAGAGAGACGGTATACCCCAATATAAACGGCGCCAGGGTCGTGATAGAGATTTTCTTCCCCTGCAGCGAAGTGGAACTAGAATGGACGCGAACAATAATAACGTAATATATAACTGAGGCGGACTGCAGGATTATCAAACGCTACAAAGACTGCCCATCCAGCCAGTGTAAATCGCGCGAAAATGAGGTATTGTAGCAGGAAACTTTGATCTGCGCATGAGATCGTCTCTTGTAGCAGGAAACTTTGATCTGTGCATGAGATCGTCTCTTGTAGCACGCCAAGGTTATAGAGGCGTTCGAAACAATCACTATGCAAATGCAATACAGCTCGTCGATCAGGTGGATCACGGATATTGTCCTTATCATAATCATTGTCGTTTGTGGATCGTTTTTAAAGCGCTAAATTGCTTTTCCTGCCGATGTTCAGGGGCAGATCCAGAAAATTCCGTAAAGGGGAGGCACCTTTACAGAATTAAAGGGGTACCTACGCCCACGCCCACGCCCACGCCCACGCCCACACCCCCCGCATTGTTCTTTTTATCTACAGTGTATTTTGTTTTAGCCAAAAAAATGAAGAGGGGGGGGGGGGGGGTGGGCGCCCGGTGCGCCTCCCTCTGGATCCGTCGCTGCTCATGGGATTGGTATTCAGGGGACGGATAGTGGGAACCACTTAATAAAATTTGCAGTGCTGATGTTGAAAGTTATTTGAGCATGGTTAAAGGGTGTGTACAGTTCTGGTCGAGGTGAGGATTTAGCTTTTAACGTTTTGCGAGATATTCAGAAACCACTCTATGAGATGTCAAAGAGCATGCAGTTCTAAGGGGTATCAAAAGTTTATTCGATGAAAATCGGTTTTGAAATGGTTGAGATATCCAAAAACAAGGTGAAACAAAGAGATCCTAATAAAGTTGTGCCATGCATATCGCCTTTTATTATTAGCACTTTTTTGGATATCTCAGCCATTTGAAAACCAATTTTCATCAAATAAACGTTGAATCCTTCTTAAAATTACATGCTCTTTCATATTTCATAAGAGGCTTTTCATTATCTCACTTAGGAATGTTCAAAACATGAATCCCCACCTCAACCAGTACTGTACAGTCCCTTTAAAGCAGGAAACAAACGAAGGACAAACTGAGTGAAGAACTGAACTTGTCGGGATCATGTTCGGTTGTGTTATGATTTACTCTCTTTTTTTTTTGTCGATGAGTTTGCCTACCCCGTTTTATCTCTGCTGTCACGATGTGATTTACAATAATATCAATCATAACTGTATGCTTATTAAGAGTGCGATTTGACGAAAATCATTTCGTGATATTTATGACGGATAAAGAACAATTAGTGACTGGTAAATTCATGATTTTGCATAAGTACACGGCTCCTGGAAGACTGTCTATATACGTTTGTTTCTTAATGGAGGAACTTTCATCGAGTCAATTGCCGAGATCTCATTTCATGAGTTCTTTATCTTTCATGAAAAATACATTCCATCACACTTGGAATTCTTATCGCGCACTTAACAGCCTATAGGGGCAAATCAGTCTTCAAGGTCTAAATTTTACCCATGGATAATGCTGTAATAAAGATGTGGAGGAGGACGCTTGCCAAATGAAATTCCGCTTCATTATCTTCGAGTTGTATGTGATAACAAATTTAATGAAACTACAGAATTTGTTGTTGGCCCTACTGAATTTCAAAGAAATTTATATAGAATTGCATAATGATGATGATGATGATGATGATGATGATACTACTACTACTACTACTACTACTACTACTAATAATAATAATAATAATAATAATAATGATAATGATAATAATAATAATAATGATTGTGTATACTTCTATAGCGCAACAGTCCATCAAATACATGCTCATGGCTGACTTGATTTATTTATCATTTTTATGGAACTTTCCTGAATGAGCTGTATAATGGTGTGCTAATAGCTAAACAAACACGCACGCACGCACACACACACACACACACACACACACACACACACACACACACACACCGGAATACAACATTTTTAGTTTTGTACATTATACAAACAGAATAAATCACCATTTTTAAAACCATTTCTTTGATTATGTTTTCTCACACTGTTCGCTATGGGGAAACTTGTGTGTGATAATTTCGTAAACTGTAATAGACTTCAGCAACTTTTGAAGCGATTAACGCCAACGTCATAAATTATTTTATCATTCCTTAATTTACACGATATCAATTAAGACATAGGTACATTATGCATATGGGGACATGCAGCTCAGATTTCAACCGTAAAACTTGTTGAACAATGCCTTATTATATTGATCCCGTTGATATATGGATTAGAATCTGTCTATTATGGTCCATGTAGGTCTATATTGTATTGCACACCATAATCACATGAAATTTTCCATCTCACTCTCAGAGTAGTTCTCACAGCTCGCGCGGGTGACATTATACTGTTCTTGCGAGCGAAGGAGGTATCATACACGTCCTTGGTACGAGGTACCTCCTTGGTACGTGGCACTACTCCCACATCAAAAACAACAATGCTCTCAGTATGTATGTATGTTTACGTCAAGCCTTCATAAAATATTGCTTTCATAATCCGCATTAAAGCGTGACTTCTGTCGAAATCATAATGATTGATCAGCTTCCGCAAGTTATTGTTATAGTTAAACGACGACCTTCTCTCCGTGTAATTCCATATGATAGGTCAAACATTAATATTTTTTTGATCTTTGTATCTTATATCGTGTATATCCTCTGATTAGTAACATGTGAAGTTTGTTATTGCTTATATCAATCTCTAGAACAAACGTGTTTATTTTTCCGAATGTTACATTCTTCAGTTTATTTTTTCCAAAATCATAATGTGACATTATTAGTCTAGTCCGCGTTGCCATTTCCCTCTTGAATTTTTTTCCCCTCAAATTTATCGCATGGGACTTTATCATAGGAAAAATAAAAACATGTGACATCGGCCTAGAGTAAGTGCTAGCCTTTAATGCACTTCAAGCACTTAATAAAAAGTTATTCATCATTATAAATCAAGAATAAAGGTCTTAAGGCAGGGCCTTTACGTTTCTGCGAGATACCAGTATATTTCTGCATAGATTGTTGATGTTGTATACCATTCAAAGCATTACACAGGGTATAGGCCTACACCCGAAGTTCTTGAACCATTCAAACGATCGCCTAATTAATTCATTTTTATTTCAAGTAGAGAAATTTACAGCATGACGGACTGCATTAAGGCATCTGTTATCGGTATAAGTTATACAATGTTCTCAAGATCATGATCATGATGGTAATAATTATCATCATTATCAAAATATTATATTCATTCTTCTTATCCTCGTTCCTCCATTATCATTATTGCTTTTATATTGTTATCATCATGATTATCATTATCATTAATATTATCATTATTTTCAGTATCTCATCATTGCATCAGGATACCATCATTACATTATTCAGAATTAAAAAAAAAAACACGGAAAATTGCAAACACGGAAAATTGCAAACACTGCAACATTGATTCGGCTTTACGTGGGGTAATAATATATCACAGACGATAATAACCGCGTTTTCTCACGTACATAAGACCCAAACTGAGCAGGTTATATAGAACATGATAAATCATGATTCAGTTTGACATGCACAATCACTTCATGGTTTCAATTTTCCTTAAAATGATATTGTAAAAATTTAATATCTGGTGTTCTACTATGACATTAGGGAGCAGGGAGGATTGCGGAGTCAAATTTCTAGATCGATCTGTAAAAAATGAACTGCAAAATTAAACATTGTGACTATCAGACATGAACGGGGCTTGTCCTCCTCCTTCTCACCCCTCCCCCCCCCCCCCCCCCCCACCCCCCACCCCGAAAAAAGGGGAAGAGTCATTGTTGAGGATGAAATACAACACTACATGACATAAAATTCCAGCTTTGTTCTATAGCTTTAGTTTTAGGTCAATTTCCGGGTTTTTTTTATTTTGCTTTGTTTTGCTTTGTTTTGTTTTGTACCCAGATGTATAGGCGTAAAACATAGGTCCATTTATACAGTCGTATATACATGTAATTATAGTGCATCTCTGCAGTCCATATCATGCTCATCCCGCGTGTATAACAATTTGTTTTGTTGCATCATTACTTTTTTTAAAAAATCATTACAAACAACAGTGTCTGAGTGTAAGAGAATAATTTCGATAACTGTGCTAATAATTGATACTGTAATTTGAACTATCAAGCGATTACGTTCACTGTTAAATGCTTTCCAAAATCTCAAGAGTGAACTAATCACTAGTAGTTTCTCCTCCTATGAGTAAGCGTGTGTATAATCATATGCTTCAGTCACAATGGAACCTGATTTATATATATATATATATATATATATATATATATATATATATATATATATATATATATATAATGAAGTCATAACAGAGGAATGCAGGGAATGCATTAATAGCCAATCTTGATTTAATGAATAATCCGAATTTTCGAGGATCCTTACTCTTCTTCAGGGATGACAGTGTATCAAGAGTAAAACATTAGGAGTCAAATAAAAACACCGCAGGAGCCAAAAAAAAAAAAAGTTGGCTCTTGCCAAATATATGTGTATATATGTATATATATATATATATATATATATATATATATATATATATATATAATTACATATATATAATTCGCACTGTCATCCCTGAAGAAGAGGAAGGATCCTCGAAAATTCGGATTATTCATTAAATCAAGATTGGCTATTAATGCATTCCCTACATTCCTCTGTTGTGACTTTATTATTGCTATTTCTAGTACTGCCAATACGCGGAACAACTACAATGTATATATATACATATGTATGTATATACACATATATTTGGCAAGAGCCAACTTTTTTTTTTTGGCTCCTGCGGTGTTTTTATTTGACTCCTAATGTTTTACTCTTGATACACACTGTATATTTATTACACACTGACGCAGAACTTCACCCCATATATATATATATATATATATATATATATATATATATGTATATATATATATATATATATATATATATATATATATATATATATACACACACACATATATATATATATATATATATATATATATATATATATATATATATACATGCCTATATAGTAATCAAAACAAGGTGATTCCGAGACGGGAGAGTTACACGCAAGCGCTGAATGGCCATTTCTGAGTCAAATAGTTTAATGTTGAGCGTTATCATAAGCTTTTCATACACACCGAAAAATCACGACTTTGCAATGGACAATACCAACTTGTGTCACAGAAAATGCAGACGAACACAGTAATAGTATAATCAGCCTACTTGTGATGCTCTGTCACGTGTATGGAATTGCAATAACTTAGTAGTAAAAGACAAAAAGAACTGTCAGACCTTGTGCACACAGAAGAATCACAGTGACTACAGGGTAGAAAACCAACCATAAAGGAAAACACAAATTAAAGTTACTTAATTTATCAGCAAGCCTGTCTGTTGTATCGCAGTATCTGAATCCACAAAGAAAATACCAACAAAATCCCGCATGATCCTACAGGGGATTTCAGGTAATTTTAAGTTTTCTTTCACTATCGCTTGGACACAAAATATTTTCATAGCTACAAGAACAATCGACATAAATTTCAGGAAATAAAATTACTCGTGTCGTGTTTACATTGTTTTAAAAACCATATGCATAATCTCGCTAGCAAAGTTCTTGAGTTTATGTGATGTTGTTCTATTCAGTTCTTCAGACTGATAACTGTGGGAGTTAGGCAAGTGCAGAGCAAATATGAATTAGCTGTGAATGAATAAATGGTTCAATTCAAAGCTAAAACGAATGTGTGTTATTTGCAGATATGCTAAAATGGAGGTATAAACTAATTAAATTGTAATGGCAGCAAGATTTCTTTTTTTCATTCAAGGTACAACTAAGTGCTCTTCGGGTATACACTGTACATAACATAATGATAAGTAAATGCTACTAATGTTAATTACAGATGTAGGCCCTACATGGTTTACAGAGACAGACAGACAGACAGACAGACAGACAGACAGACAGACAGACAGACTTGAGAGCTGTTCCTCTTTATGGGGATAAAAAGATCCAGAAATCTTATCAATCTAACCTTTCCAGTATTGATCCAGTCTTCTTTTCATTACTACCTGCACTAATGTGGCGTAGCATGTAGAACATCACAATAAACGGGCAAGAAATATTTATAATGAAAAATGTCATAACTTCCAAATTTGAACGGAGGACTTCATATAATACAGTCGACCTTTCCTCTGGTACCAGCTGATCTACAATGCAACTTTCCTATTACATTCATTTTCCTTTAGAGGAATTTTTTGTTTATGATGCAGCATTCAATTCAGACTGTTCAGAATACATATTCAAGAGTAATACACGGAGATATGGACTTGTGTTGAAGTCGGTGTGTGCATCAATTTTTAGCCAGATTGTCGTACAAAAAGTTGTGAAATACATATATTTCTTACAGTAACTCAATTTGAACCACATGATTGCAATTTTCCTCAGGACTTCAGTAAGATCTTTCTATTCTTCTCAATAGTATTTTTTCCTCCCCCAACCCTAATAATTGCCTTAAACCTCATTGGTCTAGCCTCAGGGCTCTTGGCTAATTTCTTTTTCACTCATTTAAAATTTATCCTAGGACGACTTTTGATATTACTCTTACCAAAAAAACAAAAAAAAACAAACAAAAACTATTTTTTTTATCCCCATATCAAATAAAATGAATGGCATTCAGAACCATATGACCTGTTTCAACATCTGCCCTCCCCCATTTCTTTTTAAATCTTGTCTTTACTTCTATTAATGCATCATTATCATTTACATTGTATTCATTAATCTCATTTTATTACATTTTATTATTCTTTTTTTTTTTTTGCATACGGAAAAGTCACATTGACAATTTGACGGAAGGGAAATTCAAGTAAGATTACATAAAAAATGTGTAGCAATTGGATTGGATAGGAATGGGCTTTGGGAAGACACAGCAACTGTGCAAGGAACTGAAGAAAAAAAAAATGTATCTTAGATCAGCTACCTAAGTGCATGACATTAGAATTGACTACATCGAATGATACATCATCTCACTCAATTTAGCAGGTTATGAGACTTGTCTCCCTCTCCCCTTGCGTCGTGCTGAAAAGTCACTTTAGATTACGCTGGGACGCATTGTACAAAAAATAAAATGGTGCCCCCATATGATAGGCGTGCATCAAGTAGCTGTCTACGTTGTGAATTGAGCGAACATAAAAATAGCCCAGAACGCGTAGTGAAAAACTCAGACGACGTAAGCTATACACAGATCAACTTGACACGCTTTTTGCGCGTGCTCAGAACTTGTTTTTTTCCTCTGAACATCCCCGTCGCAAAAATCTAAAGCTCCCTAATGTTTAATTAAGGTAAGGAAGAAAACTTAAAAGTCACCTCTCACAGAGTATTGTGATTATTGACAATAGTTTTAGGATATGTCATAGCTTTGGCTTATATAAGCACAATGTACAAGAATACATTAAAATGTAAATATATCATTATGACAACACAAGCCGCACTATCAATTTTTGACATGCTGACATACAAACAGCTGATAATAACGTCACACACACTTAAATGCAACCAAATATAGTTTTAAGTTAATACATGTATAGTCACAAATAAAATATATATACTTTTGACAAAGCTAGTAAACTGTCCTAAATCTACAGTAGAAGATTTTCTTTCGTTCCATCAGGATTAAAAAAAAAATCCAATGTTTTGGGTTTTACCTTTAGAGCACAGGCTAAGTGCATGCTGCTGATGAGAGGCCTGTGCCATTCCTTAACCATGTGAAAATCAACTTCATCTTCATAATATACACTTTGACATATAAATAAAACACTTTGGAACACTGCAAGTATCAATAAAATCAGACAAAGAATAGAAGAGTGAAGGAATTTCAATTTTGCCTGCTTTCACAAAGTAGCGAGGCACATACCTGCAGGGAAAAGTTGTCTTCTTGCAAACAATTGCACAATTTTGCACTAACCTGTGTGGAGCACAAATCATGCTCACCTTCACTAGGCATTAACAGAATGCATACTGCAAAGAATGTACACCTAATTGTGGTTCATGTGCATTATGTCATAACATGCAATAATGACAAATATAAAGACTACTGATAATGTTAAAATTTGATTTTCTTGACAAGATGAAGGAAGGAGAGTTTAATCAAACTGCAAGAATACCTGCTAAAGTCAAATGCAATGAACATCATCAAAACTACTTCTTCAACATTGCTAGTTTATTTGTTTTCTGTGAGCTGATAAATAAGTCCTCCTCGAACTCCCTTCTTTACTAGATATATAATATACAACATCAACTCTTTGGAATAAACTTCTTTCATGCAAAAGCATACAGCCAGCATAAATGTCAAATCTATCGTTCTAATTAATTTTAGTACATTTCAGTATATAACAACAATAAATTAATAGTACCTCTGCTTGCTTGAGTTGGTGTATGAACTACAACAGTAAAGAACAAATAATGTTTACCGTTTAGTGATATCCACAACTTATGCACTCTTCATGTCACATCTATTTCACTCTTCAATGCAGGAAAGATGTACAAATAATATTACATCCTAACATAAGCCACATGATTTTCATCACAGTCAAAATCCAAATTTACCTTTATCAATTGCAATGAATGTTTATCATAGTGCAAAACAAAACATTGTCATGTAAAACATTAGCTGAATTGGCTTATCCTTCGTGGGCTAAAAGAGTGGGAGGGTTTATCTTTTTAGTATATGTACTGTGTATTGCATCTTGCTGGAAAGAAATGATCTCATAATTTATCTCACAGACCAAGTTCCAATGTACAAAGACATGTTATAGTTTTGATATGATTGTCATAAACTTTTCCGTGGAGGCAAGTGTCACATAGTTAATAGAATAGTAAGAGTAGCGAAACTTACAGTGAAATAATCAAGTTTGCTGATACACATGAACATATTCCATGCTGGACAATGTCACTGCTACGATGTATCAACAGCTGGACTTATACTGCTATGATCCTACCCCTCAAAACCACTGCATACAGAATAGCTTATGACTGGGTCTTGGCATCAAACAAGAAATCAATTGAGAGACAAATAAGGAGGGGAATCATGGATGTCGACAGTAACTGCAGATCAATGTATCTTGCTAATCATACAGGATACACCTTCCAGTTTTAGTATTGGGTAAAATGCGAAAAACTTGCTTTCAGCTGTAGTATTGCTGATTTAAATTAATGAAATGTATAGCAGTTAAAGGAAACATTTGGACTTTATCTGTTTAAAGTCTTGTCTTATTCAAAGGATCGTACCTAGTGGATTATGCAGACACTCGCGTACTGCTGTAATAGAAGAAGACGATGTCACCCCAATCTTGGAAGAAATCATTAATATCAAAATGCTATAATGTGAGTTGTCATTCAGCTTTTTTACTATTTGGCACTCCCATGAGTAGAGACCACGATTGCACAATTCCAAACAAACATTATTTCAGGGAAATTAGATATTTGCAATTCCTTCACCAGAATGAAATTTGATGTCAAATTAGGCAGATATCTCAGGATAATAGATAATTCCAAACATATGCACACAGAAACACTACTATCATCCTCGTCAGCACAAAGTTGTAAGATGGCACTAGTTAATGTGTATATTTATGTCATATTTCAAGCTACAACATCAATATCACTTAACACAGCAACAATCCCTTAGAAAGACAAAATGCACAAACTGCCAAAAGATGCATATGAAGTTTTTTTTTTAAATATATAACAGTTTGCAGCCTATTCAATGTGCTGTAAGAATGAGGTATTGCCAGATTAAAGGTGTAAAAGTATTGATATTTTGCCATCATTTAAATGCTGTTTATAACAAATATACACATGATCAATTACTCACAGGAACTACAAACTACACTGAACTTACTCAGTTCCAGCCTCTGATATATCAATCAATACCAATATGTTACTATACACACTTTTGCTAAATACAATGGGTACTACATTCTCAAAATTCTCAGAATTTTCCCCTTTCTCATCTATTATCTTAATTTCAGTATGAAATTTCATATGTAAGGTGAATGAAAATCAAAAATCTTTCACAAACTACACCATATTACCTCTTCCAGCAAGTAAATAATTCCTTACTTATTTGTACCATATCATCTTTTATCGAATCACTGTGTACTCACAGAAAAAGGAAAGATGCTGACTCCTGTAGCCAACCGAGATATACATCTTGGTCAGTATGACCTGTTTAGAAGCTGACTAAGATATATTCATATCTTGGTCGGAATGACCTCTTTAGAAGCTGACCAAGATATATCTTGGTCGGTGTGACCTCTCTAGAAGCTGACTCCACCACGCTCCCTGAAGAAGCCCAGCTTACTCTGGTTGAAGACCATGCTAGAGAGGCCCACGTAGACCTCACACTGGATGGGGGCCTCCACGGTGCTCACTGGAGGAAGGTTGGGGTGTCTCTGGCTCCTACTGGTGGTCACTGCCTGGCTCAAGGTGTTCAGAAAAGGACCAACCTGAGAGGACACAAGGAAAGGGCAAGAATATCAGCAAAGGTCAAAAGGGTAGCATGGTAGCTATCAGTGTGCAAAGCTTGGTGTAAGGCTGCTAACTTCTACAAATCAACAAAGCTTATTGATGTACTGTGAACAAAATAATATATAAGGCAAAAGTCATATTCTGAACCCCCCCCCCAAAAAAAAAAAAAAAAAGACATGAAATTTTTGCACACACTAAGCATACCCAATCAAGTTTCCAAAGAACATGCTTTTCTCTTTTTTTAAGTATATATACATGTACTTATATATATACTCTTTGCTTGTGTGGTCAGAAGCTATAGTGTGTGTCTGTGTGCCACACACACACACACATTAACCTGACATAAACCCAAAGGATGTAAATCAACTTTGGAATACATGCAAGGGATCGCCAAAGCGATGCAGATTTTTAATTTTTTGTATATATACATATACTAGTATATTTCAGTTTAATGAAAAAAAAAAACACAAAAAAAACATACTACATTATCTAAATATTGTGAAAGCATAAAAGCTGGTAGGTTATGTTAATGGATGACACAATGATTTCTCATAGAACAGTATAGATTGTACAATATAACATATTTTTACAATTACATTCATGACAACAATGGCTTGACTTACAACTTACCGTAAACTTATCGTAAAACACATCACCAAAAGTTAAGTCTCCCCCTTGACAATATTCATCATAATAATGCAATGTAGAATAATGTTCAATAAAACTACCTTAGATACAATCCTACAATGGTTTCCTAAGTGATGTGTTACAATGAAAGATGCCACAGCTTCATAGCTGAATGACCTCAAATGGAAGAAAGAAGAAATGCTCTTCTCAAAAATCATAAAAGTTTGTTCAAGGCTTGTTACTACTGGAAAAACAACTATGGTTGAATGCAGGCAAACAAACAAAAAACAAAAAATTTCCACCAGGTGAACATTCAATAATGCGGCATTAATTTATGATCATTCAGCCATTCAAATCCTCGTCTTGGCTCAGAGCTTGGATCAGTGAGTTGCTACTTGGGCAGCCCAATTCCTTGTCCCAATATCTATGCCTTGAAGTAAACAAGCATATGCCTACTGGATGTGTTTGTGCTCTTAACATAATGCCCAGATTGTCTGATCAACACAGAGCCATTGCCATGGTGTGTCAGAGACCAGTTCTGCATAGTTGCTGCTCCAAGTCCCTACAAATAACAAATGCTGTACAACGTATGTGCCAAATATTTTGCAAGGTTTCTATTTTCATGAATTCGTCCCGATTCGGAAAAAAAAATAGACTTGGTACATATGGCTTATGCAGTAATCAAAAGTGATTGGTATAATCAGCCCTACAAGAACAACCGCAAAATCATAACAATACTTGCTCAAGGAGAGAGAGAGAGAGAGAGTGAGTGTGTGTGTGTGTGTGCGTGTGTGAGTGTATGTATGTGTGTGTGATACATTATTGTAGGTGCCTTGCTCTGTACTTAGCATGCATATTTAGACATAGCATCCATTATAAAACAGCGGTATGGATCCTATCAAACGATTGGCTGAGACCAATCATGTGGCCAAGGTGGGGCAGGGTGCCCATTTGATGGATTTGAGATCCTATCCCCCTAGGGATGCATCCTGCCAAGTTTGGTGAAAATTCATCAAGGGGTTTTCAAGAAGAAGATGAAAATGTACAAATGAGGCCCCCATTAGGACCCCCCCCCCCTGGTCCCAAGGGGGGCACTCTGATCCTGCCATGAACAAACTTGAAACAAGAGTTATCAATATACTCTGTAAAAGTGGTTTCTTTCGCGTACAGATGCTTTCGCGGTTTCCATCGGTGCTGACTTTTTCGTGTGTGTTTAAATTCGCGGTCTGCAAAATCTGTGAATTCACAGTGGGCAAAAACTGTTTTATTTTGCACATGAAAACCCAAACTAGAATCCAATTATTCTTTTACTTATTAAATAGAAATTGAAATTAAATGCAGGCTTACCTGAAATCCCGTCTCTCGAGTACTTTATAACATGCTTGTATCTACATTGTGCGGTATCACTGTGTGTGTGTTGACCATCAATACATCAGGGATGCCAAGTTCAAAAAATTTTTATGAGTGAGACTTTCATGACTCGGCATCTCGGCGCGCGAATGTGCGTGCGAGCGAGGGTGTGGGAGGGGTTTTTCCTCCCTGTGGCCTCCCACGGTAGGGAGCTTTTTCAATTTTTAGCTCTTAATGGTGCGACCAGGTGCATATTTACGTGACTATTTTTTCTTACTTTGAAAGACAAAAGGGAAATATACCTTCAATTGCAAATATTAACTTTAATCCTTTGAGCTATGCTCCTTATTATATGCCAAGGTTGCAGACTTCGCCCGATGCGTGACAAAAATGGGTGCCATGCGTGAGATCGTGAGACGGCCCCTAAATGCTTGAGTCTCACTCAGAATGCGTGAGACTTGGTAGCTCTGAATACACTCAATGCGCGGAATCTTCGTGTGTGCATGTGCGCAATAGCATTGTAACAAGAGGCGAGTTAAAAACATTTTCGCTTTGATGTTAAATTCACGGTTTAACCTCAAAGCGCGAAATGCGCGAAAATAAAACCACCGCGAAAGAAACCACTTTTACAGTACTGATTCAATGTATTAATTTAGCTAGCTCCATTACTTCTGGTTCTAGAGATCTTCAGATTCCTTAATGAAAATGTCAAAAGTTTATGCAGGACACACAACACACATTTTTTTTCTCTCTCTTTTAAATCAACTTAACCTGTTGAAGAAGAGACCCCAGTACACCCGGGCAGGTGTCTATAGGAAATGCATGGTATAACAAAATCAGTCCGTCCTCAACGGGTTAATATCTGCTAGACTACATTCTATCCAATAACTACAAATGATACTTCATCTAGAATAAGATTACAATGTTTTGCATCATGTACCACGTGCCATTTCCGTGTGACAGTTTTAGAAATAAATGAGGATAAATTGATATGAACATTTCTTTTTTAGACCAGTGCTGAATTTTGGGAAGCCATTAGGAAAAGTGTGACAACAATGTGTTTTTACATTAACATCAAATCAAAGACAAACATTTGTGAAGATTAGCTTTAAACCTAACTACTCCTTATCTGTTTTATGTTGACATAATAAGAGTCCACGATAAGCACAAAATTAAAGACCTGGACCTTATTAATGGCAGAGAAAATAAGGATTATGTGATCTTGCCAAATCCACACTGTACAATGTACACTTTCATATGGAACCGTACTATTGTGTTACCTGAGTGGCTTTTTTGACTACCTTCAGGTCATGTGTTTGAGAAAATTTACCCAATGCCCATACAATGACTTGGCAAGTTGCTGCATGGGAGCAGCAGCTTGCTATGGTAATGATGAAAAAAAAAATCAAATTACTACATTTAAATTTTATTCAAAGAATAAGTACTTGTACTATAGCCATCTACAAGACATTTGATGTACATTGTATCCATTCCCTGATGCATGGTCATCACAATTCTTATACATATCCTTTGTGATTTTCAGCAATGCCATAAAAAGAATGGACACTAAAATCTATTGTGGGTTTTCAGAGTGTACACATGATCATAGAACCCAACATGCCACTTACTCACCCTAAAATAACAGGGGGACACTCTAAAAATATCATTTAAAAACAGAAGATTTGATCTTATTTTACACAATGACACGTTAATTTGTTCCTTTCTCGGATGTAACCTATTACTTCATTAATTTGTTTGTTTGTTTGTTTGTTTGTTTGTGCCTTTCAGAAAGTTAGATCAATTTGCTACAAAGTGCTTTTCTGTGTACCCCTTTAAAGATGGGCCATCATCCCTTTTGCATTCCTTCCCAAATAGCACAGAACATGATATATTCCACCAGAATGACAAGACTATTGTAAAGCTATGACATTTCTGTGATATTTGAAGGTTGTTAGCCGTTAAAATTCAAGTAATGCACCAAATGCTCACCGTAACGTATTCTGTGTACGAGGCACAGCTGCATATTATACTAATCCTCCTGTGGTTGTAATATGATACTATACTTCGAACAAAAGATATGCATGTTAAAGCTGTCAGAAAGGAAGAATTCATGAGCTTCTTTTACGTTGTTATCTAAGGCAAATAACACACCACTTACGTGAACTACATAAGTGCATCATACAGGTCTGTAAAACTAGACAAGTAGTTTAGATTTGTAATTTTTTCGTAGTACGAAAAAATTATTCAAATCTTAACGGTGAATTCAACTCAACAAATAAAGACCCTCTTGAGTTCAAAATTTACAGGTTTCCAAATAGTGTTTTCTTCAATACCTAAGTGTTCTCACCAAATTTTCAAAAATTTGCATGCAAAAGGATAATATGTCTTTAAGTAACAACTTTCGAGCTTGTATTGCAAGGCCAAATCATCATTGTAAAAAATCTTTTTGCGAACAGAATGATGGAAGTTTCACTTTTCAAGTGGAATGAATTTTTAAAAAAATCTGATTCTATAGTTTTTCACCGTTTTGCAACACATTTGCAAAATATATACGGTGTTGATGTCATTATCTGATAAGTCCATCACTAACTTGCATATATAAAACCTAATGTAAAATATATTTCTTTTTCCATGAAATGACTACGGGCTCTGCTTATTCTTTGCATCAAGTGATTGTAGGTTTATACCAACTCAGCAGGGATGACTGCACTGTTGCAAGGCATTGTTTTAGCCAAATCATCAACAAAGAACATGACTTAATTCTACCCAATAGAGTCAACTTTGACTTCTGAACTCTAAATGTCCTTGTGGGTGAAAACAAAAGAAGTCAAATCTGTATAGCTTCCCATTATTTCCTGTGTGTCCTGATTATACATGAAGCAATACGCAAACAGGAAGAAGCGCAGTGTCATGTTAAACTGAATAGGATGAAGGTCTCAAGGTGATATGACTAGCTCTGTGCCTACACGACAGAAACAAATTTCCTACTGGCTCTCTGCAGAATTATCCTATGCCAACTACACTGAAAATTCTAATAGTGGCCATCAAATGATCTCTTTGTTTTAGTTGGAAGGATCATGGTGTGCATAGTGTGTCCCTAAAAGGCCTATTCACATAGCTACCAACAGTAGCAGTTATGTGGGTCAAACTTTGAACCATGCTGCAAAAACTGATTTTTTATTTTTATTCATGTGTGTGGACATAATAATTGTGACTATCAGTGAGATTCAAATTGCAATCTGCACACCGCCTAAGGGGTGACATTTAAGAAATAGCCCCAATTTTTTCTGACTGAATGTGACAATTATCTGTGGTGCATTTGGTTTGTATGAACGAGATTGCACTTGTTTTTTATATCCCACAATGTAAGCTCCGCAGGACCTCATCCATGTGTAGTTTGACATCTCACACACTGTTGTGATTTGAGTCCTGATTTTCCTTCATGAATCAGTGCAATTTAGATTTTTTTTTTTCCTTGCCTGTGTACATATGTGAGACAGGGAGCAAAATAGCTGCCTGAGGGGAAAAGACAAAACATGTGTGTAAGTGCTTAGCACCTAGCTTACTCCGATGGTACGCATACTGTGTGCACTCGCCAGCCCGGCTCACCCGACTAATAAATAATTCTTGGCTCGCTCTCGATGGGACCCGAGACTGTAACCGGTACCTGCACACAACGCATGCTCAGTGCAGCACAGCATGGACGTTAGCTAGTGATGTTATTAGAGCCTTGTCCACTGCAGTGATCAAGAGATCATGTGATCAAAATCATCATGTGACCAAAAGATTATGCCACACATGGATAGTACCTGGTAGCTCTGGACCTGTCTGGAGTCGTCCGACTGCAGAGGGTGGCCAGTCAGTGTGATGTAGGGTATGGAGTCACTGAAGGGGTTCCACTTGTCCAGGACAGACACATCTCGATTGCTGCTCCAGTGGAGTCTGGCCCCTTCCCCGGTGCGGGCACTATTAGGACACCAAGATACAGGGACAAATCTATATTCATTCTGACCTTTAAGGACAATCACGGTCACCTCATATAAGGTTGAATGGATGCTCACACATCATGCCAATGCTTTGAGAAATTATTGGTACATAACTATGGACTACTTTTAATTATTCATCTCTTTTGTCCTTCATTCATATTTCTTACAAATTAGATTATAAATTATAAACCAGCCATGAACTGGCTGATACTTTATACACTGATACAAGAAGATTGCAAAGATCACACTGATCAGACATACGCTATACCTAAATCAAATTCCTATGCATACTGTAGAACAGAGTCTATAGAACGTTACCACAGAAAATTGAAAGATCAAGAACCTGTCGGAGAGTTCATGCCACCCAAATTCTTATCTGATAAATTCACAAAATTATTGCCATTCTATTATTATGTATAACATTTCATAATCATAACATGCTATGATTAAAAAAAAAAATATGCAAAAGCAGATGAACACGTTAATCAATCTACGTAACAAAATATATCATGAAATAAATCAACTCGGAAAATGACTGTGCCACTATATACATATTTTCACTTTTAACTGAGGTAAACAAATTAAAAGAGAATAAGAAGTTTTGCATGCAAATACGAAAATCATTTAAAGAATGTGATTACATAGAATCAATGAAAGGTTTACATGGATGATATTAAGGGCAAGAAGAAGAGGCCAATCCGATGTTAAGCAATAAATTCAAGCTATTTTTTATAGTTAATACTTGACACTTACACAATGAACTTATTCTGGACAGAAAAACAATGGATGGTTTTATCATAAAGAAGTTTCTAGGAAACTTAACAATGGAAAAGAGGCAAAATAATTTTATGAAGCTGGAACCCATATATGTAAGGTTGCGACATGTGAATAGAGCAATCAAATCACAGCAAGATTTGAGTCTACAGATGCAATGAATAAAACAGCCAGAAAGAAAGACTTTAATCAGCTTTTAAATCTATGCAAAGATGTGGCTATAAACTTACTTGCTGTCAGGTTATTCCAAGGTAAATGAGTGTTTTAGCAAAGAAAGCATAAAACACTGAACTTATTTATCACAAGAATAATTCACATTGTATAATTTCCTTACAGTAAGGGCAAGAATCTGTTTGTTTGTTTGTTTAGTTTTTTGTTTGTTTTGTTTGTTTGTTTGTTTGGTTTTTTTTAATCACTATGACCTCCATTCCTGCAAAATCTTGGTTTTTAATTTGCATACTGGCTCAAAAAGCTTCGTAATTCTTGTCACTGGCACATTGACAGCAGGCCAACTTACCTGGATTTGTGTAACTTCATTTACAATGAAACATCTTAGAAACTGGATAAAACATTCTCTTAACAGTTAGATAACTGCAAGAGCTTTTCTTGTACTTAAATCATTTAGAATTACATGTGGGTAGCTATGTTATCTTTGGTTCTGTGTGGTTCATCATATTGACATTGTATAAGTACAATGATGCCAAGCTCATTTTTTTTTTAAGCTTGTTTTATCTTCCAGTAAATGTATCATATCAAAAGCTTACACACAGTGCATGATGGACAACACACACCAGACAGCAAGCCATCGCCATAGCTCACTAAGCCACTTGGCTTAGGTGAGCTGAAAATAAGAGTCTCCAAGTCCTATGAGGTCTCTAATAGAGATACTGCCTTTGCAGAAGTAAATTGCAAATGAAAGGAACAATGTACTTTGTGATCAGAAGCACTTTGGGCCATACAGACATGGCTGTTTAACAAGCCAATAAACCATTGTCAGAAACTACAGCTAGAATACAACAAGCATATGAGATCCAGCAGCCCTATAAGTGATATTTCACATTGGCTGAGTGAGTCATTTCCAAAAGAAATCATGATCACGAAATGAGAGAAAATTTAACTGCGTTCGTCTTGGATTTATTCCTCATGTAAGCTCTCAAAATATACTAGTCATACTGCCGTTTCGGTTTTTAATCAAATTTTAAATCTTCCATGGAACACTCATAATGCCATTCTATATCAATTTTGACTACAGCACTACTGTACAGGAAATCTGGAAATTAGGGCTGGCAAAAAAGGGTTCCACTTTCAATTTACAGATACTTTTATCAAAGTAAAGAGGGAGAAAAGAGACTACTCACGAGGCTAAAGTCTTCTCAGGGTATGAAAAATTTCCTCTTTGGATGGAGGTGAGGGTACCATAGAGGATCTTGCGGTAGCTCTTGATGACGTTGGTGATGAAATCAAACTTGATGAGAAAGAGACAGTGCTCCGCCACCACGGCAACGCGCTCCTTCTCATTGTCCCAGTGATCAATCTCTGTCAGGAGCCACACCCCAAGTACACGCCCGTCTTCTTCCGGTTTCAGCAGCGTGTTCTGACAGGCGGTGGCTGCTGCCTCCAGCCGACCAGACTACAAGGGGGGGGGGGGGGGGGGGGATAAACAGCAACAACAAAAATGTGCAATCAAACTAACAAATAACGGCACGTGGAAAGAGAGATCATGTGGATTAGTCATAGTATGCAGCTTACATTTCATTCTTTTATTTTTATAGATTATGTCACACTTTCATGAAAATAACAGAAGTGACCCATGCCCCCCCCCCCCCCCCATAACAATGTTCTAAGAGAATTATATGCAGTGAAACATTGGCCAGTACTCTACTACCATTAATTTTCGATGCACATTCTGTTATGTAGGCCTGTCATGATTGCTGGCTTTATGCTTACACTGCACATTCATGTCAGTCACCTTTTGAAATTCAATGCCTCCTTAGATGTTCTGGTGTCATTCATGGGTTGTGAGACAATTGCTAGCATATGAAATGTCATTTACAGGGAATGCATACCGGGGAGATGGAAAGTCTGTAGAATTGCACTCAAGGAAATACAAGGATATCTCCACATGCCCAAATGGGTTAATGATCTGTCCCTGCAACTGATACAGCAAACATCCAACATAAAGCTTTCTGTGGGGTAAAATATTGTCATACACAAAGAAAACTCTTTAATAATTGGGAGGATCGAGTGCACTCTCAGGCACTCAACCCTATCATCACCAGATTGCCAATAAAGTCTTGTTCTGTTTAGTAGACTTTTGGTCTTTTTTGTTACCGGTACTCAAAATGTCTATTGTCTATTCTACTGCAGATTGTAGTGCTTATCCTGGTAAGCGTCACATAAAGTCCCTGGAGCTGCAAAGGTTACAGCATCCACCTTATGTAAGATACCGGTAGGTCAGCAGAGTGGGCAATACTACAAGAATTAAGCCTCACTTGTGTAGTACCCACATTACAATATAAAGAAATGGGCAATTGGAAACCTGGCTGAAGTGTACTATCAAAAATTTATATCTTGTGTTGGTTATGATCCACTTAATAAAGGCAACTGCAGCCTGATCAATTGGCTCATCTGCTGCTGTCCCCATAAATGTCCAAAATTATGACTAAATCCATACCACTACCTCCAATCAGATTTTATACTCAGTGAAACATTGCCCAGTAGCTACAACAATGGCTAACCTTCCCATCATATACCAGAAAAGAGACTCCCAATTGAAGTCCTAGCATTTGCCAGTTGGGCAGTGAGTTGCATTTTGTGGGACTATAGAATGGGGCAACATTAGTGGTAGCAGTCAAACTTCAGATTTAAACATGCATCTCGTTATACATGGTACTTTGAGCTCATCCTCAATGGGTTAACAGGCAAAATGGCTTGTCATATGACTTGCCTGACAATGAGCTTCAGATGCCAAAAGCAAGCCAGCAAGTGGGTTTTTCGCAACTTGATGTGTATGAGACTATTGAGTACTTTGCATCATGGGTAATTGCTGATTATCCATTGCTGTAAAGCCACAAATTTTCGCATGCATGAAACTTTTGCAAATTCTACGAGGAGCCAAGATTCGGAAAGTTTCACTGAACGGAATCAAAGATTGTCTACTGACAAATTTGGGGCAACTATACCTGGGAGGCGAAGTAAAAGCCAGTGGCATTAGAGGGCGGGGCCTGGTACTTGGCATTGTCCACAGGAGTGGTGGCGCCCCTGCCCTGGGCATTGTTTTCATCCATCAGGTTACTGGATTCCATGGTCAGACGGACACCCTCAAAGGACACGTCGGGCATTGTCTTCTCTTCAAGATTCTCCTCCATGTTGCCATTCATTGTTGTCATTGGATCGATGAAATACTCCCTCGGGAATCTACTTTTCTTCACCTATTTCAGACAATGCTCTGCTTAGAGTCAAGATAGCCTGTAAGATTGGAACAAACAAAACGTGTAGTATGTGATGAGCGATTACCTCCTTGTTTTGAATACACCGAAAAGCATAAAGATTAGTACCATACAAAAGAACCTGCACAGCCAAGCATTACATTTATAATGGTCAGAATGTATTCCTGAAGAAACAAACTAAACATGGCTAAATATATTCATGTACTGTATACCGTAATGATAATTTAATACACACATGTATGTGCAATCTACAAAACAAAAATTCTCACCACAGATGAGCATGTGTGCCTCCATGAGAAATCTAAATGTGCAAGTCCTGACACGAAGTTAAAACACAAAATAACAACTTCAAGTTTGATACTTGATCACCAAATTTTGATACAATGAACAGTGGCAGTCTTTGTGTTGCTTTTAAATTTTTCAGAAGACACACACACACACACACACACAATTGTACACAAAATACATCTTGAAGTACTATAATGAACACACACATTGCAAATGCTGCAATAGACAACAAATTCACTTCAACTGCTGTGTCAATGACTGTCAGCAAAACAGTTCTTTTTTTTTTCATTCTCTTTGATATTTGATCTTCCCGGTATTGACTCAGAGCCAATTAGATGTCTATGTTGCAATTATTGGTGTAGTTTCGTAAACGTTTACTGTGAATCCTGAGATTTATTCGCCGGGTGGCATGCAAGATGGAGAAGTTTCTTTTCCAGCTGTATTTAGAATCTAGTCTCTAACGTTTAAAGAGAGGGTTCTTGATCTTGATCTTGATGGTGTACATTGATCAGCCCTGGTCGAGCAACACTCAACTTTGGTTCATAGGTCATGGTAGGAGGGACATTACTCAAAGTGATTGAACAATGTATCTTTAAATAAACATGGATCAGCTATATTGGTTATTGCTTGTGGTAAGGCATTCCAGTATCTTGTGGTTCTTGGGAAGAATGAATGTAGATGGAGATCAGTTCTGGAAGTAGGGAGCTTGATCTGAAGAGGCTCCCATCTCCTGGTCCTTCTAAGTGGTTTCGAAGGGCAAATCAACCAGGCCATAGATTATTTTATGCATGGATATAATACTGTTCATGTGACGCCTATGTTCCAGTGTAGGTAGTTTGATATTCTGGAGCATGGTTGTTACGGAGCTTCCATAATTGTAATACCGTAGTTGGTTATGATTGAAGCGGGCAGCTTTCCTTTGTATGGCCTCTACTTTTTGGATAAGCCTCAAAGTGTGCGGGTCCCAAACAGGGCTACAGTACATTGGTACTCCAGGTGAGGGCGGACTAAACTCTTATATGCATGCACTTTGACATTAGGAGGGGCTCTATGGAGGTTACGCCATAGAAATCCGAGCATACTGCTTGCTTTGTTGGTGATGTTGTCAATATGTGTATTCCATTTTAAGTCCGATGACAGGGTCATTCCCAAATACTTGTGTTGTCACACCTCAGCAAGGCGATGACCATAGAGTGTATATGTAGTTGGGATAATGGTACGCCTTTTTGTGAAGTGGATCATCTGGCATTTTGGCAATTTGAATGACATTAGCCACGTTTTAGCCCACTTTCCAAGCACTGCTGGAGGTTGTTTTGGAGAACAGCACCATCTGATGGTGAACGGATTTCATGGTATAGAATGCAGTCATCGGCATAGAGACATACTTTGGACTCAATTCCAGATGGAAGGTCATTGATGTATATTAAGAATAATAGGGGTTCAAGGACTGTCCCCTGTGGGACACCTGAAGTTACCTGAGCAGGACTGGACTTGGCCCCTTCGATAACTACTGATTGCTGTCGTTTTGTAAGAAATGCAAATATCCACTTGTGCAGACTCCCTGTGATTCCATAGTGGGTGATCTTCTTCAATAATCTACGGTGTGGCACGGTGTCAAATGGTCTAGCGAAATCCAGTAAGATAGCAATTTATAAGCATCCACTTGCTTGACACTTGGGTTATCACAGGCATCCGAGATGCTTTGGATGGTGGGAATCAGTTGGGTTTCACAGGATCTTTTGGATCTAAATCCGTGTTGGTAATTAGATAAAACATTATGGTCCTCAAGATGATTTATAACATGACTATATATAGGATTTAAGGGTACTAGATCTCGCGCAGGGACTTAATGGTCGCGCATAGCGAAACTGCGTATAGCAAGCAACATTACGCGTAGCACTAAGCGCAAAATTTGCCGATATGCCCATGAAATAAACATACCTGACAACCGTTAAACATGAGAAGGAAGCAGGTAAGAAATTTTGATTTCGAACAAATTTTCGTTAAATTTCAAATTTTTTCGGACAAATTTTTCACTAAATTTCAAATTTTTTACCTTGTCATTTACCTACCTTAGCCTAAAATCTGTTTTAAGGATGTTGTAGCCTAGACGTGTCGTCTCGCTTGTCTCGTTCGTAGCCGATAGAATTCGTAATTTGTTCGATCGATCGTTGTATTCTACGAAAGCCGAAGCACGTTACAGCCGCAGAGGGGCAGACACTTTCACGCATGAAACTACATAGGGCAGCTGCGCGACCTTTACATACCCCAAGAAATTGAACGCATAAAATTAAGTCCGACATACAAACGGCGACAGCGCACTACTCCGTCATCGTATCATCAGGAGATTCTGGGAGGTGATTTTTCTGCATTTTCGTGATATTTATTGAGAAATTCAGGTACGATTGTGGAATAATTTCAATAATAAGAGCATCACAAATTTTCGTGCGCGATATCTAATGCTAGACCCCTCGCCTCAACCATACTAACTGTTAAATTATGTGTTCCAGGATTTTACAGCAGACTGATGTCAGTGATATATCGGTCTGTAATTTGTTGGATCTGCCTTATCATTTATGGGACCCGGGGACATTTTGACCGGATTCGGATCTAGTAAATTTACATGTATGCATAGAATCCTTGGTTACTGGCCATTTTAATACAGTGTATGTTGTAAATTACTGTCTGTAGAATACCTAACATCGTTATGTTAATACGGATCTGTAGTACAAGTGATACACATTGTTACATTGTAAAGAGAGAAAATGTAATGTTAATGATTGTTATTGATATTATTGCAGTCCGAACAGCCGCTGTTTATACAGCGACTGCAACCGGGCTGTGTAACGTTATCGCGTAAATTTACCGTATATTTTAGTCTGGTAGACATCTATTTTATATTGCCAAATGTTGATGATGACTGAACAGATAAAATAAAATTCATCAACACTTACCTTGTTCTTGTAGATCAACAACTGTCGAGCTCTCAGATGTGAATGCGGCGCAACCAATTCTGCAACAATGCAAATATGACGGCTAGGTCTAGACACTAGTTAGACTTCGTGCTTCCGTTCAAAATACTGGAAACACCACAACACAGAATGAATGAGTCACTGCGCCGTGCGCCGACACTGGACATGGGCAGTTGCATCAAAACCAAAATAACATCATGCAGTCATTTCACTCGCTCGCTCGGGATCGCCGCTAGTGACCGCGACCGCTGATCACCTGATGCGCGGCGCCTCATCCACCGCAGATGGCGCTTACTGAGTACAATGTAGTTTAAAAAAAACGATAGAAAGTACATTTTTTTAATTGTACAGTAGCTGAGTAGGGATGATATCTCTATGGGTAACGGACAAAGATACAATTGTATATATTTTTTGCTCACTACCATTATACCCGGTACTCGGTTTTAAGCTCTTTGGGAATAGGTCTGCTTTACAACTGTAACGTTGGTAGCATTCCTCAGAGGAGGGCTAATGACATCGAGAGGTGATTCAAGTGTCTTTTAATAAACACAATAGGCCTAAAAGGTGTACGCTATATGATGTAACAATCATGTTCAAGTTAGCTTTTCGAAATATATAAATATAAAACAGTGATTGTAGTTTGCATAGAAGTCGGTAGTAGGATTTAAAGGAAAAAGCTATGAAGTTTTGAGCTGTCACATGTAACAGAAGATCGACAGCTGATTTGTAGTCTATTTAATTGCATTCACATGCAAATTCATAGATGGGGTGGTGATGTCATCATCACACGCATCTTCCACTAACCTGTGATGTAAACCTTCGTTGTAGTCCTATTGACTGAAATCTATTTTTGGAGAAAACAAAAACAATGAAAAGAGTTGTGTTGCAATAGACCAGCCAAACAATGACGGCTTCTAAAGGGCAAGAGTCGACATTGCTGAATAATGACCGATAAAATATGCCCTAATATTCTCTTATTATTGTATACACGACCTTATGATAAACCAGTGACATCATCTCCCTATGCTGATTTGCACGTGGTTGTGACTAATACATTTATCATTCAATGAAAAATGTGTGAATTTTAGATTATCTACGAACTGCCTCAGCAGAAGTTTGGTTGTGGTGAGACTTCTATACTGCTCTGTTTACCTGACTTTTGAATTCTGATTAACATTTGCCTGTGAAATTCAGTTTTGAATTTAAAATCATTAATAGCTATATTGTCCTAGATCACACATAACTTATTCTTGATTCAAACATGTGAAGAAATGTTGAAAGTCAGTTGACTGACATCGATTTAGAAAAAAAAAAAAAAACTGCTACAAATGTTTGATTTTGTTCTTTTTATTTCAGCCTATATCTCACTATGGAAAGGATTTGATTTGCAAGCTTGTCAACAAAATGTACCGGTATATAATTAGTCTTTTAGGTTGCTGGCCTTCACATAACCAAATGTTGCTATATATATCACATTTGGTGGTTTGGTGTGTCTTTTTAACATAATAATTACATTTTACTGTTGGCCTTTTTAAAGGTGGAGAAAAATCTGTTATTTGGGCTTTAAAGTTCTTCAAATTATCATAATCATTTTTGTTAGATGAAAAAGTTGCAAAATATTTTTGAACACTCAAGTAATAATCATCTGATTCTGATCGCTAACACAATATCCAGGAGGCTAAAGTGTCCAATTCTTTGTCAATTCGGCACATTTGTGTGAATTTATTTCAGCCCTATCAGATTTACTTTTGTAATTTAACCAGTTCAATCTTAGTGGAAAAGTGAGCAAAGAAAATGGGATTCCATCGGGATTCGAACCCGAGACCTCCGGATTGCTAGACCGGTGCTCTACCGACTGAGCTATAGAAAGCCCTAGTACAGTGTTCGTCCCAGAAACCCTTAATTCTCAATGCTCGGGTGGTCAGAAGCTATAGCAGTGTGTTTGTGTGTAACACACACGCACACACTTGAACCTGGCATAAACCCGAAGGATAATTCAACTTGGGGATAAATGCGAGAGATCACCGAAGTGATGCAGCCTTTTGAGTTTGTAACAAATAATAATTTATATTCTTTCTGGTCAGTTTATTCTGTCTTTATTTGTTATATTTTTTTTTTTTTTTTTTTTATTTTTTATATTTTTTTTCCTCCTTAGTTGAGTCTTTATCTTATTTTTCACTTTTGTTTCTTTTTCCAATCTTTCTTCTTTATGTTTTTGTTTGTTTGTTTGTTTGTCGACTGAAGGGTGTCCAAGCACACAGGGATCTTTTAGGCAGGGCTCAACATTATCAGTGGCCCAGTGGCCTATAGGGCCACTAAAAATGGATGTCAAGCCACCAAACTCCCTGCTCTCAATACAAGACATTGTGGGCAGTCTAAAGCAAAACTTGACTCTAGTAACAATCATGGGATAGAATATATCAAGAGAAATTTACAAACTTTCATTACAGAAATCAGAAGAGAGAATAAACTCAGATTTTGACACATTATTTCAGAATCCATTGCAATCTCCTGAAAAATAAAAACCAACATAAACCTAAAACTAGAAATGTCGCTACGGCGACTGGTGTATGCCTCCGCCATAATGCATGGTTCTCCTAATAGGTCTATAGTACAATGTCTTGACAATGTGTGATGACAGTTTCACACAATTGGCAAAATATTAAAATGACAGGTTTGCCACAAATGTGCTGAATGTTCACTTTCCTAGAACTAGGTTCAATTGGATGAATGATTAAATCAGAGTGCAGGTATTTGGGGGAACTGATGATTTTTACATGACTTTTGACCCTTTTATAAGTTTATGCATTGAGTAATTTTCAAGGTACTGAGAAAAAGTATAATTTCAGTATCAAATGGTAAAATAGTATTATGTAAACCTGGTCTTTGACCTTTGACCTCACAGTTCCAAAGAGAATCACTGTTAGGTAGAACGTGCATAAATATGTAAGTTTCATGATAATACCTTGAGTTACTTTTGAGATATGGAGGAAGAAGTGCAATTTAGCACTTTCACTTGACCTTTGACCTTTTGACCTTTGACCTTTTGGCAAGAAACTTCCCACAGAATATATATTGGGTTATACATGCATACATCAAGGGAAAAAAATCCTTCAGGCATTGCATAAATAAAGGTAAGTAGTGATATTTTGAGGAGTTGACCTTGACCTTTGACCCATGACCTTTGACCCATGACCCCAAACTTCCCTAGATAATCACTGCCCATCGGTACATGCATATATACTAAGTTCTATGGAGATACCTTGAACCATTTGCGAGATATGGAGAAAAACATGAAATTTCAACCTTTTTTTCACAAAATAACCTGTGACCTTTGACCTTCGACCCCGTGACCCTAAAATCCAAACAAAGTATCATCCCCCCAGGATATACCCTCATACCAAGTTTGATGCAAAACCACCTCACGGTTCTTGAGATATCGACAAAAACAAAACGGGATGGACGTACGGACGGACGGACGGACGGACGACCCGAAAACATAATGCCTCCGGCCACTTCGTTGGCGGAGGCATAAAAAATTGGACCCTGGAAAATTGGTGCTCTAATCCTGCTATCATAATATCTTGAGAACTTCAGTAAAATGCATAACTTTTCAGGTTAGGATAAATTTCACACAGAAATGGAGAAAAAAAAATGATATTAGAGACATAATTCTGTAGTGCACAAGAAATAAGGAGTGTCACAGTCATACACAATTTCTCGTGTATCTGCAAGTGATTGTATTTATTGAAAATGTTTCTTCTTACATGTTCAACTCCTTTTTCATTCTTCATATGCACTTCCTTTCACAGGAAACACATACACCCTACCAAACAAGGCACACAACAAAATACATCACGTATATTACACAAAGATAGGTCAGCATCTCAAAGTGAATCCGAGAGGGGAAAGAAAATCTCATAGATGAAGTCAAAAGAATTATGTACATGTATTATCAAATACCAAATCCGATATGGGATCTGTTGCATAAAAAGAAGGACTCAAACATAAGTCAGAAAATGAAACATACGTAAGGAATCAGCCAATCAGATTGAGTGAACTCAGATGCTTATGCTCAATTTTCTGACTTTTGTTCAATCTCAACTTTTATGCAACAAGGCCCTGGCAACTGTTCCCTCCCCCATTATTGGGTTCTTCTCAGTGAGCATACATACTTGGAATGTGTTGCAAAGGGACTAGAAAAACAATACGTTTCAAGAGACATTAAATTCCTGAACTACCTGTACTACCTTCTACAAAATCACTCTCTTGTGGGATAATACGATCTTAGAAAAAAAAAAGTTATTTATTTAGAATACCCATTTATTTTTCATGCTACATTAAGATGTTGGGACACTTGTGTCTATATTTCTCCCTGTGTCAAATGTCCATCCATATCATGGAAGAAAAAGAAGGCAAAGACAACTTCTTTTCCAGCTGTCCTTCCAGATAAAGATGAAAAAACTAAAGTCACAGGCATTGTAATGGAACAATGGAAATGCAACTGAATTCATTCTAACAAATAAGTCTCTGGTATGTTCTGAATGGAAGATATATTACAGACATATTACCTTCATTTTTATTTTCCACTATAGTTGAGATCTGAAATACTGTACTATTTTTTTTTTCATGGAACATGGTCAAGTCTTGAAGTTTGTAGGCAACTGATGTTGAACATTTGCGTTAGCGGGAATCTGCCAACATCATACTTCTAGCATGCTTTGTTTTGGCCTTATTTTCAGCCAAACCAGCACTCTTTCACATTCACACATTCCTTGACTTCCTGGTTGTGTTCTACACCTCAAGGCTTGCACACATCTGCACAACTTCTACTCTCAACAATGCTCAAATATACTTTATATTACAATGTTCAAATATACATTGGAGGGGTTACAGAGATCAAGCATTGCATAAATTGAGAACATTAATGCAGATTTTCAGTGATCAGGAGGTTGTAGGTTCGAATCCTGCTCAAGTATGTGCACCCATGATTTTTTATCATGGCTACTACTAAAACTCTGATCAATTCAGTGCTTATTTACGTCGATGTAGGGCAATTTGTCAATCAGTTGCAATTAATGCAGATTTGTTCCATCCAAGTGTGACTTACCCGACCAAGTGGTTGTTTTAGGCAAATAGGATTCAAATTTATAATGCACTGATGATTTATTGTTACCATCTTACCTTAAACCATTATTGATATCAAAGTAACTTACCCATATTATGGGGCACACACATTCATAGCATTAAAGGCATAATTTACCATTTGCAGATAAAACAAAAACCCAGCATTAGTGCTTCAAAATAGTTCTAAAATGTGAGTAAGGGCTAGAAACAACCACTGTAAAAATTTGACTCCGTATAATCCATGTTAAGTGTTGTTAAACGCACAAAATGTGAACAATAGTTATAATAAAAATGTTTCCAGATTAAACCGTCTACAGTTACGGTTTATTGAGAAAAACACTGATATCTCCTCATATTTTAGCCTTTATTGCAAAAATTTCATATGGTAGGATGTTTTTTGATATAACAGACCTACACATATGCATCAAATGTGATATCTTGAAAATTTTTGAAATCACTACTCCCAAAGGTAAACTGGACCTTTAAGAACTTTTTCACTTCCAAACTCTTTAGGTGCCATGGTGGAAACCTCCTGTGGGCCACATCATTCTGAGACACCAACAATGTAATGCTTTGGGAAAATATTATTGTTTTTTAAAATCAATGTCACTTCTATAGATTTCTGTTAAGCCGTACATTATAGTGAGTAAAGTTGTAGAGAAAATGCCAAGCTTTGCTTTGATGTAAATTATATGACAAATCTATAGTTGTTTTTCTTTCATATGACTAGTACTAAATGACAAAATTGTAAAGGCATAACTTAACTTTTGCACACAAAACAGTGACAGAAAGTTAGAAATTACATGTAAATCCAGTAGGGAACACCACTTGTTAGTCTTTCACAACATAAAATGCAAGCTTTAAGTGAGAGGAACGGGCTCTGGGCTTTTCATTTCTAAATGTTGCCATCATCAAGAATACCTATGATATATTGATCGATAGATGTATATGTAACATCTTCACAAATACCTATGCAATGTGGATCATCCAACCTCAGAGGCAAAAACGGTATTTACCTCTTGTGGCTGGAAACCTGATTTGTTCTTCTGTACACAAAATATACAAGCCTTTACTTTGGCCCTATGTCTTATTTATGGTTTAACAGTTCTGTCAAATCATACAAAAGAACATAACATGGGTTAATATCAAGTTGCTTTTCTGATTCTTTGTTTTTTATCATTGAAACACATTACATATTTGCCCCATAATAAGGGTATTGGATGTATCGGTCATATGTAGACACAGCGAGATATCATGTTGTCAGCACAGCAACTTCTGCTGCATCCAAATATTCATGTATAGACCAGGCATTAACATCCAAGATTTGACCCTTCTTGTGACTTGTATGTAAAGCAGTATGTTGTGATGGCCTGCATTGTTTGCCAACAGGCATAATAGAACCCACTCCGTAACAATGCATTGCGCAATCATTGCAGCACAGCAGGTTTCATGCGAAGCGTTCAAAGGATGAGGAAACAGTACATTGTAGGTTAAAGTGAAATGCAAAATGTACTCTTGCTGGTAAAATGTCACGCTGCTGGCGAATTCTGGTCACTGCATAGGGGACAAGTTCCAGTCTGTACAGATCACAAAAAGTACTGTTAATTTGTGTCCAGTGCATTCCTCCTCATATCCAGGCAGTATGCCAAACTGCTTTCCCCAAGCAAAATTCACAGTGCTCAACCACGTTGATTGAAGACTGCTGGCGGTCTTCAAAATTTTAGACTAAATCCTGAGGTCTGGGCAGAGCTACCATGGGTTGGCAGAGACATGTGAAACCCTGAGTCCTCCTCTTCTCGCTCCTGTACAGTGTTCAGTGAAAAGGACAATATAATGTTCATGCTTTCATCTACAAATTAAAGTAAATCTTGCACTGAAACTACAGGAGAGTAAGAAAGATAGACCAGCAACTTTAAAGGAAAACTCCAGATTATTTTCAGACTTTAACATTTGAACAACTATCAATTGGTTATACTGGGTATAGAGTTTCAGAATTTATAGTGATTGGGACAAGGAACAGGAATATTTTCAAAACTTATAACAGTTCACAACGAACAAGGAGGATAACATGGCAGCTTCACCATAAGAATGCATGAGTGGATTCATAAGAACGCAGAACAAAAGAAGAAAGCATGCATAAATTCCACACAGGCGAACTTGTTAAACTAGCAATATTGTAATAATAGAATTACATCGCTACATTTCTGAAATATATGAGCGTCCTATGTCATCGTTCTTGATAAGTGTAATTTGTGTTAGGTTTTTCAGAGTAATAGTTTCTCTGCTCAAGAATCACAATAAATTCCGCAAATCTACACATGGAGCTGTTGATGTATGTAATACATAGTGTGAAATTATGAAAGTCGTCTGGACTTCCCCTTAAATTACATATGAGAACAGCCAGCTGCTACCAGTACTTGACAGCAGGAACCTTTATACTGGTTTTGTCTGTTTTCAGTCCGAAGTCTTGAACCAAATTCTTGCACATGAAAATGTGATGCACCATCATTTCATTCAACAGGACTTTGTTATTAATTTTTTAGTATGAATGTACTAAAAGTAGACTTTCAGGTGTACCAGTAGTGGTAAAGTATGGATGTTTACCCTATTTTGCAAAGGAAAGTATGTCTAGTGAACATATCAACTGCATGTAGTCCCATGTATACATGATGATGCAGGAATGGTGAACTACATGCAAAGGTTCAAAAAAGGTATATCTGACTCACAAGTTTGGCAAACTGTTGTCCACCCTCTGGGGCCTGTGGACTTCTGGGTTTGTTTGTCCGTGCGTTCTCACTCTTTGCTGGCCAGGTGGGGAACATGGATTCACTGATTGGTTGAGGAGACTCATTGAAGTAGCTACTTTTCAGTGCGTCCTCCGCTGTGATGCGACGAACGGGATCATAGGTGAGGAATCTTTTGTTTTAGTTCAAGAAAAGAAAGATAAACAAGTTATGATGAGAAAAACAGGAAATATTGTTGTTCTATGACAAAACACATAAAAGAAATAATCATGTACAGTTCTCAAAGGCAGCATCAATTATAGAATGAATATACCTCCTTATCAAATCAAAATGTGAACTTGCCAATCCACAAAACTTGGTATGACACAGTTATTAGTACTTTTTAATTTCATGTCCTTTCTTTTCACACTGAAAATACCTCATTGAACTGGATTTCTTGATGTCATCACATCTCACAAGACTTCTGCAAACACATCATTTGTTGTTCTTTTTTTTATTTAACGGTGGGAGATTTACTATTTGCCAACATCATTCTTGTTTGCTTAAAAAAAATTCAGTATCACTACCAGTTCTTTGTACAGCATAGCTTTATGATCACTTTAGACAACTCAACATAACTTGAAGAACGTTAAATATGTGAGCTTCATGAATATATTATCTTTATCAAATGCTAACTACCAATATCCTCCCAATCTACAGCCACCATCTAAAAAACAGGACTACTATTGAATAGTGATTGTAGGGTACTACGCTGTGCCACAACATTTAGTTCCTCAGTACCTGTTGAGTAGTTCAAAGCCCATGTCTGTAAGGTAGGTGCCAAACCTCCCACGGAGGTTATTGTAGGGATGTGTGGCAAAGGTGGTCTTCTTGACGGCTGGAAGCTCATTGTAACCTGGCCAGATTTTCTCACTGGGTGTGCCCAGTTCCTTTACAGAAAATGATAGAAAAAGGAATCACTTTTATAACTATGATACAGATAATATTGATAATGTGAATAATAACAAGTATATTTACATATTGCCACCTCTGTCATGTTGTGACACTTCTACCGATTAACTGACTTCTATGGTTTACTACATGATTACATTTTTAGATAAAACATAACTTGATGTGCAATACAGAAAGGGTTACTAAAATGTTTCAATTTTGAGCACCTAGTATAAATAATAACATGTCAAGCACACTTGCTAAGAAATTCCAAGTCAATACTGTGATAATTTTCCTGGAATGTCATTCTGGTCATTTCACATGGGTTGGGGGTCTACACTTATCTAAAGAAAAGGGCAATTGGAGATGCATCTGTTCTGCTAGGGAATAGAATGAAATGGAAGATAAAACTGCTACTGTGTTAATAAAAAAAAAGGCTTCATGATACTGTATCGACAACAAAGCTGGTAGACTGCCTTTATTCAAGAATATGGCTAAAACCACTACCAAAAGTTCAAAATATCATAACACAGATGCTCTCCTTTGCGCAGCACAAATCTTGAACAGCAATTTGATCCTCGAAATGGAAGTTACCATTGAAACGTGAAACATGGGCTTTTGAGTTGAGTGTTATATCTTCAAGTATATATATCCATATTTTTTTTTCAACTGGAGAAACAGCAAAACATTTTCCTAAATGGCACCACCACATTATATTGCTTTACATGTACCAATTACACACATTGTACCAAGACAAAATTACTGCCATTTCCTTTTTATTTCATTTATTTTTCTTAAGGAAGTCTGTTACTGCTTGATGCTCCTTCTCACCCTGAACATTCTCAGCTCTGTAATGCCATGAGATACATATTTAAAAGCTTTGCTCTTATTTGTATGCATGTATGTATGTGCTATTGTTTGTTTGATAGAACTGTCCATACAGATACATTCACAGTTACCTTGAATATCCTGTTCAGTTGGTCAATCTCTGAACGTCCATTGAAGATGGGTTTCATTGTCAGGAATTCCGCAAAAATACAGCCGACTGACCACATATCTATTGGGGTGGAATAAACCTGTAACAATGGAAAAGGTCAAGCAGAAATCAATTATACACATTTCAGTTTTAAACTCTTCCTGTTATTTTTCTGTTTTATATACATTTTTAAAGAAAAGTGGAACAACACAAACAAGACATCATATGATCTCAATCACAGAATGAATAATGCGTGACACTTAAATGCATGCCATCAGCATCCCCCTTGACAATTCTCAAGCATTTGCTGTCTGTACCTTGAAATATCTAAAGATGTTGTGACAGCATATAAATCACTTAACTACTTGTAAGGGGAAACGAAATGAATATATTACTTTGCATATACATTGTATTAATCATTCATTTCTACTGTACTAGGAGCCAAAGAAAAAGGAAAATGGAGATTGAATGCAATGTTTTTCATTTGATGTTATTTGATATTTCAAAGCACACCATGCATGACCCCTTTACATGACATGATAGAAACCTCCTACAAAATGTTGCACAGAAGGGAACACAATCTGGACAAATATTCATCAAGTTAAAAGAACTTCCAGAGGAATATAATAATGGCCATATTGTCTGCATCACATTCAAGGTCTTTATTTTGGTACAAAAGAAGACTGAAAACACCCAAGTTAAAAAAAAAAAAAGTGAAGGTTTTACCTTTGTGCCAAGAAGCAGTTCAGGTGCCCTGTACCACAGGGTGACTACAATGGAGGTGTAGGGTTTGATTGGCGAGCCGTACTCTCTCGCCAGACCGAAGTCGCCAATCTTCAGACAGCCCTGGTGGTTGAGGAGCAGGTTGGACGTCTTGAGATCACGGTGAAGAATCCAGTTGTCATGGAGATGGTGTACTCCACGAAGGAGCTGCAGCATCAGGCATTTGGTTTCACCTATCATGTAAAATCATGTGATTAACATTGACTGTCTGCAGGCTTCTATTGAAACATGTGATATAACAACATCATTTAGAATTGAAGTAGTCTATAGACTGAGAAAGAGCTTTAAAAAAATTGAGGGTCAATAAAAGGGCCATAAGAATTTTACCTGAAAATTAAACAGAAGAAGAAAAGATTTTAAAAAATACTTGAATGGTTGACATACACATATAAAACTTGAAAGGATCTGTGAAAAAGAAGGGTTCACAAAAACAGACTCGAAAAAATGAAATTTTACAAACAAGGCTCTGAAAATGGAAGAGTAAAGAAATGATGTCATCCTGCTTGAGCTGGATAGGACATTATCTCTAACATTACAGTAGATCTCTTGAGCATTGCTTGGGGATCCTGCTTCCAGTCTACAATGTGAAACAAATGTACCATTCAAAAACTGCTGGGTGTGCATATCCCAATATATCCCAGGATAATCCTTTAAATCACTTGAGCCCTTGGCTCTGGTGTGGTAACAACCATTCAAGATGGCCAGCATTTTTCTTCCAATCAAGTAAGTGTTTTGTTGCCAAGCCTGCTCCCATGAAGAAAGACCCCTAAAAATTGACATGTTAGTATCATCCTCATAAGAAAGAGAAACATGGGTTTTTCAGCCAAACCTTACTGTCAACTTGAACCCCTTCTTAAATCAAGCTACACAACCCATGAAGAACTCACCGATAGTAAACGGTTGCTTCATTGTCTCCATCAAGCTCTTCAGATCATGCTCAACATAATCCATGACGATGTAGATCTTGTCCATGTTACTTCCCACAACAATTTCCTGAGATGTGTAAATCAAACACAATGCAAAATCTAGATGGCAGATACTTCAATAGTAAAGTCCACTCTGTATCTAAAGTGACTATAATAAGTGGAAAATCAAACAAACAGAACTGTTTGGTTTGATTGAGACATTTAAAAAAAATTAGAAAAGTTATTTGAAGTTTTATATGTTCTTGATGTTCTTGCTGAACATTGACATCAGTAATAATCACACATATACAAACTTGACAGGTTATGATGCTATTGCCCAAAATTATCCCACTTGTGTTTACCTAAAGTAATTGAAACTTATTCTTCTTCTATATGATTCAGCAAACTGTTATACCTCCCCTGTACATAGTAATCACTACCATCTATGTACAACTCCAGAATAATTTGACATAAAGCACATGATTTCTTTCTCTTGAATTTAGGATAGATTTGTAAGCCAGCATTGAGCAAATGGACAATCAGTGGACTATGACAACATCATTTCATCTCATTTACATATGTGATCATATGTGAAGTTTAATACACTGGCAACATTCTTATGTCGGGCCTAACTTCTTTGCAAATACTACTGAAATATTTGCTTTACAAGACCAATATAATGCAATTTAATCATATGTGACCTGCTACAACAAAAGGATCCTAAAGTCACTGACGGCTGAGCCGAGAAAATCGAATGTGAAGTCACATCATCAAAATTCGTCAAAACAATCGGATTTCTGTTTTTGGCATAATTTTGTAGTCTAATGTTTTGTCTATCATCTGCCTAAATTTCGCAGCTAAATGACCAAACGATAGGCAACAAATTAACGTTTTTCTGGGCCATGATTTTTCGACTTTGAACGTAACAGAAACGTGTCCAAAGATTTGGATTTAGCGCCGCAACTAGACTCCGCCCCTAGCAACGAGGGAGTGATCTTATTGGTCAGTGCATAGCATCCTGATTACTAATTGGTTGTGCCTAGACCGCTGGCGCTAAGCTTGAATGAACATCGCAGAGGTCGCTAGGAGCATACCTTCTATTGTCAAGCAGTGAAGACTGTCTCTCCTCCCCTTGATCATGTTAGCGTCAGAAGGAAAACTTTCAAGGTGTTTTTCTCGAAACTCTGATTTCCTCAACCACTTGACATGCGCTAATAAAATCATCAATATCTCCGCAACCGAGTATTTTTATGAGTTTTGCTATATATGAAATTAGAGTAGAAGAGTTAGGGAATAATGTCATGCCATTTTCAGAAAATTGTCCTCCCCGACTGTCGGATCCTTTTGTTGTAGCGGGTCACATATAAGGTGCTGTATTAAAGTCATTTGGTTTACAACTTTTTCTTCTGAACCCTGCCAGCATTACTTGCAAACTGCGATTTGTACATGTACATGGCACCAATGCACAAGATTTGATGTTTGACAAGCAAATTTTGATACGGAGCAGAAAGTTAAAACAACATTTACTGAAATCACAAAACAAGGACAACAGCTAAAGCATGTCTTCAATGCTGTCATGATTATGTACATGCTCTCCAAATACCTTGAGACTCATTGTTCAAGGTACTGGATATACAAGCATGCCATATACAATATAACATGAAGCTTCATATATCCAATGCAGGAATAAAGCAAAAATAGTCTTAGGGGTGCTTTACTTATTTTTTTTTTTTTGATCCCTTCTGCAAATACGTAACATAGTTTGGCAGATGAATATCAGACCCCTCTTGACACAATTGTGGATTACAGTAGAAAGAAATATTCCCATTTGTTTAATAGTACTTGAGAAGTTACTATGAAGCAATTCTGTGCACAATGCTTTGGAAGAAGTCATATTTATCACACTAAACACATATTTCTTAATTTCGAGTACAATCTCAGCTCCATTACCCACAGAAAGAGTTCTCAACCTAAAAGCTTGGTGTAAAGGAGTGTGCCACCTTACCCTGACTGTGACAATGTTCCTGTGCTGAGCCTTGAGTAGTGTGCTGATTTCTCTCAGTGAGGTGATGGGGAAGCCCTCCTTCTCCTTCTCCATCTTTAACCTCTTTAGTGCCACAATCTCATCTGTTCATCAAAGTACATATTGAATGGAGATCAGTGACAGAGCAAAGAGTGCTTGCAGTTATGACTTTATACTACAGGCAATGTCAAAACAAAACAACACAACACAAAACAAAACAAAACAAAACAAAACAAAACAAAATAAAATGAGCGTAAAATTTTGATGTATGATTTCAACATTCTATCATCAGTAACTATTCTGATATCAAACAAACCAGGCCCAGTCACAGGCCACTGGACTGACATTTAGGTGTCAGGATTTTCCTTATAATTTAACAGCTTGTTGACAGGACTTTCACAAACATTCACACCCACAACAAGTGACAAATTGTAGTAAAGATTTTGTTTTCAGAGCTTATCTGAGAGTTCTAGAATAGAAATACTCCCAATCTTTCCATTTGTTTCATATCTACTGACATGCTCTTTCAAACTATCCTTAAAAACAATATTCTGTTGGTTAAATCACATCAATCCACTACTTTGTCTGTTTATGTTTACTCTACTGCACAATTGTGACAATGGTCAATACACATAGAGAGTGAACACACTAGGGTTCCATCATGCTGTATCTACAGCACCTCAACTCCTACAGAAATTTACTAATACAATATGTTTCATTTGATATCTCTTTTTAATGCTGTTGACCTACAGAACTTAAAACTGAGGTGTACAGCCTATTCTAGAACTTAAGGTGTGTCTTTAGCCAAGGCTAAGATCCAAGACCTGTATTTCAGTGAAACACTCACTCTTCTTCTTCTCCTTGGCCCTGTACACCACTCCATAGGTGCCCTCAGCTATCCTGTTGAGACACTGGAACTCCTCCACATTGCGGCACCCCTGGATGGCAGGGAAGTACGGGGGTAGCTTCTCCTCCAGCTCCATGGGTGAAGCCGGGGGCGAGTCCTGGAGGTACTCGGTGTCGCTGAGCATGTCGGAAGGTTCTTCCACCTTGACGGTTCCACCGCCAAGAGGGCTGGGGGAGTCATCAAACTTGGACTTGGCCTGCTTGGCATCTGTGAGATTGAAATCGACAGTGTATCAGAAAATCTTGTAATAATGAGAGCGTGTACAGGTTGCTAAACATAGTGCACAGGCATGTTGGTGTGTGCTGAACAAAAGGAGCAACCAGGGACATTGATTGGGGGGGGGGGGGGTATATTAAACAAAGAAGTCCTGCTAAAACATTTCAAATTGTGCTAAGTGGGGAATGAAACACAGGAAAGGTTAATAGCATACAGAACCCTACAATTCACAGAAAATATCCTCATTTGCTTGTCTTAGACCTTGTGGCCAAGTCTTTGGCCTCTGTAGCTGAGGCATTACATGCAGCTTTGTCTGTCTATCTGGCTGTCTGTCTGTCTGTCATCCATTCATTCATTAATTCGTTCATTCATATAATTTACGACTCCTTTAAGGTAGTCTCTCTAACATGCAAAAAAAAAAAATCATTGCAGGTCAAGAGATGCTACTTTAGTTATGACTACAGATAACTCAGCTTCTTGTGTTCACTGTGAAATTATTTTACAAATACTTACAAATAAGAATTCAATGCATTGGATTACCTATCACCACCTCAAGCACTGTTGTTGGTATATTTTTGAAGTCAGTCTGTACTAACACAAAGAAGCAGTAACATTCATAATATTTTGCACACTATGGACAAACAATGACTTCAGATTTCTACATGTTGAAGTACAGTGCAGGGTGAAACAGGCATTATATGAACCACGCAAAGTAAAGTATATGTGTCTGCATATACTACACCTACACACATATCCATGCATGCATACACACCTCACGGTCAACATAAGTGGTGAAGTAATCAATGAGAGTGTGACCATGGCCATAATCAGGGGCTAGAGAGATAAGGAGAAGGTGGCCTATGAAGCAAAGGAGAGGATTTGTGGACTTACACACTTCACGGATGTCTTCCGGCTTCTCTTCCTTGACTTTTGGGACCTCTGCCTTTGGCTCAGGATGACTGACCCCTTCCTCTCCAGACTTCTCACTTTCCTCCTCTGTAAAGGTACAGATTGGCTTACATTTTATTTATACATCTTCACAATGGACTGATAAAACGGATATACAACTGAACTTAATACTAATCCATAATTTACAGCAATCTACAAGAAAGAAGGCACTTTTTTTAGTGTACTCCAGATGGTGCACTATTAAGATGGTGAGTGCACCTCTCTTATATCCATGTCAACAAAATCACATCAAGGTCACCAAACTCCTCTGGCTTTAATAGATGGTGACAGGAGGCATAACACCATGATGTAAACTGATCCATCTACTCTTTGTACAGGTAGCACTAGTTATTTGTCTGAAAAATGTCCTGAAAATGAACAGAATGGAGAGTTGTTTGGTTTCTTATGTAGTTGGATCAGTTTTGCACATGAACTACCATTCTCTACTAAACCTAAAGCTCGAAAAACAAAACAACTATGAGCACATAATGAGCGTAAGATTAGACATTTACCATGGCTAATGAATGCTAAAGAGTTGAGAAAAACTATGAGAAAAAAATAGCAAGCAAACAAACAAACTTGATTTTCCTTCAATATTTGAATGCAAGAGAACACAAACATCCACATATAAAGAGAAAACCAACACAGGATATAACAACATAACGCACCCTGTGAATATAGACCAACACTTCATGTTAACAAAGTCCCAAAAGGGTCAAAGGTTACCTGAGCCAGACTCTGATGCAGACTCGGAGTCATCTGATTCAGACTTCTCCTCTTCACTCTCTTCTTCTTCAACTTCTTCTTCTTCTTCCTCTTCCTCACTATCCTTGTGTTCTCCTTCCTAGAGACAAACATACAGAAATAGAGAGATAGAGGGACAGACAGTTTTGTTTGTTTGTTTTGTTTTTGTTTTTGTTTTTGTTTTTGTTTTTGTTTTTTTTTTTGGGGGGGGGACCTTAACATTATTTCATAGCAATTGCTGGTTCAGGGATTCTATCTACAAAGCTTCTAATCTTGCAATGTGCAAAGGTGACCAGCATTCACACAGCAAATTCAGGGAGGTTCTAAAGAGTAATCAAGGAGATACATAATTGAAAACATTTTCTGAATCAATGAGGCTTTTTTATTCTCTTCTCCAGTTATAAATGATATCATTACTCAAGGAACCCCCTGCAGAACCAGAGAGACTTGACAGCTTTGCATGATAATGGGACCAAAAGCACCACAGGATGAATGGTGCATGTAACATCCAGGTTTGGAATGACGGTGATAAGGGTAAAATAATATTTTTGCTCAGTAGAAAGCAGTGTTGCAGTATTGAAACAATGTCATACTACAAGTTTGCACAGAACTAACCCTTTGGTCAAACAATTTTCAATACTACACAAAAAATAAACACAGTTTGTTTTTAATGCTAACGTTTGCATGTTTCAATACTGGAGTTGGGAAGGAAGTTAGGAGGCATCATAACATATGCAGCTGTATCACATTGTGTATTGCAAAAAGCAGGATTTGTGAGCAACATCTGCCAGGTTAGCAACTGAACACTCAAAGTTCTACAAACAGGAACATGGACACCGAAAATCAGTCTTTGTGGTGTCTGTATGCAACAGGATATTGCCTTAAAAGGGCATTCCAGACAATTTTCATAATTTCACATCATGTAGTACATAAATCGACAGCTCCATGTATAGATTCGTAGGATTTATTGTTGTCTTTGAGCTGAGAAACCAATAAACTGAAAATCTTAAACAAATTACACTGAACAGTGTTGATGACATCAGAGCCTCACATATTTCAGAAATGTAGCAGTGTAATTCCATTACAATACCGCCTGCGTAACAAGTTCACCTGTGAAGAATCTATGCATGCCTTATTCTTTTGTTCTGTTTCCTTGAGCCCCAACTCATGCATTCTTACGGCGAGGCTGCCATGTCATCATCCCTGTTCATTGCAATTTGTTGTAAATTATGAAAACATTCTCATTCCTCATCCCAATCACAATAAATTCTGAAACTCCATACTCAGTTTAACTCATTTATAGTTGTTCAAATGTAAAAGTCTGAAAATCATCTGGAGGTCCCATTTAAAACTTCGTATACTGACCTCCATTTCACTATCATCCTTCTCAGATGCTTCTCCTTCTTCATCGGATGATTCCTCCTCCTCTTCCTCCTCCTCCTCCTCTTCCTCCCCAGAGCTTGAGGCTTGCTCCATCTTCTCCTCACCCTCTTCCTCCTCTTCTTCTTCCTCTGACTCAGACTCGGCTTCTGTTTGTTTATCAACACAAGGGACAATTATAGCCGTATTAGGAATGTGCAGGAGGGGGCTGTAGCACTGAATTTGTTACAGAAGGTGAAATGTGTGTGTTTGGTGGTTTGTTTGTTTGTTTGGTGGTTTGTTTGTTTGTTTGTTTGTTTGTTTGTTTGTTTGTTTGTTTGTTTGTTTGTTTGTTTGTTTGTTTATTTGTTTGTTTGTTTGTTTGTTTTTAAAGGGGAAAATGCATAGGCCATGTGGCCAAGTGTCTGTGTCCCTTTGAGTTGTTGTTTTTTTTGTTTTTTTCCCCTCACTGGGATATTTATTATTCTCTTTCATCTATACACATATTACAACATATTTCAAATAACATCATGCTTTTTTTCGAATTCAATACAATATACATCAAGAAAAAAGGTGTCTAAAAAGACACCATTTTTTCTGTCCCTTTGAGTTGTTGTTTGAGGGACTCAATATCAAGAGGGGTAAATATGCCCATATCAATCAATCATAAAACTTTCTAACAGGCACATGAAGTCTCAATGACTGTAGTTTCAGAAGTGACTATTTCTGCACTCTACTTCACCACAGGACCACAAGGCTTTACATGCCTTGGTGTACATTTGAAATCACGTTTCAATCTCATCAATGCACAAACCTTGAAAACTTTCACCTCTAAATCCTTCCATTAGCATTAGCATAAGAATTCACTTGAAATCATAATGGTTTTATCTTCTTTTGCTGCAATTTTATCTCACTGCCTAAATTTCACTCCTAATCTGCAGACAATCATTGGCCACAGGGACATACATTGTAGGTTGCAGGACATGATATTTGGCACTTGGGTCTTGGCAGTCTTAACAGGGACCCTGTGTGAGGGGAAGATACCATGTCCAAGGTCTTGAGCAGGTCAACCTGGACAGAGGTAGTTTGGGATGCGGTGGTCAAAGGCCTGAACATTTAATCCCAGCCTGCAAGCCATGCACTCAATGAGACCAATTACAGCATGCTTAGTAATAGGGGCAGGGAAATACCAGTCCATATCTATAAATGCCCTCAAAAAGAAGACAAGGTCATAAGACAAAGAGCTTGCAGTCACCATATCATGCTAAGATAAGGGATGCAATATGCCGATAACGTTTTGCCACGCCTTACCTGAAGACTCCTCCTCTTCTGATCCCTCCTCCTCTGACGACGATGATGCGTTCTCCTCGCTTTCACCCTGCTCCTCTTTCCTCTCATCCTGCCCTTCTTGTTCCTCATGCTCCTCATGCTCCTCGTGCTCCTCCTCATCTTCCATCATCTCTTTCCTGGTGTCAATCTCCCTCTGGGCCTCTTCATCTCTCTCGCCCGACCTCGACGATGACTTGGATGACGACTTGGATCTCCTGTAGTCGGAGTCGTGATCGGAATCCCTGCCCTCGCCCTTCCTTCTCTCCTCTCTCTTTAATTTCTCTGCATAAATGAAAGGGGAAAGTATTGGAGTATGAAGGACAAAAAGAATATGCACCTTCATGTGCATTACGATAATCATACTACTTATATATAAACCTCTTACACATTTTTGTTTATATCCAAATCATGTGCTATAACAACAGAAACAAATCCATAGTTTGTGCACTTTACCCATAAAGAATGTGACCAAAAAAAAAGAAAAAAAAGACACATGATACATATTACATTAAAAATTGAAAGGCAAAGTAGGGCTTGAACTTCAACAAACCCAAGCTACCAGAATTAGTTTGAGGTTTGTGTAAAATATGAATGTTGGCTCACGCCTCATTTTGAGAGGGTATAATCTTATCATCTCCCCCCCCCCCCAAAAAAAAAAAAAAAAAAAAACATTTTCATAATTGCCCCACACTTGCGATGGGATATCAAGTAGTATCATTACAAACATATACATTGCAACACACTGATCTACGCAGATTAAGAATCAAAATTCAGCATGAAGGAGAAAGAGTCTACACACCTTCTCGAGAAGATCTGTGTGGACTTCTTTCTCGGCTTGAACTATGATGTTCCTCAAGCCCTTTTTTGTGCTTGGAGTCACGGTGACTGTCGTCATGGCGACTGCCTCCACTACTCCTCTCCTTGCTGCTAGGTCTTTGACCTTTGACAGTGAGAAAAAAAAAAGTGCCACAGGAATTAACCTACTACTATTACAAACACACACACACACACACACACACACAATAACATTACAATTATTATTCACTGTTGTTATTCATTTTACTACTATTGCAATTATTTCACCTTCATTTTATTCTTCCCATGTTATATTTCAATACTGCTTCTACTAAAACTGCTATCATTACTACTACATCTACTACTCCTACTACCACTTCTACTCTTACTACATCTACCAATACTACTACTACTACTACCATGTCTATTACTACTACTATCACAGCTGCTCTTGCTTCTGCATAGAACCCACTTTTGCTACTAGACTACTACCTTTTCTACTACTACTACTACTACTACTACTACTCATTTCTACAGTTGCTGCTGCTAGTACCACATCTCAACTTACCATCTCTCTTCTCTTCCGTAAGCTCCTCTCTCCTTGATCTGCTCCTGCTCTTGTGTCCCTCATGCCTGGAGCTGCCCTTACTCCTCTCCCTCTTCTCCTCCTTCTCCCTCCTCTCTCTCTCCCTGTCTCGGTGTCTTTCTTCCCTCCTGGGTCTCTCTGAGGAATGCTCCTTAGGCTTCTCAGTCCTCTCCCTGGAACAGACAGCATTTAAACCCATAATGCTTCTTCAATAGTGGTATAGTAATAGTATACGGTAAACACTCGTGAATAAGGCACACCCCAACTTTGGACATCAGGTAAACAAACAAACAAACAAACAAGGACGAATGTACTTGCATTCATGTATAAGGCGTACCTCAAACTTGATATTTTTCAGGACAAAAATGGTGTGCCTTACACACGAGTGGTTACAGTACAAACAATGCATGGGTGAGAGTGCACTGTATCTCCATTATTGAATATCATAATCTCAACCTGAGCATTATTTGTTCTATAGTATGGGTCTATGAACTATTTTTCATTAACCTTATGGTGAATACCAGTCAGCTATATGCAGAGCTTGCTCAAAGGCCAAGATGTTTGAAGAAATGTTCCAGATGTACTGAACACAAACTTAGAAACTGTAAACATTACAGAAGTGAATGAGCACAAGCTCGTAACTGATTCAGTGTGTTCTGCTAGAGCATGTACATTGTGACATCAGTGAGAGTGCATTATGCTATTTTGTTGTGCACTTTTTGCATAAGCATAAAAATAAAACATGTATTCATGATTCATTTCAACACTTCGGATAGGCTACATTTTTTAACCCATTTTATATGTCCTCCCTTCCCCCCCCCCCCAAAAAAAAACAAAACAAAACAAAACAAAAAACCCACACATGTGGATAGTTTGATACATGCTCTTCTGATCACAAGTATTTTCTACATCAAGGGAATTTCCCTACACAGATAAGAGTTGGTAAAATGCATGCTGTATATAAAAGAAAAATTAAAGTAATACTAAATAAATTTACCCTTCTCTCTTTCCATCCCTGCCTCTCCTTTCCATGTCTCTCTGATACTTGTCACCGCTCCCAACTGGGTCCCTCCGCTCCAGAATTGTTTGCCTGAGGTCCTCCTGAGATGCAACAGCGCCCCCGCTCATCACGTGCCTCGTGTCTTCGTGGTGGCCTCGTCCCACGGGGCCCCCAGCCTGTCTGCCGTCATCGTGGTCGTCCTTGCGAGTCTTCTTCATCCGGTCCCGGCTGTCCCTGCCGTCCCTCTCTCGACCCTTGTCCCGGTCCCGCTCACGGTCTCTATCTCTCTCGCTGTCTTTACTCCTAGACTTGCTCTTGTCTGTTGATCGTGACCTTTTCCCTGATGAAAAAGATACCAATGTATACCCAGCAGTGTAAGAACAATTTTTGCTGACATTTTTCTCAGTATTTAGGAGAAACAGACTCCTAAACTTGTTTGGAACAAAGGATCTTTGCTAACCAAATCTCATAATATCCTCTCAAATACTTGAAGTATAACAGGATCTTTTCATCATAACATCATCTAATGCAGCACCACAAATTGTGTTATGTCTAATCCATGTTTGTTTGCCTGCTTTTGGAACCACTCTGGAGAAACTATAATTACCCCTCCCCCATAAAAAAAAAACCAACAACACACAAACAAACAAGTACATAAACACAAAACAAAACAAGGAAAAGTAGAAATTACGCGGTGCGTAAAATATGTCCCCGCCGGAAGTAGCATTTAGTAGCAAAATGTACAATATAGGTAAAAAGATCAAGGTCAAAGGTGAAAGAAGTCAAGGGTCAAAATTCTATGTAGAAGTTTTGAAGCCCTCACCTAGTGCCATCACATAAAGCAAACGGAATCGAAATCGGGTTAGAAATGGCGAAGGAGTAGCATTTGGTAGCAAAATGTACAATACAGGTCAAAAATCAAGGTCAAAGGTCAAAGAAGTCAAAGGTCAAAATTCTGTGTACAAATTTTGAAGCCCTCACTTAGTGCCATCACTTAAAGCAAACGGAATTGAAATCGGGTAACAAATGGCGAAGGAGTAGCATTTTGTAGCAAAATGTAAAATATAGGTCAAAAATCAAGGTCAAAGGTCAAAGAAGTCAAAGGTCAAAATTCTGTGTAGAAGTTTTGAAGCCCTCACCTCGTGCCATCACATAAAGCAAACGGAATCGAAATCGGGTTAGAAATGGCGAAGGAGTAGCATTTTGTAGGCAATGTACAATATAGGTCAAAAATCAAGGTCAAAGGTCAAAGAAGTCAAAGGTAAAAATTCTGTGTAGAAGTTTTGAAGCCCTCACCTAGTGCCATCATATAAAGCAAACGGAATCAAAATCGGGTTAGAAATGGCGAAGGAGTAGCATTTTGAAGCAAAATGTACAATATAGGTCAAAGGTCAAGGTCAAAGGTCACAACTGAAATTCTGTATAGAAGTTTCAAAGCTCCCATGTAGTGCTATCATATAAAGCAAACAGAATCAAAATCGGGTTAGAAATGGCGAAGGAGTAGCATTTTGAACATTTTGATCACACACGGACGCACGGACAGACGGACAGACGGACAGACGGACACACGGACACACGGACACACGGACACACAGACACACACACGTACGGAGCCCGTTTCATAGTCCCCTGCTCGAACTCGTTCGGCGGGGACAACAAATGCATGATGTAAGAGTGTGAAAAGAGAGAAAGGCAGAAAGAGGTGGAACAAGGAGCAATGAGAGAGACAGAGAAAGAAAGATAGGAAAAAAAAAAAAAACTTACTCACTGACTTCCAAACATTTGGTGCTACACAAGCTGATTATGGATACTGACTGGAATCTAACATCTTTTTCTTATTACATGACATCATGCTAAAGATGCTATCCTATTTAACTTTGCTACATGTATTCATACAGCTTATGTAATGCCTCATGCAATACTACGTTGACGCCCACATTTCTATTTATATCCAATGTTAATAGAGTTGATGACTACAGTATTTCTACCTGACAGAGATTGTAGTTGTTTTGTTTTTTCACAATGTGGAGTCAATCTCCTGCAAAATCCAATGACACATCACTATCTGGAGAGTATGTGTTGAAAGGAATGATCTGTAACGTGTGCAGAGGTGAGTGACTAGTGTGAACTCACTCCTCTTCCTGTCATGATCCCTGCTGTGTGAACGGCCGTGTTTCCTCTTCTCCTCCTTCCTGTGTTTGGGGTCACGGTGGGAGCTAGCCTTGGCCTGAGGCGGCTGGATGTTCAACATGTCATCTTCATCATCATCCAACCTTCATGTGGATTCAAGAAAAATAATATTCGTGAAAAATTGAGCAAAAAAAAAATGGGATTCCATCTGGATTCAAATCCGAGACTCTGAACTGCTGGCCTGGTGCTCGACCAACTGAGCTATAGAAAGCCCTAGCACAGTGTTCGTCCCAGAAATGAAGTTGAAGAGATTTAGTCATGCATAAATACAATGTAGTCCTTATTGTCAAATCTCAATTTCCACATGGTGGAGCAAATAAGGATCTCTTTCCTTTTTCAGAAAAAAAAAATGATTCAGTTTACCATTCGTATAATCTAATAAAGGGAAGATTAGAATCAGTCCACCATAAACTCTAGAAACTTCACTGACATCTCTATGAATTCCGTTACTTGAAGATGTGAACAGAATACTTTAATGTCAATTTACTGCAGAAAATTTATCAAATGCATACAGGCTAAGCATTTGACTTGCAAATGACAATCTGCACTCAAAGAATTACGCATTTTTCTCTCACACTGCAGCTTGAACTTGCCTCATATGTCAAGGTATCAGACCAATGGGGCTTGTATTAATGTGATTGCGTGTTTGTATGGGCTTATGTGAGTGGGTGTGTTGTATGTGAGGTTTCTTGTAGAGAGCAGTATCAGCTGACTGAATTCATGACAACTGATTTAACTGAAAGATATCAACACATTATACTGTTCACTGACATTGCAGGCAGCGATTACTTTGATTCTACACAAATATTAGCTCAGGCGACTCTTTGGACTAGCAGTTTTCTTTCTTTACATCAAAATTCCATTATAGCTTTTTCACAAATAGAGCACCGATATATGAATATATACAGTGGACTTATGTTATAACAAAGTCATTGTGACCGGCAGTTTTCTTTCATAATATCAAAATTTTGTTATAACGGAACAAATGAACAACAAAACAAAACAAAACATACTGTGAATAATGTTGCTGCCTGAGTATTTACGTTGTTGTAACCGGGATTTCGTTATAACCATGATTGCTTAACGGGAGTGCACTGAATAGGCAATATCGGGACCTAAATTTTTACGTTGTAGCAATAAAATTTCATCATAGCTGTTTTTGTTATAATAGGAGTGCACTGTATTAGGAAGGACATTTAAGAAGCCATATATATGCAAATGTAAGTAGAATATACTGGTATACCAACCTTTCATCTCCTGAAGAATGTCTTCTTGGCCTCCTCTCTCCTGCCTCCATCTCTTTAGATGACTCTCGACTCTTCTTCTCTTCCTCCTCCTTCTTCTTCTTCTTCTCCTGCCGTATCTCGTCGAGTGTCTTCACTCGCCAATCACCCTCCTCTTGTTTGTGTTTGTCCTTTCGTGCGTGTTTCTCTGAGCTTGGCATTTCTCTTCAGGGTTCTACGTCATTTATCTTCTCCCACCACCCACACAAATGAAGGGTGCCGCTTCTGCATTAGGAAATAAAGCCATACAAAGATAATGCAAACTTACAAGTTGCTCTGATTTCATCAGAATCAAACAAAGAGTTTCAGCCATTCCTCACTGACCTGTTTTTTGAAGAGGGGTGCCTTCTGTCTAGCTGGAGAAGTAATAAATAATTCATTGGGGCTGGCAGAAATTGAATAAACGCATAGATGAGCTAAATTCTAACAATTAGAATCTAGTGTCTAATCATCACTAACAACTTACAGCAAATGTGCACTTTATGGCCCTATATCATCGCTGCAAGATTTTACCCTAATCGAGCAGTGCGTGTGAATTTAAGTACCTATCAGGCACCACGGGTTCCACAGCATGTTTTCCGGCACTGTACCGTGAGCACGTGTGTGAGATTTCTCGTTGGGACGCAGTGCGTCAACGTGTGTGTGCATGGAGATGAAAGCACTTATGGTATGCCACATGGTGGCTCTAATACCCTTCCCTGCGCGGCGCAACATGGCGCGAAAGAGCATTGGCACATAATGCAACAGAACACAAACAATGAGTGGTAAACTCTGCTCTATGCTTCAATCATGATTTTAAATGAATTAATTTGGCGTTATATCTTAAGCAGGGGATCACTAATTATCTTATTGCAGAAGACATATGTCCACTCGCTGCCTTGGTAAAATTATTACCGGTATGTGCCCCCCCCCCCTCAAAAAAAAAAAATATATATATATAAAAATCTTATCCCGATTCGTCAGTCTGTACAGTGTTACTGTTAGAGAAGCTCGCCAGCTGCTCAGTGTGGTGGCTCATGGGAAATCACCTTGGCATACGGTGAATGAGGTACCGATAATATAGGGCCGTAAAGTGCAAAATTGCACAATTCCATTGTTCCTGAGTTACAATATCAATGTACCGTTAGTGCACCAGTTTTCGACAGGACCCAGATTTCGACACCCAGCATATAATCCTTATTAAATTTTATACTCAATACAAACGTCTGACTTCAACAACTGGCCAAGTTATCAATCACATTTCTAGTCTTATATAAACACCGTTTGTCACTTGTCATCATAATCCGACGGTAGAATATTTAGGAGAAAAGCAACACAGTGTCAGCAGAAATGTTGATGTCAGCCATTTTTAGGGGTTCAAAACAATATGACGCATTTTGTATACATCACCGTAATATGAAATTCACCCATGCCGGTTATCTTACTTTAGTACCAGTTTGTTTGCCAAATCCTAATGTTTGATTTCATAATCGTCTTTAGTAATTTCATGGCTGAATTCGTGATAAATGAGCAAACTTGTAGAAAGAGTTGGCTTTGAGAATGTGGCATCAGATTTCGACATTCCCATATTATGACACGTTTTAGAGGAAACAACAAGTTCTTCCGCTGGTACATGTATGACTGCTGGTTTGCGTCCACAATGCAGTGTACGCGTACTGTACGCGCCATGTGATTTATGCGTGATGCGCGCTGTGATTGTGTCGAAAAATGATGCTGGGTGTCGAAATCTGATGCCAGCGTCGGCATGACGGAATCGCTTAAAAATTGAACACGAGTGCATTCAAATGGGAATTCGTTCAAGGCATATTATAATTGGCCTTAGTAGCTAAACTTCATATCGAAATTCCGAGGTAAATCGGTGCAGTATTGATGGTAAACAAGGAAATGTGCTAAAGTGTCGAAAACTGGTACCCTAACTGTATCTTCAGTGCGTTCAACAATGTATATTCAATTAATTTACATACAAATTGTGTTACAATCACAAAATTCTCATTACATAATTCACTGTCATGTCACTAGATCTAGGTCTAACGTTAGTCTAGAGATCATAGACAGAAAGATCCGTCTGTCCGGAGGAGTCTTTTATATTTTGCCATTAACGCTGTCCTCCGTAGACAGACGGAAGGTATCAGTACCCATTGCTGTGTGGATGTTCTTAACCACTGTCTCTATGGAAAATTGGGTGAGGTACCTCACCCTTCTCGATTGCGTCTAATTTACGGCCCTAGGTCGGCAAATTTAAGCTTGTATAATGAAATCAACTTTTCAAGAATACACTACACTCACCAGATTAATGAATAATCCAACATTTTGGTAGAATTTTCAACGTAAAACACACATCAACCCGCCCGTCGCGTCGTCACGTTCAAACTGCAGAAACATACAGTATGAATCTATTAGCCAATCACATGCGAGGTAATTTCTACGTGTTTTTTTACTTTAACACGTGATTGCACGTGATTTAGCATGTGATTGGCTTACAGATTCAAAATGGCGACTTACAGCTAGCAAACGGCGATGTTGCGATATGGATAAAGTTTCTGCGTTATAACCCAGTTACTGCGAGTATTTCGATTGCACAATGTGAGAAATTTACCCCAAATATTGCTGCATAATGTGTCATGTCATGTCAAACTTGTTTGAATGTAAAAAAGCTGTCTGAAATTTGGTTTATCGTAACGTTTGATCTGTGCGCGACTGCTCCACACAGGAGCCGGAATCATTGACTTGAAGAGGGGATCCGTGAAGCCAGACGCAGTCTCCGCGGAACATACCCTGCCTGACGGACAGATACAGACCGATCTTTCGGTCAAAGAGATCATAGATCAAACGTTAGCGTCTAATGCATTGCCATGGCACTAGAACCTAAAATTTATATAAAAACTAACACCAAACACAAACACTACCGAAATCAGGGCAACGTTAACGTTTACAGACACAGTGAATCATCACTCATCACACTCACTCACCTCACCTCACTCACCACCACACATATAGACCTACACAGTGTATGTCCATGCTCACTTATAATATTAAGTTATTGACATTGTCCTCTAACTTCTAAGCTAAGTAAAGTAATCTATAGACTATGAAATCTGTATTTATGGCCCATTTGATATCGTCAACACTTTTAGAATGCTATAAACATGCCAAGAATAACCCGTGGTATGTTAAAAGCGTTGGCATGCTTTTGGCATTTTTGGGATTACAAATACAATGCAAAAAGCACGCCAACGGTCCCACACGTGCCCTCTCCTGTAAGTGTAATGCCATGCCCATGCAATGGAAACAGATCGTTGATTCGTAATCGTAGCCTTTCCACAAAGTTGACTGTTGCTTTAACGTTACACCATATTTTCATGTATTCTATCTAAATAAAGGCATCAAACGTTTCACTACTAAATCAATTGTCTTACCAAGAACAGCCAGACAGGATACCAGTCGGGCAAGTTCAACAGAAGAGTGATCGAGATCACGGAGCCTTGGTTTTCGCTGTTATGTTTTATACTGATATAGGCCAAATCGAAAGTTGAAAACGTACAACGTACGGTCACGAAACGAGTACGAAATGAATGGGTCACAAAGGTTAATGTGTCAGATCGCCCTCTTGCGTTGAGTCTCTGTAACGCATGCGTAACTCTATCGTCTATGAAGAGATATCGAAATCAGTAGCTACGATTCTTCCACGTTGAATTCAACCTCCGCGCGAAAAGAGTGAGAAGATGTGATAGATTGCGCAAAAAAAAAAAAAAAAAAATGAATACCAACAACCTGACAGTATGAAGATGATACTAAAATGTTGAGTTTTGTCATTTTGACGTCATGCTGGCTTTTCTATCAAGGACCCAAGATTTGGACTAATGGGAACAAATAGATGAGACTTATTAACAGTCATTAATTTTACTATTACGTTTTATGTACTATTATTCCACTTGAGAATAATGAAGGCCAGGAAGATGAAACACTTTCATTGGATTATTTCAACACTAAGAACGTAAGGGTGTTGATGCTAGAAAACATACTTATACACAGAAGCAACAGATAAGGTATGTGTGCGTGTATATATATATATATATATATATATATATATATATACATATATATATATACATATATATATATATACATATATATATATATGTATATGTATATGTTTATACATTATATATGAAGAGTTTGTTTGCAAAAATCGATAAGTCCATTTTTGAAGATTTTGAAGTATGGTCTGTCACAAAATACCAAATAATACCTTTTAAATGATACATTGGTCACTACATATAAAGGTACATTTTTGAAGTTATAGTCAAAAGAAGCAAAATTTTTCTTATTATTCTCTGTATTTTTCTTGACCTTTAATCGCACATATCTGCATTTGGCAAATATGGACTTATCGGTTTGGCAAACAAACTCTTCATACATATATATATATATATATATATATATACATATATATATACACAAATATATATATATATATATATATATATATATATATATATATATATATATATATATATATATATATAAGTATCTGAATATAAAAACGACCCAAGTCCATGGAAGACCATTTCAAGTAAACTTAAAAAAAGTCATATCTTTTTTATTTGTCCAATGATTTCTATTTAACTGTGATGGGAAGGCAACATTGTATATGAGAATTAGAACATATATCATTATGACAATTAACATTTACATTAATTGTGGCGAGGCCATTTTGTGTGATGGACTTGGGTCGTTCTTTGATTCATATACATGGTATTCTGCTATAGAGATGAGAGAAGGATGAGAGAGGGCGCTATAATATGAATGTAAGAATGACCCAAGTCCTTCATTCTTACATTCATATACGATTTAACTCATTCATTTCAGGCACTTCCGGGGGTAATTAGGATATATCATTTATACACAAGATTAGTCCATGCATAAGCTACAATTTCCCATGTCAAACTGAATTTGGCCAAAAATTGGACTTGGGTTGTTCCTATATTCAGGTCTTCGTATACCGGTATATATATACATGCATATATATATACATATACACACATGATATATAGTGTATATAATCTATAAGATATATCTGAAAATCTTATTAGAAAAGAACTAAAGAGATGTATCAAATAAATTGCTGGTATTGACAGCATGATGCATTTCTTGAGTTTTGTTCTATTTTTATATATATATCATTTGACCAACACATGGACTACAAATAACTGATATAGATAGATAGATAGATAGATAGATAGATAGATAGATAGATAGATAGATAAATAAATAGATAGATAGATGGAGAAAGAAATAGATTGATTGATTGATTGATTGATAGATATGAAGTGATGAACAAATACGAGGACATTGCTGTTTGAATTCCCAGTTTTATACTTCACAGCTTTTGGTCCATTATCTTCGTCAGTGGTCAGAAAAATGGCAGCTAGCAATAAGCAACATGGCTGTTGCCATGTAGCCCAACAGAAATTGAAAGTTATTATGAAACAACAGTGAACACAAATGAGCATATGTATCTTGTTTGTCACTTAAGTGGTGGTGCATGTCCGATTGGGGTGATTGTGGTGTCTGAATGGTGTCACATTAAACACCTAAATAGAGCCTAATTGTCATTTGAATGGTTGTTTGACATCGATCATTTGTCTCATTTTACTATTAAGTCGTCATTCCTGCAATTGTGGCTCTATTTACCATGCAATCTTGGACCCATGAAATTTGCTCCATTTGCACGCACGCTGAGAGCCTGGCACACTACGTACTAGGTACGTAAAACACATGCATTTGCAGTGTGCATGTGATCAAGTATATTGACAATGAGTGCTCAGCACTCCATCGATCTCTGATCTTGCATATTCTCCTTTGTTTCTGAATTCATAAAACATCAAATGACAAGGATCTATTTAAGGTGTTATATAAAACAAATAATACATGTTTTTCATTCATGCAATGGATAAAATATTTCATTCAGTGAAAGATGAAATCATTGATCTATTCAACTTGGCTGCACCTCATTGAATGGATCAGTATTTTCACCTTGTGAAATATTCTGTCCATTGCACTCATAAACATTCATTATTTGTATAGCAGTGAATGTTGTGAAAACTACTGTTACATCAATTTGCTTATCTTGTTAAAAAACAAGGTGAAAAAGAGTTTGCTTTAAACATATAATTCAACACAGCTTTAGAAGCTCTAAGACAGAAAAAACAATAACTTGAGTGTGGTTGTGTAATATTTCAATTGCTTTTTTTTCTTTTTTCTTTTATTTGAGGAGGGTGTGAGCATTTGATTTTTTGATGGGGGTGACCAGAAAAATTAAATGTGCTGTATAAACAAAAACATCACTAACCAGCACTTCACAGAAAGAAAACAAAATAATCAACAAAAACTAAATGTTACTTTTAAAAATGCACTATTCTACCATATTTCCATCATCTCTTTGTCCCACTGTCTTGCACTACCACTCTGTCTCCATATCTAAATATAATTTCTGTGTTTGTTTGTTTTTTTTTTCACATGAGAATAACAGAGCACAAAAAGAACAACTGTTAATATGAAAAAGTTGTTGTGCACCATTCATATACAACATGCATTGATGATAACGGTATAGTACCTTGTGTCTTTGATATTAAACAACATTTGATAACTACGGCAAAACACAAATGTTATCCTGTAGTCTTAATCTCAACCGCTTTTCTGGTAATTATTTACTTCCAATGAAGGGTATAGACTCAAATTAACCTCAGCACAAATTGTAATCACTCATGTTTCATTAAGTTTGCTTTAACTTAACTGCATTATCAAAAGAAAGCAAAAATGAGACATATAGAAGAATGTGCAGCAAAGCATATGTGACCCGTTACAACAAAAGGATCTGAAAGTCGGGGGAGGTCGATCGTCTGAAAATGACATGACACTTTTCCCTTACACTTCCGCTTTCATTCAATCTATAAAAGGACTCATAAAAGTACTCGGTTGCGGAGATACCGATGATTTTATGAGAGCATGTCAAGTGGGCTAGGAAATCAGCATTTCAAGAAAACCGCCTTCAAAGTTTATCTGCGGCGTAAAATCAAAATTTTCAGACACATTTCTGTCCCGTTGTAAGTTGGAAAATCATGGCCCAGGAAAACGCCTTTCCTTTGATCATTCAGATTTGAAATTTCAGCAGATATTAAACAAAAAATCAGGCTACAAAATTATGTCAAAAACGGAAATCTAATGGTTTTGACTGGTTTTGATGACCTGACTTCAAACTCGATTTTCTTGGCTCAGCCCTCAGCGACTTTCGGATCCTTTTGTTGTAGGGGGTCACATATATATGCTCATTTGGCACATTCATGCAAAATGACATGAAACAACCTATTCCAAATGGAACATTGTCCTTTACATCATTACAAAACTGTAAGTACATTGTGTATAACCACGAGTATAACCAGGACACAGCTTATAATATTGTATGCTCAGTTTAGCTTACACCACATCAAAGTGGTGTGAGCATGGAAACTTTAACCAACTTGTGTTTTTCACAAAGGCATTGTTTATAGCTTCCTAGTGAGAAATTTAAGGGTAGAATTGCTGATACAATGCATGTGCATACAGTGAAAGATTTCAGTGGACACTTACACATGTAACTGCCTATACATCACATACATGTACATGGTAGCAACGGTTCCATGACATTTGCCCCCAGCCAAACATAAATTCCAGCCAAAAACATAACCCTAAGTCCTTGGAAAAAAGAAATAAGACCAGAGTAATTGTTGCAGGAGCATATGTGCTGTCGCTGGTAGCAACAATGTCAAACAAGAGTGACAACAGCACAGCTCCATATGGCCACAATGTAACATCACAGTGATTATACAATGATAACAACACAGCGAATATGAAGCTCATGCTACGAGCACAATGACCAGCCCTTCAGTCCATTGCACTAGGGATCCATCTGCCTTGGTCATACATATGTTGCTTCATCATCTTCACTGTCATTGGCACCTTCACTACCTATTGCACTGTCTCTAGAAACACCCGGTAGTGGGTGTCTGGACTGTGACACCGAGCCATACCTAATGTTCCCTGCCAGCACCTGCTCATGGACCCACAGGTACTCGACCAGCGTGTTCATGACAGGTGCAATGTCATCGATCTCTGCATTGGAGTCCCCAGAGAGCAGAGCATTGCTTTCTGTGGGCTTCACAACATTCTTTAGTCTGAGGACGGGCACCTTCCACTGCTCCTGGAAGTCATGCAGCTCCCGCGATGTGATCTCACTCCTGTTGTACTGGTCGTACTTGGTGCCGATGACCACACGAAGGGGCGTGTCCTCATTGCCTGATGATGATGCCTTCTTCAGCTGGTTACCAAGATCCTCAAAACTTGACCGGTCCACAAAGGAAAACAGGTATATGGTGGCATGTGCTCCTTCCCTACATGCCTGAGAATGATTTGAGAAAGGTAGAAATTAGGTTAAAAACATTACGAAGCATTCACATTTTTGATGGCAGCAAATGCATGTTCTACATCAACATAACTTAAAGGTCCTGTTTACCTTAGGGAGCAGTGATTTTAAAAAATTTCAAGATATCACATGTGATGCATGTGTATGTCAGTTATATCACAAAACACCATATAAAATGTTCAAAATAAGGCCTAAAATATAAGAAGATATCAGTATTTTTCTTATTAAACCATAACTGTAGATGATTTAGTCTGGAAACATTTTAATTACAAATTATAACTACTGTTCACATTTTGTGTATTTCAAAACACTTAACATAGATTATATGGATTCAAATTTTTACATTGGTTGTTTCTATCCCTAATTCACATTTTTAGAACTATTTTAAAGCACTAATACTGGGTTTTTGTTTCATCTGCAAATGGTTAATTATGCCTTTGATATAAGCAAGGCTGACATTGCAGTGCAGCAATGGAAAGAGTATGCAATGAGGCTTGATAAGACAACTTATTCGAGCATTCAGGGCATGGTTTGAGTCTAAGAAGATAAATCTTTTTATATTTGAACACACAAAACGATGTCTTCATCAGTCAGAAAAATGTAATGACATTCATGGAATACTTCCAGTAATCAAGTACTGCCATGTAGAGGAACTTGTAGATTCTAGCTGAATTCTTCAGTTCTTGCTCCTCATACATCAACTTGTCCAAGATATGCTAATCTACATTGTCTTCTAGAATTGCAGGTCCATTATTGAGTGGTTCCATGGCATTTGCTCCTGCCACAATTGCTCCCGTGAAATATCTGCAGGCTAACCCAAATATAATACCTACCAACAAACAATACCCTAACCCTAAACCTAATCCTCACATCAAACTACCCTAAAACTCTGTCACAACCCTAACCCTAATCCTAAGTCCTTGGAGAAAATAAGACCAGGAGCAAATGTTGTGTCATTCTATTTAATGGATGCAGTTTGGTTATTTCATAAAAAGAAAAAATAATCACATTCAGCAATACTACTTTACGCAGGAAGATATGTCATTGTGCTACTGATAACCTGGCTTGCAGTTTACATGTAAAAAATATACCAGATATCTTGGCAGGCTTTATTTGTACAGATTTAAGTCATGGTCCTTACAAACATTTAAAATAATGTGCAGAGTACAGGGTAAATTTCTTCAATAAAACAGATGAATATATCAAAAATTCTCCCCAAACAGAATGCTTTCAGCAGCAATACCATTCAAGCTTAACACCTCCCTGTTTACAGACACCAAAGGGCTGCACATTTCTTCTATGGGTATTTAGCAAACTCAGACGCCTCCAATACAAAGTTCACATACACTGACATCACACTTACTGGCTGTATATGATCAAACTTTCTTTTGACACTCTCTCCGGCATCCCAGAACTGAAGACGAAACATGATAGGTTTTCCAGAGCTCTTCAGAAATGCTGGCCAGTAAGCAGTAGTGGTCACTATGCCTGTCAAAGCAATGATAGGAAACTATATATTTTCAGCATGGCATGAGATCAAGCTGTTCAAGTCAGTTCACTTCCTTTCTTATATAACATATCTCTCTATTCTTCTGTAACCAAAAGAAGAGATTTGCCAATGGCATATATATACCATACAAACACACAGCATCTACTACAGCTCTTTCCCAATTTCCAAATATATATATACAGATGTACACAGCTTGAAAACATTTTGCATTAAAGCAAGACAAGTGCCTGTTAGACTGAGAGATATTCAAACAAACAAAATAAAACAAAACACAGCAACATCTAAATAAAATCCACTAAAACAGGAAACCAGAGATATGCAGAGTGTGACAGCTTTAGAAATGGTCATGATTCAGGCATTCAAAAACAAATGGGTACTGCAGAAAGTGAGTATGATGTAACACAATTTCCATCAGTGGCTGTTTGGAATGTATCACTATTATTTGGTCCTTGGATTGTAGTGTGTGCACACTTGAAAATGCAGTAGAGTGACTGCACTGTAGATACAGGTATGATTCCATCAACAGGGGGTAATGGGGAAATAACATATTGCCAATTGGTTTGCACCACCATCATTTGACACAAACATACCTATAATATCAATGACACCATTTTACATGTATATGATTTTGCCTTGTAGAAATTTATTTGTTCGGATGATCAACACAAAGCAAGTGCCAAAATGTGTCTCGCCCATTCACGTAAAAGAAATTAAGATTTTTCTAACTCCCGGAAGTTCATTGACCCCGCCTCTGACCTTTGACCTTGTGGTGACCTTCAACTCCCCAAGGGACATTTACCATCCAAGTTTGGTAACAAATGGACATAGGGATCAAAAGTTATCAGCCATAATCGAAACGCGGCGTAAAAACTTAACATTGGGCCCTAAAGTTCATTGACCCCTACCTGTGACCTTTGACCCTGAGGTGACCTTCATTTTTAACAAAACGTGTAACTTTGTATAACCACTCTTCCCTCCAAGTTTGACTGAAATTGAAGTCCTCAGTAGAGAGTTATTCAAGTTTGTTGCATTAAGGACGGACAACGGACAGACGGACGGACAGACGGACAACGGACAGACGATGGACGGACAGACAGACGCCGCAGGCGATCCCTTAGTCTCCCCGCACCTCCGGTGGGCTCGACAAAAAAGTATATTCACAGATTGAACCCACATAGAAGCTTGGACAAAAAAATATATAATTTTTATATTAACATAATACCCAAATAGGAAAGATAAAAGAAGCTCTTACCAGGAGTCTCAGAATGAGTCATGGGGACGGACTGGCCGGACAGCTTGGCCACGGTACTGCTCTTGCCCACTGCAGTCTTACCAACCAAGCACAGTTTATATTTGATGATCTGTGGCCCAGCCAAGTGTGTGGCTGGCATTGGACTCTCCATGCAACCTTCAAGAAAAAAGAAGAGGTTCAATAATCTTGTGAAAAACAGATTAATGTGAGCCTTTTGTGACTCTTTGTCTTACATTTCACAGTTAAGAAAATGTTTAAAATCAAATGGCGCTTAATTCAATCAAGATTACTAAAGAATGAGACATAGCTCTATCAGAATTGCAAATTTATACTTGACTTGTCATGTCAATGTTCCCTTCTGCTTTTGGATTCATGTGTTGTACTATAGCTAATATTGTTTGCCAGGGACAAACCTCAAACACTTAACTTAATACAAGATGTACATATTGTTTCCAATCTGTGCCTTTAAATTGCCCACTTCACTGTGTAATCACATTGCTCTTCAGTAAGAAGTGAACAATTATCTGCTACAAGTTAGGCTTGTAGCTTCTCCCATGGGCATTCATGTCATTTACAACACTTTTATGAACAGACTGTCTTGCTTCTGTTTGGAGAGAAGAGCTACAGGTTGTAGTTCCTTAGGAATTACCAGCACAAGCAGAGACATGAATCCAGATACCTAGAGTGTCTAAATTGTATGAGACAGGTTTTCCACTGAGCAAACTCTTCCACTTTCTAAATAGTGCTACTCAGGGGCAGATCCAAAAATTTTGTAGAGGGTAAAGGGGGGGGGGGGTGCAATCAAACATATTTTTGGTGCTACTTAAGGGTTTCATTTCATTTTTTTCTTTTGTTTTAACAAAAAATGAAAGGGGGAACGTGTCCAGTGCGCCCCCTCTGGATCTGCCACTGCTACTGATTGAATATATATCAGAGGTTTCATGAGTCGGTATACTCACCGAATGTTCTTCGTTTTCCATGCCTGAGAATACTGGCAAAGTACTCCCTACCAACTGGAGTCTTGTGCCAGTTGTCATGATCGATGTACGTTCCTGGCTGCACAGACATTGTGTCTCTCTACTATCTGGAATGGCTACGCTGGCGAAAGAAATGATATGGGACAGAAGCATTCATTTTATTAATCACTGATCATGGCCACGATGGTTGCCCACAAATCAGGAACTGATGGGAATACTTTTGACAGAACATTCTGTTACAATTAGACCTAGATTTTGACTGCCAAACACTGTGAGGAATATAGAAAAACAGTATACCACACCCACAGTATAGTCTACATAGGAGTATGAGATGTAATCAAAATAATGATATAATAGTAGTCTATAAGATCCATTATATAGAGTCCAGTGACCAAAAATCAATCATCAGCATCAGGTTCATTTAGTGTCTAGTAATTAATACATGTGACATGACACCACGTCAGGTGATTGGTGGGAATATATAAGTGCAAAATGGGTAGGCCCCTTTTTATAGTCGTACAGAAAACAGAAAATAGTCATCTGCCAGTAGTACTCTACCAGAACTGGTCTCATGACATGACAGAGTTCCATGACACCAACTAACGCTAAATATGACTCGCAATAGTACTGATTAGAGTGATGGCATGAACAATGAATGCCGTATAAACAGCTTGAGCCTTGAAGTAGTAATCCCTTTCAGCAGTTCCTTGAAACTATCCCGGGATGGTAGAAGTGTCGTGCGTCAGTGAGAGGTGACATGGTGAACAGGATGATTTTAAATGTCACTGATGTACAATAAAAGTGATGGTGCATAGAGTGCTAGTAAAAAATCATGCCTATTTTCTTAGAGCATGTGTGACCCAACAGGAGGCTGCATCACTCGGATGACTAGAAGAGCAGCCTCTCTGAATGTTAATGGGTTGGTAATTGTGACCACAGGTCCTGGCAGATGGTTCCAGGTTCTAACAGCTCGGGGAAAAAAGGAAAATTAGAACACATCTATGGTCGCCGTTGGGATTATGTACTTGAGCCTTCCTATGTAGGTAGCTGGGAAAATCACATATGGCAAACGTAGAAGTTGACAGTAGTGTATCTTATGAAAGAGGGTGCACTGTGCAAGGAGGCGTCGTGTGTGGAGACTATCCCAACCAAGAGCTGAGACCAGCTTTGAGGATCGAAGATGTTGAATACCTGTAGTCTCCATGTACAAACCGAGCAGCAGTTTTCTGCACCTGCTCAAGAGAGTTTACTATATTGTAGCTGTGTGTGGTTTCCAGGCCTCTGATGCATATTCTTGTTGGGGCCGGACAAGTCATGAAGTGCGGTACGGGTATAGGCTCTGGCCTTTACTCCCTTGGTGCATGGTGATAATGTTCTGTGGAGAAGCCCTAATGTCTTGCTTGCTCTGTGTGTCTGATGTTCTGGCAATGCTTGTTCCAGCTTTTATTCTTTGAAGCTGATCCCAAGGCCCTGCCCCGTACGCTTCAAGTTGCAGAACTCTTTGACCGAAGAAGATCGGTCGGTATGATTACCAACAAAATTATAAAAGACTCCTCCGGACAGATGGATTTTTCTGTCTACAAAATTCTATACAGTGGAAACTCGATATAACGAGATGGTCGGGACCGAGTCATTTTCCTCGTTATAGCCGATATCTCGTTATATCAGTAGGCATAAAAGAAGGCATATCCAACATAAAGACATTAATTTGCACATATGGGACTACCCATTATATTTCAATCAATACTGATAACTTGATATTGTGTGTGAGGGAATTACTCACCTTTATGGGTAAGAAGATGTTTTTCGCCAAGGAAATCCAATATCAAGAATGTGTTTCTTATTAATTGTAGATGTTTGAATTTGTAAATTTATATAGCTTGCGATTGTATCAAGATCGCCTGTGGATTGGTATGTGGTTATCTTATAGGTGTGTGTTGTGTGGAAAGCTTGAATATGGTCTGCACAATGCTGTGTGTGTATGTGACACATTCTGTATGTACATTATGACTGCGTGTGTGTGAAGATGGGGAATTCCCTACGTAGAAGGCCAATCACAGCATCAGATTGCCTCGCACCTGCTAAACATCATGATGATGTCATGTATACATATGGCCGTCCCACCACATTTTCTGCATGTATCAGTGTGCACGCACACACACACTTACACGTACAACATGCAGTGCTAGCTGGAGTGCACTGAAGAAAATGATTATGTGTGTACAAGACAGTTTTTGGCGCATCAAGCTTTACAATCTTGGAAGATCACAGGCGAAGTAAAGCCTTACCGAAGGCATTTTGCTTTACCTCGCTATAGCAGGTTTGATTGACTACGTTTTTCTTTGTCTGGAAGTCACAAAATTTATCTCGTTATAGCAGTTATTTCGTTATAGCCGATCTCGCTATAAGAGTAGCATTTTACATAGACTTGTGTGGAAGGAAATTTGGGACCGGGAAAATTTCCTCGTTATAACCGATATCTCGTTATAGCAGTGTTCGTTATACCGAGTTTCCCCTGTACAGTGGGGAAGGGAAACGACGCTGTCGCTTCGCGACGCCGTACCCTTTCAGCTCGGCGTCTGGCGTCTGGATCTGGTCAGGCCGCGGCCGGCTGAGCTGTGAGACTGAGAGAGGTCCAGGGAAGGACTGCTTGTAAAACATAAGTTTAAAATACCACTGAGTACAGCACACTTAAAAGCATTTGAAAATAACATACCCGGTAACTCACAAGTGGCTCCGTCTTGAATCTACTTTTACGAGACCCTTATGCAGCACTTTTAAGCGAAACATGGCTAAAATCTGCGTGTAGTCACTTCGGAGCTTTGACCGAAAGATCGGTCTGTATCTGTCCGTCGGGGAATGTTCCGCGGAGACTGCGTCTGGCTTCACGGAGGACGGCGTTAATGGCAAAATACAAAAGAGTCCTCCGGACAGACGGATCTTTCTGTCTATTCGGAGCTGTGCTGTGCAGCTGGCTGGCTAGCTTGTGATGGATGCAGATTCTGAATCGTGCATGCCGTGTGTATGCGTACATGTATATTACATGCAGGATACTCAACTTGGTTTGTATCGCTCGAGTCGAGTCGAGTACAATTTTGTACAGTAGTCGTGGTCACGTCGTAACGTACGTGAGCACACAAACCAGTGACAAACCCAGTTTGCTGCCCTCACTTGTCGTGGCGCAGAATGAACGGGATTTTCCCTTTCTTTGAAAGTTCTGCGTATCATGAGCAATCAATCTTGTACGAGATGATACCAGGGAGGTGAGACAGGTTTTTCTTCTCACCTCCCTGATGATACGCAAACGACTCAGTGATAATTACCGAGGACACTTTCTACAGTACAAGCAGTTCTGTATGAAGCTATGTTTTTATTTCGTTCTTTATTTCGAGACAAAGAATTCGTCAGTCACGTATCAGGTGGAATATGAACAGGAAAAACCATATCACTGAGAGCGAAAAAGCTAACGAGAAAATAGGCTGCCATATTTCATTTAACAGGCCATACGCACGAAGGGGCAGTAGGACCCCCCCCCCCCCCCCGAGATTTTCAACGTGTGCCCGTTATTACCATACAAATCATACTATTGGAAGTACATAAAATGTGACAAAATGTTATCATAGATTATTAACCCCCCCCCTCCCCATAAAAAGAAAATGCTTCAAACATAGTAATATGACATTGCGAAAATCAAGGGCACATGGAGCTTAAGGGAGCACCCTAGTCTTGTTCTCCCTACCCATTCAGAAAAAACGGATTTAACCATTGTTTATTGTCATTTTAAGAACGATATTAACACACAAATACTTCAAATCTCCTCTAATATATTTAACCACAAATAAACGATAAGTACAATACATGAAAAATACAGTCGTCTTAGACAATAATACAAGAAACGTACAATTGCAAACACTTCTGTTGGAATTGTATATAATAACAATAATATTATTCTCACACCCATAAAATATTATGGCCCCTTAAAATTTGTTTTAAAGATAATGTATGGATTTTTGTTACTAACGAGAATCGTCTATTTCCATGATACCCAAGTGTGCTCATAATATGTTTCTTGAATGTTAAAAATAACAAAGTTATGAAAATTGAATATAACTGTGCGATTTACATTCTTACCGACTCTGCTGTTCTGTAACTATGTTTTTTATTAATTTGATAGAGTGTACCACATACATAACGTGTTTAAATGAAAATACAAATTGACATATTTGACTATAGGCCACATAGGCGCTCGAATTATCAAAAAATACATTAAGCGGATATGATAGTATAATTTTAGGTTTCATATGAATGGGAGCCCCTTGCTAAATCACGGGCTTTTTATAACATGCTGCCGACGCCGATAACAATGACGGCATGGACGATGAAAGGAAAAACACTTATGATTGTTTATCAAAATAATGATGTATCAACAAGCCTTTTCTTTTTCTTCGTGATTTTTTTCTCTTTTTTGTTCTTATTTCAATCATTGCTATACGCTGTTACTGAATCTACGTTTCGTTCTGTTATATTGTATACATGCACGGACTTGCAGAATAACAGCAGATGGCTGAGCAAGTTTCCTTTTATTACCGTGTTGAAATAAAATGAAATGAAATGAAATGAAATGAAGCCTTAATAGTTACGTCGAACTGAATCCTTTCTATTCAAAAAGAGTGTTAAGGATCCCTGCTTAGTAGTTTCATAGGGGAAAAATATTCCATTATTGACAAGAGCCCTAAGAGAGACTTGACGCCAAGAAGTTTAACGTCGCTATTACCACCCTGTGGTGCGTCATAAGCTAAACGAAAAACCAAGTCTTCGGACTCTACGGGCAATTACATGAATTATTCTTCTTCACAACCTACCTATACACGAACTACAATTCACTTGCACTACTGTAGGATCAAGAGAAAAAGATTTATAGTGCTCTCGTACTTCCAGTGGAACCCTGCCCTAGTGCCTCCTTACGGACTACTAGCATGTTCCTACATCCCCAATAATGCGTACCAGTGATCCCTACTGAATAATAATATGATCATTGTATTTCTGGAAAACAATGATATTACGTAAGTTTTCTTGCGGCCAAAATGGGCCATCCGTGGCATCACCTTGAACAAGTGTAAAGTTTCCCATAAATAAGAGGTCTTCACACAAAGGTCTATTGCCTTAGCGGGGAATTGCATGGTCAATTCTGCGTCTCCTGTTCCTAATAACGACTCTTGTCGAAGTTGGTCTTTGTCTGATGTTTAAATGAGATGACAGCGCCAATTGTTTCAATTACCCAAACGTATAGTCTTTAAGACGAACAGTGTCTACATGCAACATGACGTGAATCTACTCCTCCTGGAACTGGAGAAGAAGATTTTAGAGATTTGATAGACTCTGGACCTGTAGGGAACTTTGGGGGCCCTGCCATCCAAATCGTTTTAACCTTATGTACCTTGGTACACACTTTGAAACACGTGCTCTATAAGAATGACTCCTAAAAGTTCAGATGAGACTCGACTATAGATCCGTTATAAGAATGTGAATTTGTTGACGACGGACGAAAGATGAAAGGAATGGCAGGAGCTTATACCTAAGCCTGTGGCTCATGTGACGATGCATCAGATAACGTCAAGGACTGACAGGGCCTATCATAGCCATCGCCTACACTGTGACCCGAGAGATGGGGAAAGCCTACGTCACTGCTGTGACTGACCCCCCTGTTATCCAGTGTTGTATGACGAGGCCGATTTCATATTTTGGAAACCCTCGCATGGTACGCTATATGTCTCAGTGGTGTATTTTGTGAAACTCATGGTGATCAACTAGTTTCCTAGCGATCTGCTTAGTTTTCGCATGAATGACATAATCACATGATTGTGAAAATGATTTTGGAAACGTCCGAAAAAGACACAATATTCATAATTTTTGTTTCTGTTATCTAACAGAATGGTCAAAACGACGATTCAATGTATTCCATGAAAAGTGCACATGTCTCATACATTATGTAGACATGGGGCAAAATTATTTCTGGTAAATCCAAGTGAAGTTTTCTTCTAACAGTTCTAAATAATGATTTGATGAATAGGACTATGAACACAAAATGTTTCCTTCCCTACAGTTTTGGTCAAGTTTATTCAATGTGAGTTAATATTATGTTCCATGCATGCATAAATCAGTCTAAACAAGATCAGTAATGAAGAGGACTGCGAAAATCGGCACGAAAAAAAGTAAAACACTGCCGTCGGCGGGCGATACACAGCGGTTTTGATTCATAATCCTTGATGTAGTTCATATGAAATTATATTTTCTCTCCAGCATAATAAGGGATTAGATAACTTAAAATCAATTATCTTCATAGAGACAAGCTTTTACAGTTATCATGGTCAAAATTAATATGTATGATTTAATGTAATCAAACCGAATATACACTCAGCAAAAAAAAAAAAATAAAGTAAACACTTTTTCGAGTTCAAAATTTTCATAGAGGATTTTGATGAAAATCAATGTAAAATATACCATATTAAAGGTAATTTAATTGGCTATCAACTTATTAGGTCAATATAAAGGGAACATTTGCGCATGAGTGAACACATTTGTTTTTGTCCTCCAAGGCTCAAAAGTAAAAATTGCAAAAATTGACATAAATTGTCTTTCATTTGGAAATGCCCTTTAAGATAACAATGATAACGAAAGACCAGTTTAACACAATAAGGGACATGAATGAAATAGCAAAAATAAGTTTGCGTTCTCTTTATCTCTTTATAACCTCAAACAAAATCAAAGTGGGAAACTTAGGGGCAGAAGATAAGAATTTTCTCTCAACTCAAACTTCAAATGACATAGGGAGTAAGGGCACAAAGATGTTTAAATGAACAGAATATCTTTATTTCATTAATTCACTTTAGTCATTCAAGAATTTATGACACAAATTCAGGAACCAAATATAATTTACAATTTTCCTAATTTGAGAAATCAATTCAAAATTCTACCATTTCAATGTTGCTTCTTCTCTCATTTCATTTGAATTTGGATTTGACAGAATATTCTTCATTTTCCTCTATTATTTTTAGCCCTTATTGATCTTTTGGGCTTCAAAGATATAGAGATCATAGGTATATTTTTGCAACTGAATCCATATTCTTTATTGTGTTAAATTTGTCTTTTGTTCATATTGTTACATTGATGAGCATTTACGCAAGAATGACAACTTGATCATTTTTGCAATTTTCACTTTTGTGTCTTGGAGGAGAAAAACAAAGGTGTTCACTCATGGGTAAAGTTTCCCTTTTTATTGACTTACCAAGTTGATAGCAAATTTAGTTATCTTTCATATGGCATATAATACCTTTACATTTCGCCAAAAAGTCTATGAAAAATATAAACTTGAAAAAGTGTTTACTTTCTTTTTTTGTTGTTGAGTACTTCGCGTTCAACGCCTGAATCCCGTAAAGTTTACATTCTATGCATATGATTATGGCAAGATGATGACGAAGAAGAACCTTTCTAAAAGGGAAGCACGTTATCTCATTGTGGCTCGATTGCTGAGTAAGATACAACAGCAGCCTTCGACTCGGCCATCGACCATGTGACGATGTGGTTAGCGTCGACTGGGGGACAAGATTAGTCGAGAACACGAGGGAACCTCGCCCCAGACCAGACAGCGGGTTGCCAATGGCAACCTTAATGACTTTGGACCTGTGTGCATCTTATTCATGCCACAGAAGAAACTGACTCTTAGTCACGTTTGCCTTTAGTGTAGAGAAGTCAAAATTGTTTCATGAGATTGAGATGGGAGAAGATATGTGTACATCTGGGTATGTGTTACTGCTGTGTGCGTATGTATGTGTATGTGTTACTCTGTATCGTGTATGTGTGTGTGTGTGTGTGTGTGTGTGTGTGTGTGTGTGTGTGTGTGTGTGTGTGTGTTCAGGGGAAGTTGACAGACCTAAGGGAGGAAGAACAGGGGGAAGGGGATAGAACAGTCGAAGAGGCACTATGCAGGGTTAGGAGGGGAAAACTGCGGAGAGCTGGAGAGGGGATGATGAGGCTGGAATGGACTACATTTAGTATGATTTCATTGTTTTCTGTGTATTTTCATTTCAGTTGTTATCACTTAAACAAATGAGATGTTCGGTGTTTTCATTATCAACCTTTGATTGTTATATGCTTTAACTGTGGGGGGAAAAAGACAGAAAGATATTTTTGTTAATTGTGTCCAAATGATGCACATATTTTGTTATGTTGTACAGAAATAGCATTTTAGATTACTGTTCTTACATTATGTGAATGGAATTAAAAAATGCCATTGAAAAAGAAGTTTTGTGTGTGTTTTCAAAAAGAGTAAGGGAAGTAAATAGGGGAGGAAATAGAATCAATCGAAATGCTAAACCGTCGAAAAAGATAATATCTAACCGCTTGGTGTACTCCATTTTGGATGGGAACAGTTACAGTAAACAGTAAACCATTAAAACAGACGCTTTTCGACATGTTTCTATTTAACGGTCGTTACCATTCACTCGGATGAATAGCCTTGTTTGGAAGCATGCAAAAATAGCAAAGTAAACATAGCAAATCAGGCGTGTTTTAATCTAGAATGGTTTCATTTAAATGTGTGCTTTGATATAATGTTAAACACAACAACACATGAGGAGTTAAGATTATCAATTTCAATTTAAAATATTTGGAGAAATCAGTAGTTAAAACATACTTTACAGACGGGTCTCTTCAAGGCAAATTATCATGGTTAGATGAGATTACAAATAGCAAGCAAGCTTACACATAATATCATCATACACGACCAGTAGCTTGACTAAATCTCCCTCTCGCCCCCTTCCCTCATTCATCCTTACCATTGTCTTCATTTCTCTTCGTCGTCCAAAGAATGTCATTACGCAATCTTACTTTAGTCAAAACGAATTAATTTGTAGAAGTGGAATTGTAGACTCTTATATACTAGTATTAGACAAACACACACCCATATATAATACACATACAAAACATGTCTCTCTGTTTCACCAACTTAACAGAAAAAATGTTCAGGCTTAACTACAATGCCAGAAGTAAATGGGAGCTTGCTTACACATGTCATGTGTCAACATCCGCTGTGAACTCGACATGGGAAGGGGACAAAGAACCTAACACCGAAGAGGAAAAGTGTGATTACCCCTGATCCGGCCAATGATCCCCAAGCATAGCCCGTAGGCGAAAAATAGGTTCTGAATTTCTTCTGCGTATCAGACTTTTTGCAACACAATACACTATAAAAGATATGCGTGTATGACCAGTGGACAGTGTTGTGCTTAATCATAATGCGTATTGCTTCAATTACTGTGTTTGGAAGCAAGTTATGTACGGGCGGTGACAGTAATAATCACACGAGTTCCCATCATTATTGTCTCATTTACTAGTATTCGATGACTCTGCATCGTCACCTATTCATAGTGCCGAAAATAACGCTCTCTATCATTACTAAGAAACCTTACGAATCTATTCAAATTCACAAATTATTTTACCATGGGCCAAGAATCTATCCTTTTTAATCACCATCATCAGGCCCATTATCAAATGAATAAGTTTTCGGAATGAAGTTTCCGTGTTTTGCTTGTTGCTGTGTTGGACAAGTCTTGGGCATGGTCGTCATCAACAATGTTGTAGCTTTATGAAATTGAATACGTAACCAATTGCGGTTCGGTACGTAAAAATTAGCACTCGAAACTTTTATGGTAAGGCATGAACGATATACAACTTCTTCTTTACGAGTAAACATATCAATAAAGAAAAAGTAAAGCAATCAACATGATCTACCAGATTTAGCTTGCTCAATAATTAGTGTCATTAATGAGTTGTTCATTTACAGTACTCCTTTCAACCATACAGTTTGAATTTGCTTTGCATACACTTTTTGTTCCTACTTTAGTTAAGCTTCAATGAAACCTTTAATTAAGATAGATTTTGGCGCTGTCATAGATAGCAACACAAAAGAACTTATCATAATAATTTGGATTCATACTTGTTAAGAGTGTTTTAACAATTACGCAAAATCAACCTATAACAAAATTAATAACACTACACAAGACTGGTTTCACATCACAACAAACAGAGCCAAGCTCAATACATATAGTAGAAAGCTATCGACATTCATATTCATCACACGCCTAATGTTGTTGTGCGGAAACGGACCATGCTACTGTCAGTGTCGTAATCATACCTCTCAAATCTCTAATGAGACAGTGTGACGTGTTAAAGGATCATACGATCAAATATTGGCAGGTCTCCTTTTTCGCAGGATAGCTATGGAACCTCCCAGGATTTCGACGCCTGCGATTTTGATCGTAGCTGGGGCTGAAATTTTCATATAGTTCCTGGGAAATCAACAGTCAGTCTGTTTGACATTAAACTTGTATTCGATGTGCTCTATGCTTATGTGCTGAACAGACCACAAACTCTAGGCCCTGATTCAACATCTCGTCAATTCTGTGAATCACTGTCAAGTCATGCATCGTAATAAGTTTGTTTGTTTGTTTGTTTTTATCTTGCGTCGTAATAAGTTGGCGATGCATTATTGTATCTACGTATTCTATCGTATTGGAGGAGGCAAAGGCAGGCAACCACTGTCAGTGTGCATCCACAAACTGCATGTGTCACACTCATGCTTACCGCAACTAGCACTCACTGAGATTACAGTCGATTATCTGGACGCCATACGCATTTTGGCCAGAACGAACATGACGAATTGCGTCTGTGCAGTAACCCGATCCAGTCCGAAGAGCAGGCAGCTTCCCTACATTAGATTGCACGTCTTACATGTCTTACTGTAATAAGGTTTACGAATACGCATTGTTTTCTTTCTAATGGACCTTATTATTCAAAAGCAAAGTATAAGGAACGAACAAAAGCGTGGATCGTGCTGTAACAAGGTGTACACAATTCTTTGGATAACTTGGGAACGGCATATTACATAAAATCATAAATTGACGAAAACAAAACACAAATATTGTTTCATCAGTATAGGATTTTTTACCATCAGTATCCCTTCCGTTAACTCTCGGGGAATTTGAACCCTTTGTTAATGTAGTATATACGACACACTATGAACTACACATGAAACTGAACATAAACTCCAATCTATTATTTGAGGAGAAACATATACGATAACAGTGAATATGTAATTGAATTAACATTGTGATCAACACAGTTGTTCTTAATGTCAGTTCATGTCAGTTTTAAACAAGAACATTTTATTCTTACTTTATTCTGCCCATGCGCAAAGTGGAACTGCAAAAAGGAAATTTGTCCTGAAATGTAGACAGTTTTAGGATCTACACACTTTTTAAACGTCTTTACATAAAATGTCATACAGATGAATTAATTCTGCCTCTGCTGTTGTTACCCCTCTTTTCTTTCATTCTGAAGAAAGAGATTCTGAAAAATAGATAAACCGAACAAAAATCTTTTATTTTTCTTACCGACTTCTTGCATTTACCATGGTTTAATGTCCTGGGAGAAAAATTTGCACGACAAAAAAAGAACTTAAGGGTCTTAAAGCATCATTGATAAGATAATAATGTCGTTGGTATTTTAACCCAGCAAATATCATATTGCTACTCCTGAAAATAAGAATTCTACTTTTAAGGAAAGAAAACTTAGAGAGAGTGTTATTAGTGTTTAGATAAGGAAACACATTTTACGTCACAGAGGGTGATTATGAGCGATTCCCCTTACTGACCAGTGTTGTGGTAATTAACTCTATTTCACACATCCGCTCAAGGCAAGGGAGAGAGCAGAATTATTAAGCCCTATTTCACAATTTAACTTGCTTGATGTCAAAGCAGTCAGAATTGGTTGGCTGGCTGTGTTCTGTACTGCCTTTAGTCATCTTGGCGTGAGCTTTGTAAGGTATACCACGAGATCTATACGTCAGAGCACTCTTACTAATTCTAGCATCCGCGCATGCGCGTGAGTCTTTTGGGAAGTTTCGCTCCGCCTTCATCGATCCCTCTTGAAACACCCTCTTCATTTGTGGACGTCCTTGGTTGATCCACGTTCTCTAGCGAGCCTCTTCTTCAACTTCATCATCTTACAAAGGAGTCCGCTTGTGAGGTACATCCATCTCTCCTTGAAGGACTCTTGCCCCTTTGTACACCCCAACCATGGGACTTTTGCGAATCTTACCCGTTTTCTTGTTGTCAATCCACGGCGCCTTTGCCGTTTGGACTCTCCAGAAACTCTCCACCCAGTACGTTCCTGCGGACTATATCAACGCAGCAGAACCAACTCACGTCTATGATGGAGGTGCAGTGAACAGCGTGGTCTACGACCCAGTTACCTCCTACGCATACGTTGCAGGTAAGTCACTCTCAAGTGTTCAAACCAAGAAGGTATATTGATCAAACTGTGGTGCCTCTGGTTACCAATTTCCATGGTATTTCTCGTCGAGGAAGCTGGCATCGAAAGTAAAGAAAGGAGAAAGAGGATTGGTTGCCAGAAAAGAAATGCAATATGGTGCTAAGTGCATCGCAAGTATCAGGACTGGGATTTGAACCTACATATACATTTAAACAAGATATACATACATGCAGCTCAGGATGAAGCTGGAACTTCTGGAACCGTCCAGAAGTGGAATGGTTACTAACAATAGCAATGGAAATGTACAGATTGAAAATATGAGAATAAGGAGGAAAAAACGTGTATATTATCAGTACTGAATATTTGAAGAATTGATGATAATAAATACAGTGCGATATGCGACGATGCCAAGACATTCATCTCGTGTTAATAGAGTTTATTGATTAGTAATAGCCCAATTATTGCTGCTAATTTTTGGATGGTTTTACATCTACTCTTGCCAGATGAAAAATTTGACCGGGCTAGCATATAACATTTTTCTTTTTCTGTTGAAGTTGGTCCGCGTGCCAATTCGGGGGGCTAATTTTGGAATGGGAAATTGTTAGCAGCTGCCTGGCTAAATTAAGTCTATCCGGGCGTGGGGAAGGCTGTGCTTTCGTCTCTCTACGAGGGCACAATTAAAGGTAGCACATTGGCTGCAAACAACCCCAATTCATTAAGATTTTATCAGTTGAATATATGATACAGTGCTTTTTGTGGCCTGAATTCTTTGATGAGTAACGGTGAATGTATTAATAACTGTGGAATGACGGAGGATGAAAAAGGCCTCTTGTATAGTGTTTTAATCTCCTATAAATCTATATCGATAATCTAATAAATATTTTCGAGATATAGGCATTACATTTCTGAAGTAGACTAGATAAATGTTATTTCCAGCTGTTAAGCTGTTTTATAAACGCCACTGCATGCTCGCATCTAAAATTGGGTTTGTTAGCTTTAGGAAATTTAAATGATTTTATGGAAACTTTTCATGAAACTGACTTTTAACGTGGTGAGATGTTCGCGGTTTCATTCACGTGTAACATGTACCCGTGACAGTGAGGTGTATCATGCTGGGGGGGGGGGGGGAGTGGAGGGGTGGGGGACGCAGTACACGTGTTCTATTGGCTTTTATCGTCTGTGATCTAAACACAATAGACCACAGCACATTAATCAATGGTATGGAAACATTTCAACGAAACTGACTCTGATTGTTCTTATTTCAAACATCTCAGTATCAATAACGATTGTTCCTAAATAGTGTATTAACGTTATCAATTTCTTAACATTTCTCAATCAGCAGATTTGTTTTGTTTTGTTTCATCATTTAAGAAAAAAAGCACAAAAGTATATAAGGTATATTGGAAACATGATAGTTAAAAAAGGTCTAGGTGCAATCCAAGTATAGGTATTATACAAACACTTATGTGTTTACATAATTATGCAGCATTGGATTCGGGTTTCAGTCTATCTTCTTGTGTAGCATCCGACATCAAACTAGAATATTCATGACAACGTGACTGGAATAAACTTACATGCAGTTCTTATACCTCCTTACCTGCAAAAATATCTTTGAAAAAAAACTACTATTAGCGTATCGATAGTTGAATTCAACTCTATACAGCGCAGATCAAAAAAAAAAAAAAAGAACACGTTTAACCATTCTACGACTCGAGTATTTTTATTGATTATATATTCGAACATTTTACTTTATTCTTAACATTTTTTTTTCTGGTTTCATGTCCATGCTGATTCTTCTTCTGATAGTCATATAAAATTAGATCTTATTTGTGCTATTCTCTTTGGTAACCTCACCCTTGTAGACTAATCATCGCACCTTTTCTTCCATGTTGCTGTTTTTCTTTTCATTTTCAACAAAAAAATATAGATGTACCAAACATAATTATCATGCTAATAAAGATATACATCCCTTTTGTATAAACATTCTCTTTCTGTAGTTATATAATATTCATTTTTGTTGAACTCATTAGTAATGCCATTAAGTTTTCGCATTTCTTTCTTCTTGAAAACTCTTCTTTCAGGAGTGCAATGTTACCCCTTGTCACCACATGAGTGTTTCATCAGAGAGATACGATATGACTATTCTCTTTCTCCCTCTTTCTGTCTTTCTCTCTCTTTCTTTCTCTCTCTCTCTCTCTCTCTCTCTCACACTTTCTTCTGTCTGTCTCTTCTTCTACTAATATTTCTTCTTCTTCTTCTTCTTCTTCTTCTTCTCGGTTTTGATTTCTGTCTCTGTTGGCGTAACCCATCTCAAAGTTTCGAGTTCTTTGTGTCTATAGTCCCTGTGCGTCGTTTCGACATCCTTAGTCTGCTACACGCTGCGATGTGTCATTTCCCGTACTCGGCTCTCTCGTCCTAGACCGCTGTCTACCCCTCTCCTGCTCTTCCCTTCCTCCTCCCCTTCCCCAGCTCATGTAAAGGTCAATCCAGAATAAAAATACACTAGTATATAGAACAACGTGCTTTAGATTTTATCCTTAAATCCTAACACTATAGAACTGCTCCTCAGTAAACTGTTAATGTCGCCTTTTTCAAAGATGATAATGTGTCAAATTTCACCAAGCCTTGTAGGCATATACATCGTGTCAAAATTTGGTTCAAAGATAGTCAATATCATGGTGTTTGATCAAATGAAAACACTTCCACGATATCCTCATTTATCAACTCACCGCAAGTAAATCTTTGTATGTCAGTCAATTCAAGCTTCAAATTTCATGTCCTATTTTTGTGACAGCAGTCAATCGACAAGCTAATAAGATGTCGCCAAAATGAGTAATCAAACAGTCCTAATTCAGTCTGTGTTTCTGAAAATAGGGTTATTTCTCCCTACAAGGCCACCCATTCACCTGATTTAGACCTCTTTTTTTTAGTCGTGGCAAGTATTGAAACTATTTTTGGAAATTAGGTACATCAATGAAATTAACCACAAGTTCATGACTCGTGTGTGAAGGCATTGCCTGCGCGTGAACATTTGAATGCTAAATCGTCATGTACCCGTCGCTTTTTACGTCCTGTCCAACAGGAAACGACATTCTATAATGATATGCAGACTTTGCCCATTGTAGGCTTACAGAATATCACAGATGAAAGGAACCCGGATATAAACGTTTTGTTTATTAATTTAGATAGTTCTCAACAAAAAGAGAGAATTTATTTTGAACACGAAATGTCAAACACAAAACTTTGTGTTCTTTATTGGATGCGCCGCAAGGAAGTGCTCACTAATCAAGATTCTATGGCAATATCAAAACATCTCCCTCCACACAGGGAGCTTTCTGATCCCTCTCCGTTCTGGGCTTGAGAGAAAGAGCAAAACTTTGTTACAGGTGATTAAGATCAATATCCGTCGGGGTTTGTTTGGTGATAACATGCATTTTCCTCTCCAGGAAACGTGGATTATGCCTTTAATAATGGTCGCGTTTTGCACTCCTATAATATAATGGTATTATTCCCATCATGAACAAGTCAAACGACGTCATAGTCATTCGCAATAACTTTGAATACGCCGAATTTTAGTGATTGTTGTCGCATTCTAACAAATAATGCCTTCAAGAAATAGAAGAGATCGTGCTGGTGGTTGTCCGATGATTTGGCATCTAGATCCCTTTCGCTAATACGTGAGGCTGGTACTATCTTCCAGTATTAGATTAGATATCACTTTTGAATGAGGAGCTTGGAGAAGACATCTGTTACTGTGTGCAGTTAAAAAAGATGAATAGATAAGCAAATAAATAAATAAACAAATAAATGAATAAATGAATAATAAATCTGTTACTAAATAGAATATTCATATCTGCAATTATGCATATTATGAATACATAATTATGCTCACATTTTGTAAAAGAAAAGTATACGATGCAATGTTAGAGTTTCTTTAAACTCTCACATAAGATAAGAAATGTATATAAGACGACGATGTTTTAAAGTTTCACATGGTTTAATCAAGTCAAGTTACGTTGCGTACAAGGATAACATATCGTCACACACTTGCTGATTTAGTCTCCTTTTATCCAAAAAAAAAGTTGTCCAGGTTTATGTGAAATTCAGCTTAAGACTTCTAATATAAGACGACGACACCCAAACCTGGTAGGCCTATATTCTTATTTTGATTGTGACCAAAGTTAGTGTTTCAAGAGGAAAAAAAAACTTTCTTATGTTTCTTTTCTTTGCGCGATTTTAACAATAAAACTTCTACTGTTTTGTCACTTTAGGTTCGGTTGGCTTTTATTTACGCTAAATATTCAGGACAAACTTAATATGTCATTTCACGTTTGTCATCCACAATAAGTTACTTTAATTATAATTGTCTAAACGCTTTGTCGTTTTCTCTCCAAACCAATGTTGATTGTTACTCATCATGTTTTGGTGATTCGGAGCTCGACCTCTCTCGCCCCGTCTGTATTTCATGCATGTCAACTTTGTGTGAATCCTCTTGCAGGGGCGGATCCAAGAATTCTGTAAAGGGGGGCGCAACTAATATTTCTGGTGCCACTTCCGGGTTTCACTTCATTTTTGTCTTTTTATTTCTTATTATTTCTCTTGTTTTTAACGATAAATAAAGGGGGGGGGCGTGCACGTCTTGCGCCCCCCTCTGGATCCGCCACTCCCGTTGTAATAACTGCACCATCTTAAATCATGAAACACTGAATTCAAGAGCTTTTAAATTGAACAAAATATCAGTGGGATAAATGTACAAATACAAAAATAGCGCTTTTGTGTGAAGAGAATGCCGTCAGTATTGCAAAATAATTACAAATAGAATGCAGCGTAGCACATTATCATAAGATACCCTTATTCTAGCTGTATTAGGGGCGACTTATTTGAACTGTTCATGAGAAATGGGGTCACTCCACATTTAATATATCTTAAGCCAAAATTTACCTATCCGATTATTCTTTGTGAATTTCATCCAAAAGAGAAGGAAAAAAGTTGCTAAAAGTGCTCATCTCGTCTTCATTTCCATAAGACTTCAGCATTGAACTTTACTGAAGCCAGTCAAAGAAAGAAAGCAGCCTTGAAAATTACATCGCACAACCCCCCCCCCCCTTTCTTAAAGGTCAAATCTATACACTGCACGCGGTCAAGAGGAATTCGGTATCAAATTATCTATCCAGTCATTTGAAACTAGTCACGAATAGTTATTAAGTTGGGAAACGGAGTGAGGAAACATCTCATGAAGACCTGAAAATAAACCTCGGCCTGCCGACATCGATTAATGAGACTCATCACCGGATTCCTGTTATCAAAAGCCGCCCTGCAAGGCAATGACGTAAGAGGATGTGCCCCCGAATCAGCAAGAAACGCCCTGCTGACTTCACGGAGTGTACTGTATACTGTGGGCAAAATAAAAGTAGCCGTGAATGATATACCCAGTTGGTGTTGTTATGCTTAGAGACTAGTAAGATCTCCATAGAGAAGGATTAATGCCAGTAATCATGGTACATGTAATGTCTTAAAGCCATATAGTGCTGCCAGGCAGCTAGTAGACATGACCCATCTCTGAACCCATGTCAGCCGTCAGCTAGCTATGAATCTTCCAAAGGCTATTACATTGCTGTAGGAGTAGTAAAACACTGTATTGAACCTGACATCATATCTCAACTCGTTCACGAAGTTGAGGAATGAAGAGAGATCTGAGAGTTGTTTATGTATCATTTTCGTGTTCAGTGAGTTACATTTAACGTTTTGGAAACACTGTGAACTTAGCGTGACATGCACCAAGCTGAAACTTGCCCAGGTTTTCTTAAGCTGTTGGTTAATGCTCCATTAACTTGGCAGTAACGTGACTAAATATCCCCCCCCCCCCCAAAAAAGCAACAAAACAATACAATACAATACAATACAATACAATACAATACAATACAATACAATACAATACCGTACAATACAAAAGTTTTCAAAATCCGACGTCTTCAGGAAGTTCATTCGACAAGAGAGTTCAAGAGCACAAAATAATTTTCAATCACTGACAGTCAGTTTAAAATATCTGTGCCGAATGGAAAAAAAAAAGAGAAAAAAAAAGGATAGCAGATGAGGCAGGCAATGGGAGGTCAGCGAAGACACCAGGGCACTGTTCATCAAAGTTGTCAGCGCTGACAAGTTGTCAGTCTCTGACAATTACCATAGTAGCAGTCAGTGACCAAAGCTTCTCTGCCAATCAAAGCCAAGGATTTTACTGAAATTGTCAGAGACTGACAACTTGTCAGCGCTGACTAAATTGATGAAACACTCCTCTGATCACGCTCTATGTATTATCATTATTTGCAATACAAGAAAAACTTAGTACTTCTTAAGCAAGGCCCCTTTCCTCTGTATAGTGTGTTGTTCCCTTGCGTTTGTAAAATAGCAAAGGGGTTGCTAAGTTAACTTGCTGTCATAACTCATTCATCATAGTCGTAAAAATTGCAATTGATATGCACAATAACATTAATGATAGGCCTACTTGTACATGTGTTTCTGATTTCCAATGGTTCTAAGTGGGATAGATTGCTTTTGTTGCTGTTGCCTTTCAGTCATTCAGATGTTATTCTACACTGATAAAAGTAGCCTCTATGAAATTGCAAATCATATATCATGAAACAATATAACACTGCATATTTGTCAGTGCACAAAGTGACTAACCTTTTGTTCTCTTTGAGAAAAGATTGACACAAAACACCAATTGCAGAGAGTTGTGTATACACACTGTCCATAGTCTCTCACACAGAATGGGTTAAAGCAGGGAGGTGGGAAGAGACACCTCCCTGGTTGAAGAGCGGGGTTGTTTGTATAAAAAGACTGGCGATGCAGTGAGATAGACATGCTCATTCCCATATAAGAAGTACGATAATTTGGAAAGTAGATTCACATTTCCCATTTATCATCTCCCCAGGTGACAAGCATGTCCAGGTTGTCGACTTCGCGCGCTTCCGGCGTCCAGACATCGTGGCTAAGGTCAAGTCTACAGGTGGGGCAGTCACGAACATTGCCCACTGCGGATACTTTGTGGCCTGGCTGACCCGCGGTGCGTCAATCACTGATCCGGGAACCCTGACGATATACGACAGTTATAGGCGAGTCTCCAAGAAATGGAACATGCTGTGCTCAGCACAAGGTAAGAAAAATAGATTATAAAGATTAAGAAGAGGAGGGGAAATAAAAACAAAGGAAACTATGTATTTTCACTTCAATAAATGAAGGAAAGCCTATACAGGATATCCGTCACTTCGTATCATGCTGATAGCAGGAGGTGAATGGATAGCGCATGTCTGTAGAGATATGACATCTTTATGGTGAGGATGTTAATATGAAATAGATATTGATAATTAATGTTGAAATAAATCTTGATGACAGTGGAAGTGATTACAGGAAAAATGCCAGTCGAATGTATGCTAATGATGACGATGATCACCAATAATGAATCTCTGACACATACAACTTGGAACGCATCGCTGTCATCAGACGTTATATACTATAATAAGAAAAGATACCACAGATTACGAGCAAGTTGTGCTTTCCTATTTGTTGTGTTAATTGTGTTACATTCTGTTCGTTCAACTTCTTGATAAAACTACGTCCTTTGCAGTCGGAAGTGATCCGGTCCACCTCCGCTTCTTCCATGACTGCTCGACCATCGTCGTCGCCAACAAGGGTACAGCTGCAGGTGACGCCTCTGCCGGAACTTTCACCAACCCTGAAGGAACAGTCTCCATTGTTCGTTTGTACCCCAACTCCGGCAACCAGCAGTTACCGCCAAATGGCCCACCAGCGGGTCCCGGTGTACCCCAAAACTGTGGTACGGCCGCTCCATTCAGAATGACGATCAGCACCATTGACTTCACACGATTCAATGATCCGTAAGTCAGAGCCTGATATTGTTTAACAATTACAACGATTTTTTTTTTTCAAATGGTCTAAATTTTAGGGTTTTTTTTGAAACACCATATTGTAAGAACCAAAGGAGTGAGAAGGTGTCCAACAGCCCGAGTAAAATTCATTCCACAGAAAGACTCCTTTGGAATAAATGAAGTGACAGGAAGGGAAAAAAAGATGGGTGGAAGTTCGTATCTACGTTCAATGACAGATTTATAGTAATTTTAATCTCGACGAATCATCAATAATGTCGTGTGATGGTGTCGGAAAAAAAAAATGTGGGTAACGTGACTGAAGCAGGTGATGTATTACCCTTGTAAGGGATAAATCGTTTTTGCGTGAGTTTCCACGAAAGACGTCGGCGAAAATCATTTCCACACGAAAGAGAGAAAGAAAGGTGTGAGTGTGCGTGAGTGTGCGTGTGTATGTGTGTTAGAGGAATCGGCGGTAGAGTTAGTCTATCGGGCAATGGGGAACAGAACTCTGACGTCACGATGAAAACACTTATTTACGTTACGCTTATTTTCATGACCGCAACACTACGTTTCATTCCTCGCCGATGTTCTCAAATGGCTCTTATCTCTTAGTTCCGCGTAACTCCTCGGTTCGATTATACTGAATGATGATCAAAACTTGACCAAATCCACTGTTTTTATTACGCAGTGTTCGTTTCAACACAACTTTGTGTTACACGACAAAGTATCCCTAGTGGCGCATTTGTTTTGAAATCAAATATTCTTTCGTACTTTGATCACACTAAGATACAAAGGGGACTGTCACAGGCTGAACATGCTCAGATTAAACCAGAATGGTTTACATTGTTTTCTAATTATGTTAACATTAACGTTACTAACTATAGAAAGATAAATTTCCAATTCTACGTTTAGAGAATATGACGCCATCTTACTAAAGCCAACGATTGGTCTTCGTATGTTCATAATTTGCAGAAAGTTCGCCCCGTACCTGTCCTTCGTCCGAACACCCTATGACGGTTCACTTGATAGCAGCACACCAACTTTCTCCCAGGGAGTGGAGCCCTACTATGTGACAGGAGACCCACGTACAACAGCGCCTACGTCAGCTTGAGGGTAAGATGCGAATTCGAAATTCTTGCCATGGTAATAATTATGTGATAGTGACATCACCATTGCATTTTTATTGATAATGATAACAGGTATCATAATATTCAGTTAAAATATATCGTAACAACCATTTCTATCGCAAGACTTTAACGTTCATTTTGTTGGAAATTCAGTTCGGATGCTTATGAATATCTTAATCAAGTGTTGATGCAGATGATGCAGTAAGATTCAGAGAGAAAACTAAGACTCCCGCGTAGTTACAGCAAATTCTTGAATTTCCCCCTTTCTTATCTTTCTTGTTCAGGAAAATAACGCTATAGTCCAGATCAACCTGGAGTATGGCAATGAGACCGTGTCTGCATTCAACTCTCTCCGTACTAAGGAATGGTTTCAGCTCAATCTGGACGCCACCAACGCTCCACAACGTAAGTCTTTAGGTCACTCTGTCGATTGCTTACATTGAACATAGCCGATTGAAACTATTGAACATTTATCGTACCACAAGCGTCTGTAGTTTAAGTCAACTTCATACCTCTTTGCGCCCTTATCATCTATTAGCTTTACCATTTTCACATGACCGTGCGTGATGAGCTATAGTCGGCGTTTATCGAGGCTTGTCAATACTTGTTACTAATACAGTGGACTCTCGTTATAACGAAGTCCTCGGAAACAGCAGTTTTCTTTCGCTATATGGAAAATTCGTTGTAACCGAACAAATAAACAATAAAAAACAGAGAGCGGATAATAATGCGGCCTGAATTTTTACTTCGTTGTAACCGGAATATCGTTATAACCGTGTTCGTTATAACGGGAGTACACTTGTACTATCATTTCTAATGAGTCAGCGTACATGAAAAGAGATCAATGTGGAACGAAAATACTCGAGCTCAACATTTTTTTTTCTCGATTCGTTTCAGCTGGACCGTCATTCGGCCGCTACGACATCTCCAGCCTTCGGCAGGCCGCCGCCATCGAGCCGTTTGAGCGCAAGACCGGCTGGAACACGCTGGACACGTACCTACTGACAGCCGACCAAGGAGCCATGACTCGATACTCGTTCGAGGGACGCACCTGGTCCGATGCTATCCGCGGAGCAAATCTCGAAAACGGTGATTAACTTCACATTCTCATAACAAGCAAGGCTACCACAAATATATTGTGTAATTTTTCACGCCTCTGAGCAGAGTTATATTCCTGAGTCCCATGGCTCCGTAATATCAGAGTTACTAAAATGTAAAATTCCATTAATAGTAAAGCCTCATGAATAAAAATGATATCATTATCACAATAGGGAAGTTGTACACGACTGTTCTGCCCCCCCCCCAAAAAAAAAAAAATGCCAAGAAATATATGGGGAAGGGATACTCCTTATAATGGTAACAACGACAATGACGGAAAAAAACACTTAAGCAAAACAAATGCATTTATATGCTTACTAGTTTATATGTCCGTTCTTCTGAACTAATAATCATGAAATCATTTCATGATTTGTTTCATTGCTACCACAGCGCCAGCCGCCCTCCAAGCTGACCTCCAGGATCCAGCAAAACTTGGTAAGTTTCCCTTGCAGTCCGCAAACCATAATGAGTGATTGTTTGCCGCATTCTGTAGAAACACAAACCGCTTTACGTTTCTATCACGTATCTAAGCAAAAAGACAGAAAATGGTAGAAGTTTCATTACAATCGGATGTAAGATATAGAAACGGAGTTTTCAGGTTGTACATAATCACTTTTAAACTAATTACTTTAGTCAAGATGAAATGAGCAATTTGTTCTTGAAAATGGAATAAAGTATAGCGATGTCATTGTTCAAAAGTCTCCCGTAAACGGAAGCTCAAATCTTCAAAAAGAGAAGTATGTTTTTGCTTTAAAAAAACTCTGAAGGAAGAACCCTATGATAATGTCCTTTGCAACAAGACTTTCGACAACACAGCAGCTCTCATGTTTGATAGGGTGGTGCTGTAGTACATTGTGTCTTATTGTCCATTAGTTCTGTATTCATGCCATGCTCTTTGCTTGGGATAAAATTAAAGACTATGATAAAGAATAGATATGAAACAACCGATTTTCGCAGAGGAATATTCATCAGCTCGTGATCATTTCTCTTTTCTCTTAGGCAAGTTGATGGTGAGCAAAGTGGACGGCAGGTCAGACCCCTCAAACCCACAGTCACCTATCAACCGTCTTCACTTCTTTGGTTCCAGAGGAATCTCCCTCTTCAAGGTAACAAGATATACATATTCCAATCTAACGCCATCATTTTTCAATTATTGGCTTATCTTGTCAAATACATATTATGTTACAATTACATTATATATTATGATATATCTTTTAGCGTATGATTATGTATGATATATATCAAGTACTATAATGATAATATATGTATAACATTCAAAATATGTAGATCTATGTGATTAAACCATGTTCTGTTGTTAGTATCATGGCACGAAATGAATAACAGGTCTGAAGCAACTTATGAGGTATAATTATGAAATTTCTCAAGAGTATATAGCGTATGATACGAGGCACAACAAAAAAGATATATATCTACCTATGAAATGGTGCACGAAAATCGGCATTTGACTGTAGCTGTTGATTCCCATTCAAGGGAGCGTCGGAGCGAGGTATAAAACATTCCTATGAACGCAGATAATGTATGGGAGATAATAATCAGGGTTACACTGTAGCGTATATTCACAATTCAATATTAAAGATCAGTAGCATAGATCACGCACTGATCGACAGTGAAATGGACACCGAGATCCTGTAACCACCACTTACTACATAATAATTGCTCACGAGGGAATCTCCAAGCAACATTTATCTTGGAATAGTTTTGCTTAGTGACCAAGACCATCAAAGTGTGAGTTTCGTCCGCCTGACTGCTCCGATTATTACGATGCGATATTTTCAAAAGTTAACGAATTAACCACTCTGTTTAAATGCACGATCGACAGCCCAGCAGATATACGTAGGCTACATATGTATTATCATTAGCTCGTGGCATGACATATCCGTGATAACCCGATTTTCCCGAAACATTATCTTTTGACTTCAGTTCAACGGCACAACAAGCGATCTGGAATTTGTCTGGGATAGTGGCGACATAATCGCCACCGCCGTACAGGAGACCTTCCCGGACGTGTTCAACAGCAAGAGCAAGACTGCCGACGCCCAGTCCCACGGGCCTGCCTCACAGGCTGATAAGGCCTCCATGTCACTGGTACGAATCGGCTTCTTTTCCCTCTCATAGATTTCTGTTCAATGCATCTCTTCTATATTTAGACGAATGATAACAATCATAATAATAATGATAATGATAATGATGATAATAATATAATGATAATAATAATAATGATAATAATAATAATGATAATAATAATAATAATAATAATAATAATAATAACAATAATGATGATAATAATAAGAATAATGATGATAATAATAAGAATAATAATGATAGTGATAATAACAATAATGATAATAATAATAATAATAATAATAATAATAATAATAATAATAAGAAGAAGAAGAAGAAGAAGAAGAAAAGTTGCTTTACAACGGCAAAGCTGGCTGACAGGTCGCGAAAAATAAGAGACCGAAGAAAGCAGGTCGAATAGCATATCACTATTATGTACTCATGCTATTTGGAACACGAAAGTACGGAATGTATACTCAAATTATATGCCGACAAAATGCATAATGCTTCTAGCAATTAGTAAACAGACATTAGTAGGCCCTACAGACACGCACACAAACAAATATACATATATACATAATTATACAATCAAACCTGTCTATAACAGCCAAAGAGAAGCAGCACATGTATGAATGTATTTGTGTAAGATTCACGTAGCATGTCTGATGAATATTAGCAATAACTATCGACAGTTATACATATTTCTTGTACAAAAAAAAAATCCAACAACAGGTGCTTAGGAAATTACGCAATTGTCGTTGTTGAAGTTATTGATGATGATTATGTGTGGATGTTTTCTGTTTAACCCTAAAATGGCATCAGTGGCCGCTATAAATACGCAATTTACCGACAGTTCAGCATATTGGGTGAGAGAATATACTCAATAACTGGTTACAACCTTTTTCCACAATGTTGCACAGGGTGCAGAATGCAAGAGCCTTGCCATCGGTCAGGTGGCCGGCACCGATTTGGTCTTCGTCGGTGTCGATGGGCCCAGCGTCATCGCCATCTTCAGCGTCGGAGCCAACAACGTCACTCCCGCTTTCGAGTCCGTGTACCGCAATGCGCCCACGACGCCAGAGTTCAGCATTCTGATGGACGCCAAGACGATTGGCGACGTGGATCCCGCCACGCTGCAGTGAGTTGTCATCAAGGCAATCCAGTACTAGTATCGTGCTTCTCTTGAAGGGGAATAAAACCTAAATATTACAATGATGGATTGAGTGAAAGCGGCAATATTAGTGGAACACATCAGTGAAGTTTGACAAAAATCGGATAATCCATTCAAAAGTCTACAATTTTGAATAACAAATGTTGTTCCAGCTTACTATAAGAGCTTACCCAAGAATTGCCCGATATAGCACTTATTCATGCAAAGTGGATTCCACGTAATGAAACATTTCGTTGCTGGATACCAGTTATCATGATTTTATATATATTGTATATACAAGTCCTCGTTGGAAAAATAAAGTATGCTTAAACCGGTAAATTATCTCCTATTTGCTTCTGTCCTAGATTCATCCCACCGGCTAAGACGATCGACAAGAATGCCTACCTGATGGTTGGTGGGAAGAAGAGTGGTACGGTGACAATGTACAGAGTGACCAACGAGCCAAGGAAACTCATGATTGCAAGACTCAGTAAGTATTTTGAATGATATATTTGACTAAATTTGAATTATATCACAGTTTATAAGCTGCTAAAGAGGCAATGAATAGGCAACCATGGGACTCGGCAATAAGGAGAAAGTACGTTGCCCGGGGGCACAACCGCCACAGCCACGAGGGCAATTTAACCAGAGACCTCGTGATCGTGGTTCTGTTCTTGTTTAGTTTTCCCTCTCCTTTTATAAGTTCATAGGTAATTTAAGTGACTAATTCTATATTTTATGCATTTCTATCAAGCCCAGTGAAGAAAGAAATATTAACAGTGCCAAAGAGTACCAGGTATTCATGTTCTTAAATCTAAGCACTTTAGCTAAAACAGCATTATGATTATTGTGCACCAGTCCTTTAGTTTTAGCACTACAAGGCATTTGTAACTTTGTACATCATCCGTAGCACATTTTCGTGTAATGTGGATTAGAAAAAAAAGAGAGTATTTTCTAATTTGTAATATCTTGTATAAAGACGGAATCATGATGGATTATGGATGGATAAATGACTGAATGAAGGATTAATTACCTGACTAATTCTAATGAATTAAAGCTGCTCACGTTTTGATAAAGAAGTCACACTAAATCCCCTTTTTTTTCTCCTATCACTTCCTTCCACACCACAGAAAAGGAGGCGGCGATGTCAAGAAGCGGTGCAGCGAGCCGCCCGTCTCCCCTGCCAGCCGTTCTGCTTTCACTGCTTCTGGCTGCTGCTACTCGCTTCATGTGAATAAACTGATGCAAGAACACTCTCATGTAAAAAACAAAAAACAAAACAAAACTGCCGTCTTTCAGCGAGAAACCATTTAACGCCGATGTAGCCACAGGTGGTTGTACAATTGACGCAAATGGATACAACTGAAACTCATTTTACTCTAGAATGGGGAACCTCTTCTTTTTTTTCTCTTTTCTTCTTCTTCTTCTTCTTCTTCTTCTTCTTCTTCTTCTTCTTCTTCTTCTTCTTCTTCTTCTTCTTCTTCTTTCTGGTGTGGAGGGGGAGGGGTGGGTTCTTGTGTGCAATATTCTTGAATGTATATTTCCAATCTATATATGAAATTATTCTTGACCACAAACAAAATATTGATGTGTAACATAGAGCTAATTGCGCTGAAGGACGAATGCATGGAAATGGATTCACATAGAGTGAATATCGTGATACTCTGTGCATCAGCACAGCTGGAAATACTGGTATTTACTTTATGATTGATGTCATTTTCACTGTATTTTGTAGTTGGACTGTGGCTATTGCATTTAGGGGTAGTTTACAAAAAGTTTTATGTGCATTTTCTGATGCAGATGTTTAAAGAGGAATAGGTATTTACACACTTGTATGAAATCTGACCTTTTGAATCATATCATACCGCGTATTCCACAATATTTTATATTCGTAGATATGTTTTATGTTTAAATAAAACAATGTAGACTCAAACATAAACCTGTGTTAGAATTGTCCTGCTAAAGGCTGAAGACAGCATCCCAGTGAGAATGAGAGAGAGAGAGAGGGAGAGATAATAATATCTGGAAAAAAATATTCAGTGATTGGGCGAAACATGTTCATTACCACTTATATCACTCTTCACTTTAACTGCGACGTCATTATGCATATACAGTCGACTCTGCATACATGGAATCTACTGCACCTTGGATTAATAAGCTCTCTGTACAGGTAAAAATCAAATTGTGTTCTTCATACATCTTTTTTTTTTCATATTTTTTAGAGAATTTACTTCAACTTAGGCTGATGATATATTTTTGTATCTTCAGCAGGATTGCGTTAACAGCTAACTGTGAATCACTCTTATCTATCAGAGCTCAAGTATAAGTTTGACTTGGGCAATGTTCCACTTTTACTATGTCGTACCAGCTTTTAAGTTGGTTCAACATTTACTTTGACTCCAGCAAAAATATGACAAAGCCAGCTCCAACATATGCAGAGCCGACTGTAGAAAAACTGCTACATGTACTGGTGTCTAATATATACCGTACTATTTCTGCCATATCTATCTATACTACCACAACTGTGACACCTACAATCTGTCATTGGTGAACATTCTTATTACATCACAACACAACACACATACACTAGAGGAGACAACTTGCATAAATGCTCATAAATCACATTTTAATGTCATAATGTCATATCTCTCACTTTCTGATAAAAATTTGTAGTTGGATCATACATCATGACATGTGTATATTGAATAGTACACACATATATCTGATATCCTTCTTCACTCATACTCTACAACACTGTAAAGCAAGAAATATTCACGGCGTGAAATTTTCACGAATTGGAGCCTATGGCCTTTTACGCAAATTGCCACTGGCATCCCATGCATTATGGTGTACACAAGAACTTTTGCATGTATTTTAATTTCGTGAAACTTGGCTTTTGTGATATTTGCAAAACTAAAATGCATGCGAAAATGTCTGGTTGTACAGTACCTTGTCATATCATATGCCATACATGGGACATGTCAAAACCTATGGACATGAACTATACTGCAGAGTTCCAACAAATTCATCCAAGAATGAATAACTGTTGAAGTGAATGTCCCCGTGCCCACATTGCCATGGAAATTTGCTACATATTCACCCTTGAAAATACAGCTAGAGAGTGAATGGCTCATTTGTGGTGACAAAATCAGTCTGTGTTTAATGTTTTCATCTAAGTCACCTCATATCACAGTTTCACCTTTTTTCCACTAACACAGTAATCAAGGGGAAAACAAACTGCAGAAAAAAAAAATATATGCAATGTACATCTACAAATGAAATGAGATATACAATTATTTGAACAGATTACCTATCCACTTTAGGAACATCAGGGAATGGCGATAATCAATATTCTTTATACTTCAAATACATCGAAGGTAAAACATAAACAAAGATATACTTTATCAGCACATCTATCGTCTATCTGTCCATTCGTGTACTAGTACATTATGGATAATGTGCAGATACACTATATAATTTGTAACTGATTGGAATTACAGGAATATATAGTCATATCTTCTGGTTGTTGAAAAATACATTTCTACTTTCATCGACAATATGTTGAGAAATCTCAGAAAGATTTCCTGCACTACATCCACTGTGCACACTGAGGATACATTGTAAAAAGAAAAAAAAAAAGGACCATAAAATAAAACCTGCTGTGTCCCGACCTTCTGCTATTAGGATATCATGTGCAAAAAAGGGGTTAGTTACCCCGGAAAAGGAGCATGCCATGAAGTAGATGATAGCCAGCGATGTTACCACAAGGAAAATATGTTGCTCATCTTCTTTTTCTGTTTTTTTTGTTGTTTTGTTTTGTTTCAGGAAATAAGAAATTCAAATTTGTAATCACTATGTAACACAGGGTAATCCAATTGATGTCTTTGGACAACAATGACATCTAAACAGTCATTGTTAGATATCACAGGCACAGTCAGCTGATATTCACATCACAAATAAACAATCAACAGTCATATAATGTGCATGCTGCAAGGTGAAAGCCTAATAAATCACACTATAGATACATAACATATCAATATGCTACACAAAATACATCTTGTTACATGAATGACTCTAAAACAGTATAATCTATTTAAAAATAGACAAATGATAATCTATGCCAATGAGGGGATTCTACTGAATTGTGACCACATGTATTGTGTAATATGTCAATACAGTTGTATCATCCATGCGTGGTATAATTTGCTTCCACAATTTTACAGTGTGTCAGACATAACGTACTATTGAAAGACAGCAATATGGGGAGCCAAGAGTGTAGAAATAACATAGTTTGGAGGGTCACCATCTACTTTTTGAACAACCTGTTCAATATGGGCAGAAATGAGGGTTTTCTACATGGGCCATACACTACAGGAAACTGTATCAGAATACTTAAAGGCAGACCTCCCAACCTCCCAAACTGAACAACAGGGATGATTTGGCTCAAACGTAGGAAAGAAAGAGCAGTTCCCATAGGAGTGTGTAGTAAAATTATCAAGAAATAATAAGAAACTCCTATTGAAACAAGCTGGGAAAGGTCGAAATTTAGATTTCTTCCTAAGAATTCAGAATGGTTGGGAGGTCTACTTAAGGTCACAGAAGACAAGAATCTAACAATTGTTGTTTTCATTAAAGGAGAGGCATGTAAGTCATCTGAACAACTTTTTTCCTCTCATATAGTAATACATACAAGGGGATGCTCTTAGATATTGAAGGAATAGGTGCCTCTGCTAATCGGATATACTGTATATGCCATATATTTGGCGAGTCTAATTTCTCACAAATCAGGACTTCTCAACAATTTTGCAATCTGGATGTACAGTAGTACCATGAGTGGATGGAGAAATGTATGCATGCATCTTGCATTTATGTTGGGATCAGAGATTGATAATATTTGCGTGTTGTTCAATTTGCAAATACACCCGGCTCATTCAATTTGGGACAATAAAAACCCTGTAAAATACGTGGCATACTGGTACACAATCATTTTTTTAAAAACTTTTACCAACATAATGGAATGCTTTCTAATTAACAGATAATTTGTACATACACTCATGGACTGGTTGCTCATCTTTACAGGCCTAGGAACCTAAAAACAAAGGAGATGATATTGAGTGGCAAGCTTCATCAATATCTGTCAAGTCTACTCTATCTGGCAAAATGTCTTGATAAAGGATTTTGGTTTATTCGCAATTCCATGTTTTACAACGTTAAGTGGGTTTCACTCTGGAAAGGACATGTGCTCTTTAAAGGGATCGTATAGTTGTTTTGGTTGAGACCTAATTTCAGGTTTCTAACATTTTTTGGTGAGATGATGAGAGACCTCTTGTAAAATACGAAAGAGCGTGTAATTCCACAAGGAATTCAACATTTGATGACAATTGGTTTTGAAATGGCTGAGATATCTAAAACAGAGCGATTCTAGTAAAGTGTGGGACCCACACTTTATTACGATCGCTTTGTTTTACCTTTGGTTTATTCGCAATTCCATGTTTTACAACGTTAAGTGGGTTTCACTCTGGAAAGGACATGTGCTCTTTAAAGGGATCGTATAGTTGTTTTGGTTGAGACCTATTTTCAGGTTTCTAACATTTTTTTGTGAGATAATGAGAAACCTCTTGTAAAATATGAAAGAGCGTGTAATTCCACAAGGAATTCAATGTTTATTTGATGACAATTGGTTTTGAAATGGCTGATATATCCAAAACAGAGCGATTCTAGTAAAGTGTGGGACCCACACTTTATTACGTTGCTCTGTTTTACTTTGTTTTTGGATGTTTCAGTCATTCCAAACCCGATTTTCATCGAATAAATTTGAATTCCTCCTAAAATGGTATGCACTGTACTATTTCATAAGTGTTTTCTTGTCAAAAAGTCAAAAGCCCAATTCTCATCTCCACCGATACTGTACCATCCCTTTAAAGTTTGAATGATACATTCAGTGACACACGAAAATCTTGACACATTAATGGACTCCATTTCAACAACTCTTAATTATAGAATGCATAAATGGGACAAACTTCTCATGATACAACTAAAAACAATCTCAGACAAACAAGTGGACACAAACAAATTATTGTCTTCACAAAGAAATATCCATGTAACAACTACAATTCAGAGGGGGGAAATTACTGTGTTAGGACAAATAGTCATGTGTGTGTGTGGGGGGGGGGGGGGGGGGGGGAAGGGGCTGTTATGATAAAATCAAACTTGCATTTCATTTGACATTGATGTGAATACTCAATGTGTAAGAGTGGCTGTAGCAAACACAAGAGGTTTAAACTAACTCTTATACTGTATTTTGATCCTTCAGCTTAGATTCTTAATGATAGGAAATATGTCAGGAATGTCCACACAATCACATTTTAATTTTCAGTACTGCATACTACCTTACAAAAACAATCATTTCATGAAGTTTAATCAGGCTCATTTGATGTTTAAAAAAAAAACTCTGCCTGTAGGCATACACCCATGTCAGCAAGAACCTACACTGTAGAGCTGACATGATTTAGATATGTACATGTGTATACACTCATGTCTGTATGAGAACATTACACTGTGCAATAAATATCACTGAATGAAGAGAATGTTGCAAGACATGATGCAAAATTATTATGCATAGGCACATTAGACTAGACAATGCCTTCTTTGAATTCTACATGCAAGCAAACATGACATGATTACATTTCACCAAAAATTTTCTGAATTATTGCTTGTAAGGTGAAAGTTTGGCCTAAAACTTTGACCAGCAACCTCTGACTTCATGACCTCAAATTTCATTCCTTCACCAGTGTATGGTCAGTTAACTAAACTAAATATTATAACAATACTTCAACATTCACATGTAATTTTCAAGTTTAATCATTACGACACAAAATACATAAACTAAAATATAATCCACATGAAGAGGATAAATCACTGTGTGACAGAAGCATAAAATGATAAAACATACATGTCTTTCATGATGATTCGATGCATACTTATAGTCTACACATAGGTCTTTATCAAATGTCTCAATATGAGCAAGGCCTACGGTGTCACAAACATGAAGCAATATTCCCTCTCAGACTAAATGTCTTCATCCCTGCACACAAATGGAATAAGCTTACAGTGAAGATACATGTCACCAATAACTGGAATCACATGGAACTTTGAAATACATGTACCACGGATGAGGATTCTTCTTGCCAGGTTCTAATTCTATCTGCCACAGGCCTTTCCTACACTTGGTGAGGAATTCAATAATTTGGAAAACAGAAAAGCAATGACTATGCTATGAAAACAGTGTAGTAAAAACATGCTACTCACTGTACAGACTTTTATGTGCCCTTTCCAGTCATTTCATCTGTGAACATGTACACCAACCCTTTGTGGCACATTCAATACAATTACAAACATGTTTGCAATCTAAATCAAGAAGGCATGTAGTACATTGTATATGCAGCAGGTTGATATAGATGAACACTGAATAAAGTAGTCATATCTGTAATAACTCATAATTTGTATGATAGCATATAGAGCATATATAGCCAAGAGCATAGAGCTGTGCTTAAGGTTCCATACACAAATCAACAGTAAAACAATGGTGCAACATACGTGTAGAAAAATAAACATGCGCATTCAATGCACACAGTGCAATATTGGAGTATACTTTATGTTTATTTGTGAAGTCTGTTATCAGATGGCAGACACAGTAGCAAATTTACAAAGATTGTATATACTAAGAGCAGTAAGAACACCAACATACAATACTGGCTGTGTGGCATCCCCACTGGGTGTATGGGGGCCAGTGAACTGGCCTAGGAGTCTAACAATCTCATTAAAAAGAGAGAAAACTTTTTTGGGCACAATGATTCGAGGATCTCAGAGCAGCTCACGTGGCTTTGTGCATGCCATCTTACTGTTCAGTATGCACAGTTTGATGCATTTCAAGCAGACACTGCATCTAGAGGCCAGCAAACATGACAGGCAGACAAACCCACCTTATACTGAACTCATTCACTCCAATAAGCCAGTTTGTAGTTAGCCTATACGTGTATTTTCCAAATAATCCTTCTCCTTTTTTCTCAGTTGGTTAGGCAATTCATTCATTTTCAAAAGGACATAATGCATAAAGCTTGTCTAATTTCTGGAATTCATGTTCAAACAAAGAATGAACATGCATAAACCAGGTGACCAGAACCGTCTGCCCATTTACACTTTTGAAAGCATCCATTTCATCATTTGCATTCAATGCATTAAAAAAAACTGTTCTTTTCCTATTATCAATGCCAAATACTAGTCGTAAATGACCACTTTGTTGCTGTTAGCTGGATGTGCTGGCAATCACCATTTATAAGGATGACATGCCAGCAAACATGCAATCATCACATTACAGATGACTTACTCCGTAAATTTGAAGACCAACACGCCTGTTGTTACAAACGATCTTCTTCTGCTAATGTGTAAAGTGGAACTACCAACTGGCTTACTGTAACCAATTTTCAATACTACACATCCAACTCACCGACACAGCCTCTTTCTCACCATAACATTCTGCACTCCACTGTGAATATTTTAATGCACTAGCAGTGATGATAAACAGAGGATTTACTTTTACTAAGAGGTGGACAGTGATGAGATTTTGTATTGTTTTCTAAAAATTCTGCATGAATAAATAATGTTCGTAAACTTATAATTCGCCTGTCTCTTTTTAATTGGCAGTCTGATACATCAAATGTTTTAAAAAGTACTTATAGTAATCAAACAAAACATGGTCCTACCCTACATCTGGTGTACAATAAACACATGAAACTACTTCCCAATTCATTTCAAAAGTTTCTTTACACTTGATGACACTATCTCCCACTGGTTAAGCAGGAGTGATAAAATCAGGTTTTACTAAATTCTTGCATGATCCCAAGCATACAGGACAACTTGATTTTGATTTGTTTTTAATTATCATGAGATAATTAATCAATAAATAATAAACAAACCCCTCCCTCAAGATATGCTACCTTCTGAATGAATATCTTTTCAAACATTTTGATATAAAAACCAACAAAAACCCTTCTCATACGTATTACATACTCTGAAAGCAGCTTGACATTGGATAAATTTCCTATTGTAACTGAACTACATTCACAAATCATTATTATATGAATTTCATTCTTGCATTAATTAAAATAAAAAAAGCTTAGAGTCTGCATGAATATGCAACACTATTTTACAGGAAAACACATTGAAACATATTAACAGAATTTAGCACAGTTCAGCTATGCTCCCACAACTACCATGTACTTTACACAGAGAGAAATGAACACAACTGTCCAAAACTGAAAATTAGAACAAAAGACAACCAAAATCCAGCGGAGAGAAATGTGCGAAACGCAAAAAAAAAGAAAAAGAAACGAGGCTACGTTCGGTCCCATCCAGCTCCAGATTGTCGCTCAAGTCTACGTGGTCAATACTTGCTGGTCATTATCAGGTTCTTTGGCTCCCAGATTCCTACAGTAATGAGGTCACATCACTAAAGCAACATTGTCACACAGTGCTGTCTTTTCCTCCACGAGAAAATATGGGGGAAAATAAAGGAAAATGAAGAATGTCCACTCACATGAGTTTTTAAAGAACACTGAAAAGTACCCACAGGGAGAGGAGGCAGTCCTGCTTTTATCCAACTAAGCAGCCTTCCGTGTTGTATAGCGACTGTTGCTACGGGAGACGGCTGAACATCGCTCTTCAGTACTTGGACTCCCTGTTGAGTCAGGCTCTCTGTGCAGGTAATGAGGACAGTCGAAGAAGTGGAAACAACATCAAAATTAAACCACACATTCACCTACACTTAGCCCGGCAAACAGAAAAAGTTCTATATGTGTGTATGTTTAACTATCACAGGAAAAAATATTACATTAGAGAGAGATAGTCCCACACATGCAAAAATTCTGAAGTATACCTGGTCGTAACAAATGGCACACTATCTATAGTTATGTTCACAGTTTGAATTGTCCAATTATCTATGAAATAATATGGCTGATGAGCATCATTCTATTAGCGTCGATTGTGAAATCAACGATAACTTTGATCAACTTAAAGTCGGCTACAACTTTCAATCAACTATAAGTTCCCGTTTTACGAAGAGACTTGATAGTCGATTATAGTTATAGCTGATCACCATGACTTATTATTGATTTAGTAAAAATAAAAAACACAGGATGAGGCTGGTTTCCGGCACTGTCTGCTTAAAAAACAATACAATACATAAAGCAAAACAAAAAACCAAAACACGAATGTACATGATTGTTTGCCACGGCCACGGAAGAGTAGACTGCTAGTGCGATGCAGTGTAGCACTACAGCCGCTGAATTAGAAGTACGTTTGCAACAGAACCGCAAAATACGCCGTTTTGTGTTGCATTGACGAAAGTACTGAGTAGGTCGATAGATCTAGCACATCTCGAGCTCAACGAAAATCTGCGTACGCAAGAACCGTGAAGATCCTGCACATACGTAGGATCTTAGATCTAACGTCATTGATGGATATAATCTGACACAGAGGATTTTTGCAGTGGGACTGTCTAAGGTGAAGGTCGTGTATGCATTGTTTCAAGTCTTGTGTGTTACGTGTAGGATAATGGAAATTTGTGAGAGTGTGGTTACTAGCTTTCTATGCCTCCGCCACGAAGTGGTGCCGGAGGCATTATGGGTTTTTTTTTACATCTACGGCGCAGATCGGCTTTGTAAAAAATAGATCTCGAGTCTACATGTCGGAATTCTAGACCTAGTAGACGCTCTAGTCTACAGTGTATGGTAAGTACAAACGACCCGCTGTAACGTTACTTTAAAGGACAAGTTCACCTTCATAAACATAAGGATTGAGAAAATGCAACAATATTAGTAGAACACATCAGTAAAAGTTTGAGGAAAATTGGACAATCGATGCAAAAGTTATGAATTTTTTTAATTTTTGTGTTGGAACCGCTGGATGAGGAGACTACTACAGCTTGTGAGTCATATGCGTACAACAGTATAAAGAAAATGTAAAAGAAAATTCAACATATTTTCATTTTTTTCACATAATAAAAGAGCACTTGACTTGCCTCTTTCTAAAGGCAGGGGGAATAATATTACCCATAACATTTGTCGGTAACAAGTCAGGGGAATGTGTACTTTTTTCAAAAGATGGAATTTTGTGAAATTCTCTTTATATTTTCCTTATATTGTTGTACGCATGTGACATCTAAGTTATTCATACACTGCAGTAGTCTTCTCATCCAGCGGGTACTGCACAAAAACTTCAAAAATTCATAACTTTTGAACGGATTGTCTGATTTTCCTAAAACCTTCAATGATGTGTTCTACTAATATTGCTACATTCTCTCAATCCTTATGTTTATGAAGGTGAACTTGTCCTTTAATAGGCCTAACTGGTTATATAGATAGATCTTACTGTTGAAGTAGGTGCTATAGAATTAAACTCTTTATTTTTTGTATAGGCCTACTAAACTATTAATTAGTATCTATTGACGAACTAGCTCTACGTAGGCCTACGCGCGTCAGAAATCACTGGTTTCCTCGCATATTCTTTGGCAAGATATGCATTGCACACAGACGCAGTTCCAGCGCTCGGAGACTTGCCCTTGCTGGCGATGGCTTGATGGGCGGGCGGGCTGAGGTGCCGAGCGCGCAGGGTGGGATTGAGACTGCTGTCTAGGTGTTTGCGTGCAGCAGTCACATAAGCAATGCATGCCGATCGTGAATTTCATGCAAGAAAAAGACCATAACTAGATGAAAGAAACGTAACTAAATGTTAACAGACAAACATTTGTGACAAGACCCCAGCTAGACTAGGAAAGTGTCACACTCATCTTTCTTCTGCAAATTGCCTTACAATTGAGTCTACCTAGACTGTCTATACTTATAGTTGATTTTTAATAAACTATAAAGTTATCATGGATTTGGAGCAGTTGTGAAAACTTAAAGTTGATTGGGGAGGAAGTTAAAGTTGATTTAAGGACTTAGGGTTGATTTGAGAGGTTAATCATTGATTATCTTGACTTAAAATTAATTTCATCTTTTGATAAAATGGGGCTCCTGATCTCGGCCGTCAACTGCGTGATCGCGACGAAAATTGGCACACACATTGCCTATGACGTAATCTAAAGTACCATGACGTAAATTTTTTGAAGAATCATCATTTATGCTAAATTATGCTAATTTATGCATAATGATGTATGAAATCAGACAATTAGGTATAAATCACTAAATAAACCTCAAAACAGGCACATTTTTTGTGTAAATTTTCTTTTTAGTGTCCTTAGCAAATGTACGAGAAAAAAAAATTGTGTAATCGCAAAAATTTCTTAAGTATTTTATTGTTTTCTGAATTTTTTATGTATTTCTGTTTTTTCGACTTGATGTTTTCCATTATTTTTTCAATGAAATTTGTCTGCGACATTGTTCCAAAAAAGAAAATATGTTATTAATTGATTTTAATCAATAAAAACCCAAAATAATCATGCTTTTATGAAATTTGCCTGAACCACAGTTTGCATTGAAATTGTACACGAATTCACATTTTTGAGCAATTTTTGGTCTGACATGCATGTATATATTTATGTGCAACTTCAGAACCATGCATCCGGGCATCATAGATTTGGTGTCAAAAGATGCAAGAGATTTGAAAGAAAAAAGTCATGTAACATCTCAGCGATAGCTTTTCGCGATAGCGATACATCGCATGGAACGTCGACACCATCTTAAGAGGAATTCAAAGTTTATTTGATGAAAATCGGGTTTGGAATCAATAATAAACTTTAGCCTGTCAGTTGAGTCACCTCTACCACACAAGTTCAAAAAAGACAAATAAATTTTATCCCTTCGACTACCACACATTTATAATGGAAAAAAGATCCAATATGTCATACCATATAAATCACATGTACTTGGTCACTACACAGATATAGTTGGTTTAGAACTGGACCCATCCACCACCATCTGCAGACCTGGTGCAGAGAAAAAAAGAGGGAGAGAATCAAAATAGTTGGACAAATAAAACAAAATAACAAGCAGTGATATCCACTACTTAAGGACAGTTAACCCGCTGAGGACGGACTGATTTTGCTACAACACCCATTTCCCATTCACACCTGCCCGAGTATACTCGGGACTCACCTCAACGGGTTAGTAAGTGCTTCAGACATTCAGTAGATCAAGGACTACTATGTGACATGCACATGAAATGGCATCCACTTACAAATTTAAAGAGAAATGAGCATCAGTGCACACAGTCACACTCTTATCTCTAGGTACTTGGTATTGGGTCTATGGAATACTCCTAATAATGTTCACATTCCCTGACTTGCGTGCAAGTGAGCAGTATTAACCTTGGGAATATCTAACGTGGCATTTTTGCACACCTTGAGCTGTGTCACAAATACATTTCTGTTTCTTTGAAATCAAACTTGGTGATATCACATTAAATATCAAACAATAAAAGCTGTAAAGATCTCATCATAAGACAGCTATAAACAGGTATCACAGTCAGATAAGATGTTTACTGACATTTTATGGTAATCACTTCCTTTTCATTTGATGATGCTGTATCACCTCTTTTGCTTTTGATGCCCTTCATCTACTCAGAGTAACATTTTTGAGGGAGAAAATTTCCCTTCCTTCCCGTCAGCATTTGAGGCTCACATGCCTTCTGATGCATCTGCAATTGCGTTTCTCATTCTTACTGTGAAATGGATTTTAATGTTATGACTTTGGAGAAGGGAACAACTTTCTGAGCTTACTGCTGTGCGCTTGTGAACTCGCCCCACTCTGATCCGGCTGTGTTTGTGTGCTGCTGCTGCTGGGCAGCTGGGGGTGGGGCGCTGAAGCCCCCTAATAAATTTGCTCCTTGCTGCTGGCCCTGGGAAGCACCGAATCCTGCTGGGAGATTAGAAGGGAATAGTCTGGTAACAATCAAAAGACAGTGTAGGAAGCAATATGTAGGGCCTACTAACATGCTTATGGTCTAGCCAATTGAAATACTTCACTCTACTTACTGCTCACTGAACACATTACACACATGTAGGTATGATGAATGTACACCATCTTTACACACTGAAAATAATTCCTTGGCTGCTCTCTTGGGCTTGGTTAAGATGAATCTGTGCAATACCCATGCATTCTACATAACTATGTACACATGTACTGGTGTATGCCCGGGCAGAACGAAAGAAAGTGTGTACCCACTGAAAGAGCTGGCAAATTTGTTGCAAAACCCATTCCTGATGAGGTGTGTATTCATTGTACACAGTAATTACTGCAGTTACCTAGCAATCAGTCTTGGTTGATTGCCTGTCATAAAGCTGTGCTGATAAAAAATAAAATAAAAAGAAGCAATCTTTGCAATTTGTCATTGCTGTAGAGTGCATCATGTAATGAGGCTCTGTACCTCTTGATGCACGTACAGCTTTAATATTGCATTATAAGCAATTGCCTGACCTTGCTAAATGACATACTCATTAAAACAATAGCACTTTAACCACAAAGTCAAAGTCAGTAGCAGCATTGCTCTGGCCAGGGTATTGGGCTACCAGTGTCCTCTGAAAATATGCCAGCCAGTACTACAATTCTACTTGTGCCATCACAGTCTATCACATTCATCAAATGAGCATACGTGGTCACTGCCTACGTACAACGCAATCACTGTGCTGATGATCACGATGTGTGAACTGGCTAGCGCAATCGCAATTGACCAAGTTCACGTTCATTTTAGTTTTGTTCAGTACATAAAACAGATATAGACTGCTTTTATTCAGGGTATGGTTGATATGAGTTGTCCCTCGGGATCTCAACTCCATGCTATGACTCTTGGAGCAAGCTCCTCGGGTCTTAGCATGGAGTTGAGATTCCTTTGGCAACTAATATCAACCATGCCCCAAAAAGCAGTCTACATCTGTATAATATGGAACCTCTCTACTCTGGTACAGTAGTAGCTCCAGGTGTATCTTATTGGCAGATGAATCATTATAAAATATTGTGGCCAGAGGGTTTGAGGGAGAGAATTTCTGCTCACCTGGTACGTTATTACTGGACTGAGGCTGTACTGGTTGTGATGGTTGGGCTGCTGCTCTGCTGGGAGGAGGAATGACTGGTACCCTTGCCCCTGCCCCTGGGGGTGGTGGTAGTAACACAGGTGTGCCTCCACCCCCACCCGATGGCTTTGGTCTTGATTTGGCAGGCTTGTTCTGTTCCATTCAGTGTCAAAGGGGAAAAAATAAAATAAAACTCATCATGAAATACCCACCAGCTGAATGTGGAGCACTAATGCTCCATTTTCAATGTGCTGTCTACCATGCATTGAAGATCAATCATGCGCTGAAAAACAGTAATATTTTTTAAAACCCTTGTGTTGTGGTATAATAGGCCTAATAGGCGCGGACTACATTGTTCATCGCGCATTTGTACTACTAAGTAAATGGTTTCACAATGTGATGTGTCCGACTTGGACACACTGGATCCGGCAGTCAAACAATAAAGCCTTACATCTCCTGTGCTCCGATGTTTTAACCATAAACATCCTTGTACTTGTGGTTATGTCCAGTGTCTTGTAGTTATTGCCAACCACGAAGTACAACATGGTGGCAGGGGTGGGATCAAACAGCTCAAAAATTTGAGGAAATGGACATTTTCTGGCAACGAGTTTACACTTTGACCGCCCAACGCAACTACGCATAGCCCGGGTGCAAAGCTGCATGTACGTAAACTGTGTGTTGTAGCTCAGCAGGTACATACACGGAATCCAGCGCTACTGATATGCACTAGCGCTAGCACAGATCAACTCTATGCCTACCTTGCGGCTGAGATATCGCAACTAACTGTTACAAAGCAATGACACAAGGTGATTTGGCCCAAGCCATTACTGTATTCACCTTCACTAGGGAGAGGATGGATAGCCACTTCATTTCTATGACAATGGTCCACAGTTTGCAGGAGCTGCCTTCCAGCAGAAGCATGTCTTCGCCAAGATATCCACAATCGAATGGCTTGGTGGAAAGGACAGTATGCACTGTCAAAAGCATCATCAAGAAGACTACGGCAACCAGACAAAGCACTGCTGCTGCTCTGCTAAACTTTCGGTGTACACCAATCGATAATACACTTCCTTCGCCTGCGGAGTTGATGTTCGGTCGTCAGGTCCTAAGTTCACTTCCAACCTGGATTCTAACACCATCTACAAAGGGCAGAAGAACCAGGAGCATTTGGAACAGCACAGGAATCGTATGAAAGAGGACTTCGACTTGTCTGGACGCAGGCAAGATCTACACCCTCTCCGGATTGGACAGAGGGTCCGAGTATTGGATCAAGTGTCCCACATCTGGATCCCTGCTAAGGTGACAGACGTATGCAATGCCAGATCATACATAGTCACCACTCCCAATGGCAACACGCTCAGGAGGAACAGAGTGCATTTGAGGGATGTTCCGCAAATGCCTCTGTCGACCTCAAGTCTGCAAAAAGACGACCCTGAGCAAAGTGAGGGTGATGCCCCACTAGAGGAAGTGGGAGGTAAGGTACAACATCGCCAGACTTTAGACACCAATGGTTCCTACATCACTCGTTTCGGACGTGTCAGCAAAAAACCTTCTCAATATCAATACTAGCAAGCAGTGCGACCAAAACAAAAACACCTTGATTATAAATTATTTACTAGAGATGTGTACTTTCAAAAGTCCAGGGAAATTATTGGTAATTCTACAACCTTGTTTGATTCGGATCTCTAGAAGTGCAAGAATTCTATTCATTTATGTCTGGTTATATGTACCATCAGTTTATTTACAGATCTGAATGAGGCATAGCTTTGTATGCTATATAACATGCAGTTGTGATCTCCCAGCACACTATATATTTATTTATTTATTTGTTGTTGTTGTTGTTGTTGGAAAGACAAGGGAGATGTTGTGGAATAGGCCTAATAGGCGTGGACTACATTGTTCATCGCGCATTTGCACTAAATGGTTTCACAATGTGATGTGTCCGACTTGGACACACTGGATCCGGCAGTCAAACAATAAATCCTTGCATCTCCTGTGCTCCGATGTTTTAACCATAAACATCCATGTACTTGTGGTTCTGTCCAGTGTCTTAGTTATCATCAACCACATAGTACAACACCTTGTATCCAAAAATGATTTCACATACTCATTCCCTTGCACACAAAGAAATCACACAACACTTCAAGAGTATGCGATCACATCAGAACGTCTTAGATATAGCATACTTGCAACTACTACCCCATCCCGACTATCCACAGCTTGTGTACTTACTCCGATGTTGATTGTAATGGTTTGACCTTCTTTGAAGCCAAGATCCAGCTTTGGTCCTGGGTTTTTGGCAGCATCCTGCTCTTCTTTCTCTAACTCTTTCTGCTGTTTCAGCAATCTGCAACATACAATGAGTAATACAAAGACAAATTGGACATTAAGAATATACAAATACGAATATAAAATATTCATAATCAAAACAATGTCATTGAGATAGAATTACTCTTTAACATATTATGCTTGCTGCTCCTTCAAGAATATAAAAATCAATGAAAACAGGTATTTGCAATACATTTTGATGCATGATGTACTAATTCATTTTTTTCTCTCATTAAATTGAGATAGACATCACTAATGAAGGCTCAACAATTCCCTTGGTATTTGGGACTAACAGACACTAGGATGCAATGTACTCACTTGAAATGGTCTTGAAGGGCTACATTGAAGTCAAAGGAATCCCCGCGATCTTGGAAACCGATACCGATGAAAGCTTTGCGACCTTTGTGTGGAAAGCACAGAAATGAACATGCTGTGAATCATCTGTACTAAAGGAGAGGATATATGACTTCAGAATGTGAACAAAAAGCTTCTTGTACATTTTGTCAGTTATAAAAGTTTAACCACACAAACATCATCTTGTAAGTTCATCAACTAAAAGGGATATACAAACCAAAATCTTGAGAGATCTAATGGTAATGACAAACAATATGAGTCTTCAAACGAGAACATTTCATTGAATTGAAGTATTTATTCTGCTAGAATATCCAAGGATCATACCATGGTCATCAATCTATACTTCTGAATTACAATCCCTTTACATTTTTTTTTTTTGTGTGTGTGTTTGTTTGTTTGTTTGTTGTTGTTGTTTTTTTTTGCATGCATGCAGTCGTGTTTATCTGGCATGTATTCCTTGCACTTAGAAAAACAAAGTAACTCACCGGAATCATCTTGTATTCTAATCACAAAGTATCGGCTTGAGTCGAGAACTGCTTCCACCTCAATTCCAGGATATGACTCAATGGGAGCTTGAGCAAACAACTCCCCTGTCACAAAGGAAGGAGACATTTACTCCCATAAGTGAGGATATATATTATACATATATATATATATATATATATTTTTTTTTTTTGACTGTCAAAAATAGCAGAATGATGTGAAAGAGAAATACACATGTCCCTGATGCTTATGCGAGAGATTACATTTGAACTGATTCAATTATGTGATGTGTCAGAAGCAGAACCTTGCAAACTAGTTGAAAGTGGGACCAGAGTACAAAAGCTGTAGGACAACCCTACACAATAAAAACTAACACAGTATCAACGCTTTCATGAATCAGCTAATACATCTCCCATTAGATAAAATAGGAGATTCAACTGATCATAAACTTACATACTGTATAGACAAGGCAGTGTCATTCTGCATGTACCTGGTAGCAATATTAGAATGCTGTTCTGCAGCCCTACCACTCATAAACTAGAAACTAACCTGCTTTGTCTTCGAGTTTGATAAACACATTGTTTCCTTTTGTCACAATCCGCAGTCTTCCTGTCCAGTCTGGAGCATCCAACTTCCAGTCTGCTGCTCTGTTAGGGCAAAATGGGAAATACAAGAGCTAAATGTCTCATGAAGCAGAACAGTATGTTTTCATTTCTCTTTTCAGTGGTGGTGTGTGTGTGTCACTGTGTATTTCCCCTTCCTTACTTGCTAGATACAGCTGTACCTGGAAAACAAACATCTCATCGAAACGCAAGGCAGTGTCAATGAGGCATACTTTAACCCGTTGAGGACAGGCTGATTTTGCTACAACATGCATTTCCCATGAACACTTGCCCGAGTTTACTCGGGACTTGTCCTCAACGGGTTAACGTGGACATAACTGCATCATTTAAATACTATATTCACATGATTTCTGTGGAACATTAATACTCTTCTCTGCATTTCACAACGTAATTCTCCTTCTGTTCAAATCTGCCACTGGCTGCCATTTTGCATGGAACAATCAGACCATATGAGGTTATTCAACCAATCATGCAAAGATTCATGACAAATATGCATAGTGTGGAAGACAGTGAGATACTACCAATTCACACAAAAAGTGATAAATGAATATATTATAAGATTGTAAAGAAAACATACAGAAAGGAGGAAGAACAAAAATCAAAGTTAGCAACTTTTCTAGCTTACTTTTATAACTCACTCATAGTATGTTTTATCTAACAAACACTACAGAACAGACTTACAACAACAAAAAACTTTGAAAATTATCAATAAGTTTTATGGTGGCAAAGTTCCATGTAAACGCACGCTAAAATTCCTGCAGTTTTATGCTTTGACACAAGCTCAGTGTACAAATTTTTTGCTCATGTATTTTCAAAACAACTTTGAATATCTCTCTGACACAGAATTTCAGCAAAGACAATTCGTGGATACAATGTAGTGAGGGTGGAAACAATCCTCAAAATTGTCTGCTCCCTTATCAGCTACTTTGAGAATACCAAGTTCTAATGTCAGCTACCTAGTAGCATGATTTTTGTCAAAAAAAAAAAGTGGCATGAATCCACTGGAGCCCAACAAGCAGCCTAAATGTATATTCAAACTTCAGTGTAATGTATAATATGTCTGCACATTGGTAGTCATTTCATAGAAGTTGATCAGTGTATTTCATACAGTGCACTCCTGTTATAATGAAATACTCGGGACCGGCAGTTTTCTTTCGTTATAACGAAATTTCATTATAACCGAACAAATACAATATATAACGAAAACAAGGAAACCACGTATATTTGTATATCATATTCTGCTAACTGAATACTCATCATACACTGGAAAGCTATGTGAAATGTGATGGGATAACTGTATCACAATAATAAACGCAGGTTCCCCTCAGAAACTGTGCGTGACACGAAGAGCGAACACACAGTGGTGTGAAGCGTTCACCCATGCAGAGATGCTATAAATGCTTGTTCCGCAAGGTATTTTCAAAAGCAATTCGCATTTCGTTATAACGGAGCACATTTCTTTTGTTTTTCTTTGTCTGTGGCGCTCGGAAAAGACTTCGTTATAAAGGAAATTTCACTATAACCGTGTTCGTTATAAGCGAGTTTTTTATCACAGACTTTAATGCTGATAATTTTGGGACCAGAAGATTTACTTCGTTATAACGAATAACCGTGTTCGTTCGTTATAACGAATAACCGTGTTCGTTATAACGGGAGTGCACTGTACTAGATGGAACAATAAAAAATGATGACTCAGCGCCAAACTCTGTGGAACCCCCCCCCCCCTCAAAAAAAAAAAAAAAAAGAGTAAAAGTCTATTTGTTAATAATGCAAAAGATTTGTTGTTATCTTTTCCTGTATAGAAAAACAGTTCTGAATCAACAAAACAAGAAATAATATACAGTCTGAACAAGTTGAAGTTTCACCTCAATCTTATTTTTTTCAATCAAACAGTTACTGTTGTAGTATTGTTTGTAAAATTATCTTTCATTTATGGAAGAAACTTAACTTGGAAGTAAAAACAGGAAAAACTACTGAAGTTTCCAATCCTAATAGACAATCACATTGCAATTTACAGATCCCAACTCTGTGATGGACAGCCTCTCTCCAACAAGCACAGCACAAACTCAATGAGCACTAAAGCTCCCTGAATTTCATTATACTGCAATGGGCATGAATTGGTCTGTGACATACATGTACAACGTACTGTACACTATCTGCCTATCATATAAAATATGTTGGTAGTATGCACGATACTAGCAAGATAAGGACAGGGTATAACCATGGTACAAGACTGTATTATAGGATTACAATGATTCCCTCTAATTAATCTACGGACTCGTATGATGTACATCTAGATGCAGTAGAATTCATTTCTTTGTCTGGTTCTTGTGGAATAAAGTGATATTTTAGCCTCTTCCTTCACAGCACAAATTCAAACGCTTCAAGACAGCATGACATCTCCGATCCAACAAATCTAATTCCATGTGATCTAAGCCATTCACGACTAATTCATGGTTGCCTAATTGCTGATACCTGCCCAAATAAAATGTTGATCTCTACTGGTCAAGTTCCATGCTGGCAGAAATGGTGCAAAGAAGAACCACTAAATGGTCAAAAAACAAACAAACAACGACAATATATCCCACAATGAATGTGCAACGACTGATGCCTTGGTGACACACATTTTACTGTTTGTTTGTTTTTGCTTTTGTCATAAATATCTCTTTCAATGCCTGTATGTAGTTTCATACCTAAAATAGTGCTCATCACCCTGTGATTACTACTACTGGCTTTCAGCTTTCATGTTTGCAGGATTTCAGGGTTAGAAACATTGGTATGTAACTGCACCAATGAAATTTGGCACAAATGCAGTCTTGTACCAAATTGTTAGAAATGGTACAGAGGCAAGCAGCCCAATTTGTGACAGGGAATATCATACCGCCAGAGAATCCAGTGTCACCAACCAATATGATAACTGCACTTGTTTGGATCCCACTGGAGGAGAGCAGACAACATCTATGCCTCATCAGCATTTACAAACTCATCCACATAAAAGTCAACTTGGACCTACAGTGTATAGATTTGTCTTGGAAAAATAATTTGGTAACGACATTCCCATGATGAACACTATGATCTGTTATCAAACTTCACCTCCACAAGCCAGCTGGTAAAGTCATTCTTCCCAGACACATTATCCCACTAGAACAACCTCCCAAAAGAAACTGTGTAACTTCCAACAGTTTAGAAGTATTCAAAACCAAATTAAATGTGCAATGATTCTCAAAAGACATATAGTTGATTAGTGCATCCACACTCATCAGCCCTGAGTAACCATTCATGGAGGTCATTAGGGAAATCAGCGAAAGCAAGCTGCCCATAATTTAACAATAACGCCGTCCTGCTACATGTACAAACCTATGATTTTGCGTGTGGTCAAATTTTGGCTTGGGAGGTCGAACCTTGGTGCGGGTTTTTTTACAAGGTACAAGGCACAAGGTAGCCAAACAGATAACAACAGCCTCCTGATAATGCACCAAACTGCATCAAATTGCACAAAATATATTCCAACATAATATTATATATAAAACTAGAACTATTTACATTGTCAAACCTTATTGGATTATGGGAAAAGTGAATTTCAGTTTGCTATATAAACCTTGCCTTGTCACTAATAATAAGTGGCATATTTTGAGAACTAACTTATTCTTTCAACCATCTGCAACTGTGTGATCATTCCATAGTCATATACAGCAACCTTAACCAAGATTGACACTTTCCATCATAATCTAATGAGAGTCAAGTTCAAATGAGTGATTTGACACATGTTGCAAAGTATTTCATGCAATTTGACAAAGTTTGGTCAATCTGCTAATGCTTGGACACTAACCTGCACTCTCTAAAATCCAGTAGCTAGTGCCCATAATTCACTAATCTGACAGTACGCATCAATACTAGAATCTAGTAAGTAGATATAGAGTAAAACCACCAGTTTTCGGCCACCCTCCCAGTCTAGACACTTACCACAAGCCAGCAAATTCTATTTTCATGGCACACGCATATCACATCATTTCACATACTGGCACAGTTGTTCACAGCAGGAAAGTCCCTTACATTTGTAGTCACCTTCAAAAATCCATCCAAACTCCAAAATTTCACCATTAAAAATGCAGAATCATCGCAACTTTTCCAAAGCCCACACGAATTAAGTCCTGTGTTAAGAATGAGGCTCGCCGAAAAGCGCTAAAATTCGAGAAATACGTCGTTCTGTTGCGAGATTTTTCGTATATATCACAAGCTCTGAGTGTGATGGTATCCTCAAAAACATAAAAGAAAAGAAAGTCTCTGTACGTGCCGAAGCAGTGACTAAATGTACAAAGGTTGAATGCAAGTGCCAACACGCCAGAATTCGGACACCAACATGCCCCACAACGTCCCCAATGCAACTTTGCCCCAACAAGGTATGGCGCGGCACATTTTTCAGCAGCCTTGTACGTGCATTGACATTGAACGCGTCCGGATTCTGGAGAGGCCGGACAGATTCTGGCGGATTATCAAGGTGATAATTTGGGGGGATCCTGTGAAATTCTATGATGTTTTTAACAACATCAACATTGACGATAATGTAGAGTAGTTTAATATACTTTAACATAAATTGTTGTAAATATGATTTTGTATGTATCTGAGTTGAACAGATATTGCAGAAAAGCTTTAGTGTCTGAAAACTGGTGGTTTTTACTCTACACGTTAACTATAATGCACAGCCCTGTCGCTGTACACACAAGTATTGCAACGTTAACTTCGCACGGCGTCTGGTCGGGCTATCTAATGCTACACGTATGATCTACACTTTCTACATTCTAGACGTAGACAATCCAGAGTAAGATTTTGCGACAATTGTGTACTGCGACAGGGTTGTGCATATGTAGACACTAGTGATGAAAGTGATAAAATTCCATTTCTACTTGACTTGAGTTTCACTCAGATGGTATATTTGTGGCTTTTTAGTGTTGGATATTTAGAGTGAGTTTGTGCATGTTTGGAGATCAATTGCGCGACGAGGAGGTGCGAAAGTACACTAACTGTTAGAGGTTTCTAGCGCCAAGCTTTCTATAATCTGACGTTATATTACTAACTATTAGATAGTCTAACGTTAGACCCTATAAACAACTAGAAAAATCTATTTCCAGGAATATCTTAAATGCACTTATGGCAGTAATGCTCTCTGTGGACTTTAGACAGAAAAGTCTGTCTGTCCAGAGGAGTCTTTTATAATTTTTTGACTTTCCCGTGAAGCCAGATGTAGTCTCCGCGGAACATATCCCCGACGACCAGACCAGATACAGACTGATCTTTCACTTCGGTCAAGCTCTCTTAAGCTTTATATATATTCACCAATTTAATATCTAACGTTAAGTAGGTTTCTAGTGTACACTGCAATGACATAGCACAGTATTTACTGCACGTTTCTCACAGCATGCGAGATGCTGAACAGTAGTACTAGACCCCTAAAGTAACTAATACCCCTTTCCCGCTGCCCGTCTCGGTGAACCACCGAGAGGTTCCCCGGTGAATTCACCGTGGAACCTCTCGGTGAAAGTTTCAGTGCCGTCGTTTCACACTGCTCTCGGTGAAACTTTCCCCTAGACGGGTTTTCTGCTCGCAACGTGGGTGATCTTATGTACTTAAGTTTGTTGTGCATCTGCGATTTGGTTTTTTCGATCCCATGTTCAGCAAGTTTTCGGAGGAGGGACTCGTACGCGGCAGCGTCAGCCGACGTCCCGCTCAGTTCTTCGTTTACTGCTGCCTCGCTACATAATTAACAGTCTCTCTTCGTCTTTGGTCCACGCTCCAGCCATTTGCAAAATTCCCTCAAATTTCAACAGCACAAAACGTCAACGGATTTCTCCTGCACACTGTAAACCCAGTACTTAACGAGAAAAGCACAAAATACGAAAAAATCAAGCAAGAGGCGGACTGTATCAGACTTTACTGGAAGAGTTAAGCGCTAGACACTAGAGGAAGACGAAGAAGGAGGAAGCATCAAATCGATCAAGTACACTGTAAACCTATACAGTATCAGCTTTGTATACACGGCGTGCTAATTAAACAATAATGCACAGCACGATGCAAAACAATGCCGTCGCACTGTGTACGCCACATTGCACACGAAACGACATACATAGTGTCGTAGTGTGTATGTTTACAAACACGAATTACTAGTACCCTGTACGTGTGGATTTGGGAGGTCCAGTGTGCGCTAGCTAGCTGAAAACGTGTGCATGACCAGAAACAAAACATGACCTTTGACATAATCTGCATATTTTCCCCGGTGTTTCACCGAGACAACCTTTCACGCTGGGCGCTCTCGGTGAACCACCGGGTGATTTCCCGTTGAACTATCGGTGTTCACCCAGGACGCTTCTCGGGTAAAAATTGCCCAAAATTTCATCGGTGTTTCACCTAGGCTTCCCCTAGGTTTCAACCGAGTGACCTTTCACACTGCGGGGTTCCCCGGGTGCCCCCAGGTGCCCCCGGGGAAGATTTTCTTCAGCGGGAAAGGGGTATAAGTTAGCTTAGATCTAGATCTACCATGCACCAGTACAAGTCGGTGCAGCAGTGCTGCAGTCCACTTCACGTCACCCGCCTGGCGCCGAACTGATTGATTCGGCCGACAACGTAACCCACATACAACATTGTACATTTCACCAACTCGAGCTCCGGTCCGTCCGTTACACACACGCCCCTCTGTACTGGCTCTATTCAACCTCTCTCTCTCTCCCTCGGGCATTGCCCAACTACTGAATTTCTGTCACACACACCATCGACCTAACACACGTCTGGGTGTAACAGATAACGGTGGGTGGTTATTTTTCACTCACCTATATCCTCTATTTGTTGTTCTCGGTGGAATCCGAAACACATGAACTTCAGGTTTCACACATATGACTCGTTCGTAGTCTGCCATGTTGAAGGTATCCTTGCCGAAACCGGAAGTGAATCTGAAGAACGAAGAGAGGCAATAATCCGAGTGTGATGAACGTACAACGTGCCGTAGCTAGCGCTGTGCATTCATCGAGCGCGCGCAACTCAAGTGCAGCGTCAAGATCGGCTAGCTTGGATGGCTGCGTGGCACAGAAGTAACTGGATGCTAGCCCTAGCCACAGAACTCTGCATCCATGTGCGCTCGCCCTCGGGCGCTGTCTGGTCATAATATTTTCGGATTTCAACTTTACAGCGGAACTCCTGCAATTATATGGCTTCTCCGCATTTCCACACCCCTTCCATGATTTTCCTAAGGCACGATTGTGTTTTCATGATTTTTATTGCTCCAAATTGTGAAAAAATTTGATATAAATATTATGTACATAGTTTGAAAAAAGTACACAAGCTATCAGGCAATGGTATTGGATATTGTTCTGCATTTTTTTTTTTTTTTTTTTTTTTTGGTTACATTTCAATCATTCTCAAATATACCCCTTAAAAGAGTTTAAATATATTTCCTTGTAGTAACCCACTTACTGTGGTGTATAGTGTTCAAAGATCCTACATGTTCAATTACGTATATTGTAAACTAGATTCTAAACATTTAGTTACCGGTCTATAGGTACTATCATAGCTCATTATGTATAGGTAGGCCTATAGTCATTAGATATAATGGCAAATGAATGTGCTCCAAAATAGTGTAGCTTGATGTTGGTTGGTATGTCCATTACAATACATCATACGACTTCTTATTTTACCTGGTTTCATGCTCAAATGTACACACATACACAGAAACACTGGGGGAAATGAAATATAATCTCTAATAATTTTTTGCATAGACCTATATATAATAGGGGGCCTACATCTCTTTCTCTTCCTTTTGCTATATATGTAGGACTTACAGCATAGTTCAGCTAAATCCATTGCATAAACTACTATAGAACTATTTTTCATCCAAGTAACTGTATATGCATTGCCTTATTCGAAGAGATCATTATCACCACACATACTTTTCAGGCTGATGAATTTGTGGGGATATACTGCAGGCAGCGTAATGGGTACCGGTAAGTGTTTTATAAAAGCTAATGTGGATCAATTGGTGGGAAAGTGCTCTGACCTAGGTAAAAATCCCAAAGAACATATAGGCTATGGTCCAATAGAAACCAATATAAATTTTGTTTTCAATGTGGAAAATGGTGATACAGAAAACACAAAAAGACTTTCTAGAGGAGTCTGTGAGCCTAGGGGTCAATAGGGGACCTACAGAAATCCTGTCGGTGTCAAAGGGACTGGGAGAGATGATGTTGGAACCTACAATGTATCAAACAGGTGTCTATGGGGCCTATCAAAATTGTACAAATATTTGTATATGACCACTGTAAGCCACAGGTTGTTTCTATGGGATCAATAGAAATCATATAGAAATAGAATAGAAATAGGAATAGAAGTCAACAAAAGAGACAATATAAAGATGAACAAAATAAGTTTATGAATATCTTTTCATTATAATGATGAGAACCATGCTTTCTGCTGAAGAACAAACAAACAAAAGACATTGACTCTTCATCAATGTATTTTATTTCAATACGAGGCTTCTCATACCATCAACAAGTGACAATAAAATCCAAGAGCTCTATGAGTTTCAATGTCAGGTTGAATACCTCTTGGTTGCTAATACTTTAATAGCTGCATAATTCTGGACCAGAGACAACATGAACAGATCGGTACACATTGTATTGTACATTGTGGTACACTGTGTCCAAAATATATCTAGATAAACATCCGAATCAATTCCTCACGAAAAACTTTGTAGTACTAATTGTACATTTTTAAGTACCATTCTTCAAATTATCGGCTTATAGAAATTTATTGCCACAACACAACCATAAAAAGACACAAAATCACTGACATTCACCAACACTATCGAAGACGTCTATACACTGCTGGTCCTGTCACTGGTACGTAGTGCAGTGAATTACATATCATTTTCAACCAGCATTGGCTTGCTGGTATGTCAGCAGGCCAAGACCTTGTGAATATGGTTGAAATTGTTTGAAGTCATCCTCGAGGGTGACAAAATTTTGTTTTTAGATGTTTTGCTATATTAGGGAATAAAAACATAAAAATTTATGAAAATTATAGCTTTATGGAGACCAAAGTAAATATACACATAAATCAGGTGTTTCATTCCATGAGATTTATTCATACCTATGTTACCACTGCACATGATTTCTCATCCCTGAAGCCATAAATGCCTGCTAACAGATATATACACCATTTTGCAAAGGATATAATCTGGAAATTTATTCTTTTCTTTGCAACACAAACAAGTTTGCTCAATGATGTAACAATTTCAAGGTAACAGATTCCATGAACAAACTGTGCTTGTATGAAGACTTGCAACAGTATGTCTCCCCTTATGTGAACAAAGCAAGATTGTCGAAAAGGTGTAAATGGTCAGCATAGCCTTCACAATTAAAGGGATGGTATTGTATTGGTTGAGGTGAGGATTCAGCTTTAACTATAACTATATAACAACCATACAATTCTCAGAGGAATTCAAACTTTAAATGATGAAAATCCATTTTGAAATGGCTGAGATATCCAACACAAAGTAAAACAAAGCGATCCTAATAAAAAATGGGTCCCACCTTTTATTTTGATCGCTTTGGGTGGGATATCTCAGCCATTACAAAACCAATTTTCATCAAATAAACTTCCTTTTAAAATTAGATGTTCTTCCATATTTCATAACAGGTTTCTCATTATCTCAAAAAAGAAAAGAAAAAAAAATCATCAGAAAACGTTGGAAACCTGAAGCCTCATCTCAACCAGCTGTACCATCCCTTTAATCTTAAAAAAAGGGAGAATTTCAATTTAAAAAAAAAAATTTTGAAGATTATCATGTCAACTGCATCATGATAAGGGTTATATCTTTGTCACACATTGTATTTAATATGTTTACTTTACAGCCATGAACTGTCCCTTGCCCAAACACTGAAGGATAATGTGTCCTACGATACCTCAGCAATGTACCATGATAATGAAACTTTGATGTCATTGTATGAACACAAAAAATTCAAAAGTGACAATGGCCATTTTCCTATTCTTGCCTACACTGTAAAACATGATATATTCGCGACACGAAATTTTCGCGAATTGGAGCCGACGGCCTTCTTCGTGGCATGAAATTTTCTCGAATTGCCATGCGTTCGATGCATATAGTGTCAGCAAGAAATTTAGCGTGCATTTTAATTTCGCGAATCTTGGCGCTCGCGAAATTTGCGAAATTAAAATGCACACGAACATTCCTCGTTTTACAGTATATGCATTGTCAAAAAAAACCAAACACATCTAATTAATCTCCTGTTCTCCTTCACATACTGCACCATGTTAGATATCGATGTCAATTACAAATGCATAAAACATGGAATTTCAGCTTTGAATACTGACCATAGACAGATTCCATACCTTCCGAACAATTTTTGATTATTTCGGGATTTTTCTTCTGGTGGATTGTCCGATTTTATGCTACACTAACACAAAATGTGATTAAAACATAACAATAAATTCAATGGACGGCCATCCTGAATGAACCAATGCTCTGGGCACCTTTGATAACATGGAATCACAAATAATGCTCTCCCATTATAACGCACACGGTTATAACAAAATTTCAGATACAACTAAGATTCAGGGCCCAAAATTATTATCTCTATTATCACTTTATTTGTTTGGACATAACAAAATTGTGATACAAAGAAAGAAATGTGCCATTCCTGAGGACTTCATCATAATGGGAGTCGCCTGTACCACAAATTTAAAGAAAAATTGTTTGATATTTTTGTGTCATTGCAGGTCTCAACCACAACACATTTCCATACATTACAGGCTGCCGTGAAGTATACAAAGTAAAAAAAGTATATATACTTGTATAAGGGAAGAATTATCTGACACCATGTGCACTTATAAAATATACTGAACAGACATATATCTGTAGGAGATAGTGAAAGAATCATTACATCAGTTACATATCAAGTTTCATGTCTTTCTACCCTTAGATGAATATCTGAGCCACATTTTCACGCCCATGCCAAATTCTCTCTCCCTTGAGGTAATTGCAAAAAAAGCAGCAGCATCTGGCACAAGTTCTTGAAAAGGTTTCCAATAATGTTGTGTGGGTTTTAAACCCTTGAATTACTCCCACTGTCCCAAAGCCCCTTAGGCAAGTAGAGAGCAAGGAAGGGAAGACCTCACATTATAAACTGAATGATTCCATTCTATCTAAACCCTCTGTCCAATTAGCAATCATTTAACATTGTGGAGCTTCTCCAGCTTCTCGTATCTCTCCTCCTCTGTCTTGTGCCAGTCAAGTTTCTGCCGGTGCTGCTTGACAGCGTCCGAGACACGAGCATCGATCATCTCACTGGTGAGGATGCCATCTTCGGAGGCAAAAGCGCTGGCCTGAAGATAAAACAAAGAAGCAGAATTGTTATTAAGTATCTAGGGTCTCTTTTCAGAGGGTGCTCAAAGTATTCAGTCTTCATTTCTTGGTCACCTGTTGATCTCGGTCACCATTGCCCTTTACCTTAAGTGGTCACTGAAGATATACTGTCACTGATCATGATAATTTCTTTATTCTTCATTGCTTTAGAGCTGAAGAGACCATGATCACTGATAAGAGCTACAAATAATTACTATCATGTCTTTCAAGATACCCTGACAACAAAAGCATTGTTTGTCTCACTGACATTTTACTACATAAATTTTGTCCAATAGTTTGTCACATTTTGGGGCAGCTAATGGCTTTTCCTTCAAACCTTCTGGAGGATAATGAAAAGTAGCATGGAAAGCACAAGATACACTAAATTGAAAATCATGAAAATCTTGAAATGCATCATATACTGAGTATAAGCTTATACAGCACTGGTAAATTAAAGTAATGCTTTATATACACCAAGAAGAAGAGAGATATGATTTTCAGTCTTCAGTTTCTCCCCTACAGAGAGCAAATCTTCGAAATAATGATTTACATATTACATACCTTGTTACTCAAACTAACTAAGATCTCCATGAGTCAAATCTTCATTTCCCTCATTGCATCTTTGTGGGTGTGATGTCGTGATTGTTATGCCCATAAAATTGACCATCTAATTCATAATTTTTGTGTTTCAACAAATACACATTTAAATTTCATGTCTCCCATCAAAGCAATCAAATTCCGTAGAAATTTTTGCCTCACTGACTTTGTAAATGTGATACCGTGGATGTGGAAGTTTTCATGTGAGTGATTTATTACAATCAGCCAAGATAAAATGAATTTAGCATGTTAAAATTCCGCAAAATCAAAGATTTGACACATTATTACATATGAGAAGCAAAAAACATTCAGGTACTTCCACATCACAAAAATTTTCACTTTTACAGTTGTTGGAGGATTTGATGAGGTACCCACCTGCCAGGCCACCCCCAGCTTGGCGATCTCACGTCCTGACAGACCTTCCGTCATCTCTGCAATCTGGCTACACTTCTCATTGAAGTCAAACTGGCCAACCTTCAATCGCCTGAAAAGGGAGAGAAATATAAATTTTCATCTACTTTATTTGTTTATTCAATTTTTTCTTACTGGGCTACAACAGACTTGTGAATAAAATACAACTGAATACATCATCACCACAAAGGGCACCAGTAGCAATAAATGCTAAGAACGTTATACTGACTCAATGTAAAAGCCAAAACTCTGAAGCTATTGTCATTGTCATGCACAGATATGATACCATTTAAAGACTCAACATAATAAACAAGCATATATTGTAAGGTACCAGAAAATATTGTTGTCAACTTTGCTTTCGATGATGGAATGAAGACTTGCTGCTCACACTTTATCTCATCACAAAAACATCCCTCCCCCCCCCCCAAAAAAAAAAACAACAACAACAACTAAAACATTGACATACATACTGTAAATTTAGTACATAATGAAGAAAACATAAATTCATGTATTGCTTTTACAAGGGTAATCTCTCCCTATTCATTACCTACGTAAGATTAAAAGAATAATAATTGTGGTCTTAAGTGCACACTTAAACAGAGGAAGACAACTTTCCATCTTGGTTGCAGCAAGCATAAGAGCACGCCTCTTAAGGAGAGTGTATTTTGGAATAGACAGTGATACAGTGGGAAGAGTGCGAGTACATCACATTGATACTCTCTCAGAGAAAGTGTGTAGTCCCAGTGGGAAACTTTGATGTTGTTCAGATGAGCAATAATATCTTCACAAATATTATTCAGTCAATGGGCATGAGGGATGCAAATGCAGACCACCACCTATGAGGAGGAAACAAGATTGCCACCTACCTCCTGCCCTGCGATGCTGGTTGGATGACATACTTGTCAAAGTAGAGTCTGACCATTCTCTCTCTCTCCTCAGCACCGGGCAAGTCAAACTCCACCATCTCATCCAGACGGTCATTGATGGCCCAGTCAAACTGCTCTGGCTGGTTGCTGGCGAGCACAAGCATGAACCTGTTTCCAAACAAATCAAACATGGTGTTTTACAGATCATACAGAAAACAAAACAACAAACTAAAAACAAACAAAGTAAGCTCTTACTTAAATACAAAATGATTAGTGCTTATTCACGTCAAAGAAGGGCAATTTGTCGATCAGGTGCAAATGTATATAAGCAAAATATATATTGATGGCTCATATATAGTCAAATCGGTCTACAGCAACTGCCGACGAGAAACACAAAATGTGGTCATCCTAAGCACATGATTGTTGTAAACAGGTTCCATGCAATAACCACTGCTCTAGATACTTTCATTGCCCCACATTACATATACACCACAATACAAGTATACACAGGTCTATACATATATTAATTTCCACAAACAAAAAGACAAATATTTAATACCCACTGTGTCTTTGTTTACTAACTTATATGGATACTGCAGTATATGTACATGTATCATATTTGAACATTTTAATATTTCATATTCTATTTGACACAGATTTATGATATAGATTATCATTTACATACTCAGTGTGTGCATTTACACATTGAACGCTGACTTACTTGTTGGACTGTTCACCTGTGCGGTACAGGAAGGCATTCAGAGTGCTGCGAAGATCCTCACTGATAATTTCCTGTAACCAGTAGAAAAAAAAAAATCTGACATTAAATGACTTTCATTACAGACAAAATATTGAATCTACACAGAGATTATAAACCAATTGATGTCCTCATGTGTGTTCAATTCATCTTCTCTGGTAACAATTGAGATTTCTATTTGTTTCTATCTTTTGTCTGGGACTCTCCCAAGATGTGTTTTTAAGCAGTAAAGATGAGCTACTACATTATCAATTATTACAGCAAGCATCAGACATGGATACAAACATTACAAGCAAAGTGACACAGAGATTGATGTTTGTCATGACATACATGATATGATTGATGTCCCTCAGTGTTATCTTTTATCCTCAGAGTTGAACAGATATGTATGGCATCTTAATCCCCCACTACTGTAAAAGTGGAAATTTTCGCGGTGTTGCAATTTTCGCGCAATTCGCGCAACCAGAAACTAGCACGAAAATAAAAGCACGCGAATATTTTTGCTTCCCATACTGTCCTGTGCGTGATGTCTTGATTCCACAGATTTAAAAACACGCGAAACTCTTCTTACCCGGCCAAGCGCGAAAAATTGGTCGCACGAAAATAACCACTTTTACAGTATTTGATTTTTTCCAGCATCAGTATTCTGCCTACTTTCATCCTCTGAATGTACACTGTATCACCTTTGGCTCTGAATCTCAGCATTTCACAATCCTGTCTCAAACAGGCATAATAACTTTATTTCAGTGGACACACAAATGTTACTGAACAACATATAGTATGTACATGTGACATGTGAATTCATTCATCCAAATCTTCTTGTATTTATCATTCAAGAATAGATGTATGAATTATCAATATCACTAAAATGAAGAAATGGTCTGACAATGGATATATACCATGGCAAGTCATGGTAAGCTACACGAGAACTGGCAAAGTAGCCTGATAAATGCCCATTATACTGGCAATGTTTTCTGAAAGACAATAAAAATTTGTCAGATAGTGACTTACAGTGTTTCTTCTCCTGAGAAATGCATCTGCTTCATCACAAAAGAGTAATAACCTGAAAATAAAGGTATGAAAATGAAATGCATTTGCACATTTACTCACTTGCATGTTTTCATGTTTACAATATTTTCATATGCACACAAGCTATCCTCTACCTGGGATTCACTATATTTGGATTTAGTATAAAGTAATATAGGTATGCTTATTTATATTTGTTCAATTTCTGAGCAACTCAGGGCAAATGAGAGTCCACTCAAATATACTGAGTAAATCAGAGGGCAAACTGTTTCCTATCAATAACAAAATAGCTTGCATTTATGAAATACCCTTTGAATGAGTGACTGAGATAAGACCCTTATGTAGTGCTTTCACCATAGACCCTGCATACAAAATACCAAAAATATGGGACTAGTAAGAGACTAGAGTTTCTGACCACCAACAGTCCATTTCAATAACGTACTTGTATTCTATGCATGGTTTGTTCACAAAAGTTGTCCCTAACCAGAAAGCTTGCCAGAGACTTGCCCTACCTAGCAACAACCAAGTGAATTCTTGCCTAAGGAACTTAATTGGAAGGAATATGTAAATGAAACCACCTGTTACTTGGCTGCAGGAAAAGAAATATCCATGAAGTGTACATTAGAGAACCTGCATAGTTTTCTTGCACTTTTATACTCACCCTCTTCTACTTGTTGAGGCCCAGTCAAACAATTTATGTATGGAACTAACTCCCTCCTTGCCCATTGGTGCTACATCACCTCCGGTCATAATGGCATAGTCCATTCCAGAATGCATGGCCAGTTTCTGAGAAATAAACCATAGTTGCATTAAAAACATGTACAAATATATTATGCATTATGCAACATATTATATTATTTAACAACATTAATTTTGTTACATAACAAATATAAGAAATGAACTGTAAAGCCAAGAAGTATACCAAGATACTGAACGTTTCTCCTATTTGATGAATTAATCTTGTGCTTCGGTAGAATAACATCTAACATAAAAATATTTACCCACTGCCTTTGTATCAGACCTAAAACAAAGGAACAATAGGACTGCATGTTAGCAGGATACAGGGAATTCCATTGGTTTACCGGTGGAATTGGATGGCTGTTTGGCAGAGCTCAACAAGCTTTATAATGACTCAAAGCCAAAATGTTCCACCAAATGGAAAGCATAGGCCTACTGTAAACACAATAAGCGATCCAAGTGCTTTACTGAATACAAGCAAATGGCAAAAAGGCAAGTGTAGCTTCATTTTCACTCTAGCTTAAGGAAAAGGTAAAGGAAAATGTTAAAACTGAATCATATGCCACTTACCTTAGCAAACAAGGTCTTGCCTGTGCCTGGAGGTCCATGCATGAGGATGTTCCTGTACATTCCCTTGTTGGCTTTGGTGTTCCTCGTTGAGATGGCAATCTCTCGTAGACGCTCTTCCAGCTTGGGCTGTCAGGAGGACGTTATGTCCAAACACGGAAAATGAGTATCAATCTGTGACCATGTCCACAACAAGATAAATTGCTTAGTTGGGTGAGCATATCCATACAATATGTACATCTCTAGATAGAGACTCCAAGGCAACGTTGAGTCGTGATATCAAATTGAACAGCAGATACATTGTAGCATTCAGGAATGGCTATGTTGAACCTCCTCAACTTGGATACACCCATGTGTGTGGTACAATGAATGACATCACTGCAACCCCCCCTCCCCCAAAAACACACACACACACACACACACACACACACCAAAATAGTTTGAGATAGAGGAAACACTACACCAAAAGAAGGTATCACTAACACACACAAAATATGTAATACCTTGGATGTCAGTCTTATTGACATACTATGGAAATGGAAACTGCAGAAACAAGAAGGGGATACGCCTAAAGACTACAGACAAGACTGACACACAATAACTCTGCATATTTCTCTCACTCTAGCACTTAACTTGTATGCCAGCTAAGCATCTTAATACTCACCTCTAAAACCACACCAGCTAGGGCATCCTTTGGGTTGTTGAACAGGCGTTTGGCCACTTGGATAGGATGCCGCACAGCCTCAATCGGTGTTAGCCTTGATGTCTCTCTGACCAGTGAAGGCTTGCCTAACCTAGCCTCAATGTACCTTGCTGCCACGCCAGTTCCCATCTTGGCAGAGTACACACCAAGTGCTAACAAGGTAACTCCTGCAGCCTATATGATGTAAACAAAAATTGCACTTACAACATACACTTCTCTCTTTTCTCTTTGACTGCATTTTAGCCACAAATATTGATCCACAAATAACAAGCTTAAAAACTAGCACAGATGTAAAATCAATAGCAAGTGAAGAGGCATCATTAAAAAAAAAATCATATCAAAGTACTGAATATTTTCAAAATAAATCCTGTGTGATACTTTATACTTTTGATCAACTTAGATTTTAAAGGGACTGTACAGTACTGGTGGAGGTGAGGATTCAGGTTTATAACATTCCTAAGTGAGATAATGAGAAACCTCTTATGAAATATGAAAGAGCATGTAATTTTAAGAAGGATTCAATGTTTATTTGATGAAAACTGGTTTTCAAATGGCTGAGATTTCCAAAAAAGCTATAATAACAAGAGACCCGCGGGTCACGCGCTCACCTGAGTATCGCAATTTCACCTTCCATGCATTCTTGCACACTCTTACCTGAGAACATTGGAAACTTTAGGTCTGCATATGGATCCTTCTCCCCCCCCCCCCCCCCCTCAAGTCAGGGGGGGGGGGGCAGGCAGTCCTGGATCTGAATCTGCAATTAACAAACTTGGAACTAAAGTCATCAATGTACAAATTCATGGTATTAACTTTGCTTTATCATTTCTGGTTCTAGAGCAGAAGGGCCCCCTAGTCCCCCCCCCCCCCCCCCCAAGAGGGACATGGTGCCCATTTGAAGGAATTGAGATTCTATCCCCCTAGGGATGCTACCTGCTAAGTTTGGTCAAAATTCATCTTGAGGTTTTCAAGAAGAAGATGAACATGTACAATTCAGGCTCCATTACAACTGTATTGTAGGACTTCTCCCCAGCCCTCTCCTGGGTCCTAAGGGGGGGGGGGGGGGGGGCACTCCTGATTCCGCCAACCCCATGAACAAACTTGAAACTACAGTCATCAATGTACTAACTCATAGTATCATCTAAGCCCTATCACTTCTGGTTCTAGAGAAGATTTTTAAAGGTTCCTTAATTTTAGGGGGTTTGGCCCCCTAGGGACCCCCCAGGTGGGCAATGGAGCCCATTTGAACAAATTGAGATCCTATCCCCCTAGGGATGCTACCTACCAGGTTTGGTGAAAATCAGACATGGCGATCTCAAAGTGAAGATGAAAATGTACAATTTAGGCCACATTAGGACCCCTCCCCACCCCCTCCCCTGGGTCCCAAGGGGGGCACCCCTGATTCCCCCATGAACAAACTTGAAACTACAGTCATCAATGTACTTACTCAGAGTATCATCTAAGCCCTATCACTTCTGGTTCTAGAGAAGATTTTTAAAGGTTCCTTAAGTTTAGGGGGTTTGGCCCCCTAGGGACCCCCCAGGTGGGCAATGGTGCCCATTTGAACAAATTGAGATCCTATCCCCCTAGGGATGCTACCTACCAAGTTTGGTGAAAATCAGACATGGCGATCTCAAAGTGAAGATGAAAATGTACAATTTAGGCCCCATTAGGACCCCTCCCCACCCCCCCTCCCCTGGGTCCCAAGGGGGGCACCCCTGATTCCCCCATGAACAAACTTGAAACTACAGTCATCAATGTACTTACTCAGAGTATCATCTAAGCCCTATCACTTCTGGTTCTAGAGAAGATTTTTAAAGGTTCCTTAAGTTTAGGGGGTTTGGCCCCCTAGGGACCCCCCAGGTGGGCAATGGTGCCCATTTGAACAAATTGAGATCCTATCCCCCTAGGGATGCTACCTACCAAGTTTGGTGAAAATCAGATATGGCGATCTCAAAGTGAAGATGAAAATGTACAATTTAGGCCCCATTAGGACCCCTCCCCACCCCCCTCCCCTGGGTCCCAAGGGGGGCACCCCTGATTCCCCCATGAACAAACTTGAAACTACAGTCATCAATGTACTTACTCAACGTATCAATTAAGCCCTATCACTTCTAGTTCTAGAGAAGAAGATTTTTAAAGATTCCTTAATTTTAGGGTGTTTGGGCCCCCCTGGGGCCCCCCAGGTGGGCCATGGTGCCCATTTGAACAAATTGAGATCCTATCCCCCTAGAGATGCTACCTGCCAAGTTTGGTGAAAATCGGTCATGGGGTTCTCAAGAAGAAGATTAAAATGTAAAAAGTTTACGCACGATGGACGGACGACGGACGACGCACGACGGACGACGCACGACGCACGACGCACGCCGGACGCCGGACGAAGAGCGATCGCAATAGCTCACTTGAGCCTTCGGCTCAGGTGAGCTAATAAAAGGCGACAGGCCATGTCTTTAGTTAGGATCTCTTGGTTTCACCTTGTTTTTGGATATCTCAGCCATTTCAAAACCAATTTTCATCAAATAAACTTTTGATTCCCCTTAGAATTGTATGCTCTTTGACATCTCATAGAGTGGTTTCTGAATATCTCTCAAAACGTTATAAGCTAAATCCTCACCTCAACCAGAACTGTAGTCCCTTTAAAGACATGCCTTTAAAATCTAGTCAGAACTTTAAAAAGCCCTCTGTGGTATTTCTCTGTTTACCCAATGTGTCTAGCATTTATTCAAGATTTGATAATAGGCCTACATGCGTACCTTTGAGACACACTAATACATTCTACTAAAACAAAGTGAGAGCCATTATGCCAATAAACATTACATTACCGTTGCAGTGACACGATCCCAGTCAGATACAAAGCTTCTGAAACCTTCGCCAAGTATATTTCCAGCAGTTCTGTTCGGAAGTAACACAACAGTTGAGAATCCAGTCATTACATTTGATATTGGTATCTTATTCTTTCTTCACATGGTATATTTTCAAAAAGTAAATCATCATTTATGCAATCTCATCACACAATATATGAAGGGACAAACTTCTTTTCAGTCTGATAAATGACATGTAATGACAATCGATGAACTTTTATCCACATAGTAATATACTGGTACATATGGCATTATATCTAATAAAGTTATGACCTGAAAGTTGATAAGTGTGGAATCTCACGGGTAGACTGATTAAAAAAAAAAACAATGTCATATTCTCACACATTTCAAGAAGAAGCATACAAGAGTTTAAGAGGCTAAAATAAATTATCATGTTCTCACTTGATGGATTGGAGGACTGTTTCCCTGTACTCTGCAGCCTCCAGTCTGATCTGCTCCTTACGGATATCTCTGTTTTCTCTCTCGACTTGAGCCTTGCCTCTCAGCTCTGCTTCAATCTTTTTCATGTCATTCTTGAGCCTCAGCTCTGACTCATATTCCATAGTAGCTGGGGGTGGGGGGGGGGGGGGGGGGTGGGGGAAGAAGAATAAATAGACTTTAATTTGGGTATAGCAAGAAAAATGAGGGCATGAATAAATGCACAAAGAAAGAATCTTACCATTGTATAACACAATACAAAAATATGAACACAAACACATGGAATTATACACACAAGGCACTGAATGAAACATTTTAATGTACATATGGAAGGAATGCAATGATCCTCAGCTTCAGCAGACCGCACGTATAGAATGTGAGTAGGAACTCTTGGTCCAATCAAACTAGCATTTTATCAAGCCACTTCACCTGCATTGTGCCTAAATTGTAAAATTGAAAAAAACTAGAAATATCACTTAAGGTGATTAATGCCCCCGCCCCGTGACGACAGTCTTACCCAAGGAATGATCTTTCCTTGATCTTCTGCCATTTAAATGCCGTTACCATGGCAACGCAGCTTCCGACACGTCCGAAAAATATGTCTTGCACATCTTCCCACCAAGACTATTGTGTGTGCCACATTTCATAAGCTTTTGTCAAAAACTGAGGAAGTAGTTCAATCCACAAGATCTTTCCTTGATCTTCCGCCATTAAAGGTGCATGGTCCCTGTGTTTTAGTCAAATGCGTACGCGGGCGCACGGCGCAAGTTTCCTATAGAGACCTACGCTATTGACTTCTTTTGGCGCTTACGCTTTGGCCCACTTTCCCGAGTCCGAAGAAGTCCGATTCTCTGTAGTCAGTGGTCCGATCACACTTCGGCTCATGATTCGGCTGAGGGGGATGACAGCTTTAGCAAACTTCTTTTGTGATGTCATAATAAGAAGCACATATGCACGCACCCTGGCATTACTACAGACTGCGCGATGCGCAGAGAAGACAACAAAGGCAACGTTACTTAGCAACACCTACGCACTTTACTCTTGATGACAGCTCTACTTCGGTAATCTTCGGCAGTATCATCAACAGCGCCATCTACACTACCGGGACTATGCCCCTTTAATATGCCATTACCATGGCAACGCAGCTTCCAACACGTCCAAAAAATATGTCTGCACATCTTCCCACCAAGACCAATGTGTGTGCCACATTTCATGAGCTTCAGTCGAATACAGAGGAAGTAGTTCAATCCGCAAGATCTTTCCTTGATCTTCTGCCATTAATATGCCGTTACCATGGCAACGTACTTTCGGGTACTGTCAAAAAATGCGTCTTGCACATCTACAACCAAAGGCACACATCTGTACCAAGTTTCATGGAAATTGGGCAAAAACTGAGGAAGTAGTTTGCAACACAAAATTTTCCATCATTTTGGCTCATAATATGTGAACTGTTACCATGGCAACATACTTTTTGTCACTGTCAAGAAATGTGTCATGCTGACCTATATCCTAAGACAAACATTCAATATGAATTCCATGAGAATTGGAAGAACACTGATGAAGCAGTTTTGCCATGAAGCATTTTGCCCTATATTTTACCAATAACATGCCGTTACCATGGCAACGCACTTTTTGCTACTGCGGAAATATGTGTCTTGCACATTAACATATTCAGATGAACATCTGTACCTAATTTCATAAAAATTGATCAAAAACTGTGGGAGGAGTTCGCGACGCAAGATTTGTACCCATTTTTGCCCATAATATGCCGTTACCATGGCAACGTACTTTTGGGTACTGTCAAAAAATATGTCTTGCACATCTACAACCCAAGGCACACATCTGTGCCAAGTTTTATGGGAATCGGTTGAAAACTGAGGAAGTAGTTCGCGACGCAAGATTTGCAACAGACCGACCGCCCGACCGCCCGCTGATTCCTATATACCCCCTTCAAACTTCGTTTGGCGGGGGTATAAAAAGAGAAGATGAGCCAACTGAGCATGTTACTTCCACTTGCAATGACATCTGACTCAAGTGATTCAGAAAGGAAACAAAGTGATATTAGAGAGGACTCCTAAAACCAATGATAGATTCATATCAGGAATACTGTAGTTTAAATGAGTATCCTGTGTCATCAGATGATCATCATAATGCACTATAATACTGGTACTCACATCTCCGCATGGCCTCCTGCTTTTTCACAGAGTCTTCTTGCTTTGCCAGGTTTTCCTCATTCATTCGTTTCTGAAATTTTCAAAATGGAACAGTGAAATAATGATAAGCCTCTGTAGCATTCATATACATTTTCTGTCAAGTTCCAGATCAGTTGTTAGTCCTGGGCATGGAAAACATAATCTCTACTTCTAATCACTATTGTTTCATATATGTGCAAATAATGGGTATCATCAGTGCTTACGCTGTACCTACAGCTGAATTAAAGAGGAGAGGACCATCATTAGATGTGACTAAAACTTCTTAGAAATGCTGAATAGACTGTTAATTTACAAGTATTAAAAATGACACCAATTAATCAGATCATATGAAATGTATCAGCTAGAAGGAGCCCCATGTATGCAGCTTGATAGAAGAAGGGTTAGAATGGGGCTGTCATGCTGCATAATGATTGTTAGTATCCCTGTCACTGCCTAATCAACATTATCATCATCTTGACAATCATTAACACCATTAAATTTCTTCCAGCATGAAGTCACGGCGGACGGTTCTCTAAATTGTCAACAGACCTGCTGGGCGAGCTGGTCGTCGTAGCGTTTCCTGGCCAGCTGGTCCTGGTACTGGGCTCTCCTCTGATGCTCTTGGGTCTCCTGGGCCAGAGTCTTCCTCTTCTCATCCTGCTGGACTCTTGTCTGCTCAATCTTCATCTGCTCCACCGCTCCCTCGTACTCCTATTAGAGAGGAAGGGGAGAAGTTGGAAGAGTCATCTAGAAAATGTTTGCAAATGGTTCCATGGATAGACACTGCAGTACCAATGCTCTCATTATTGTCTAAAATCCATACCAAATAATGTCACGTTCCATTTCATTTGTCAAAACTAATAATCACGCCATAATCAATCCATTTGAAATCTAACAGCTTGTCAATTTTCCAATAAATTATACATACACATGTTTCAGTTGCTTTTCATTCAATTCTGAAACATATTAAGCCTAATTTCTGCTAGACTGTTATTTTTATTTCACCCAGTTCTAGTACTAGCACACTACATCTATCTACTCTGGCATGAGCTTTCAGGCATTTGCTTTTCCTTGTTCCTCTCAAACCCTACATTGGCAACTTTGGGTTCTGGTCCTTTGAAATCAGTAGGTAATACAAAGAACACAATTGTTAGGGTTGTAGCAGATACAACTCTTATGATCTCCAGTATGGGAGGAGACAATTATCCAGGCTAAGGCTGAAAACATCCACATATTCATTTCAGGCATCATACCGATTCCTTACATGAAAAGTGGATCCATGTTAACCTACAGGTGAAAGTACATTACTACAAACACATAAACCAATCCAAGGTCTTCAGTGTAGATCATACACTCAAAATCTGGTTTTCATCTCTTCTACGATCAGCTTGTGAGGTACAAAGTAGCTTCATGTGAACTGCATTGTTGCAAATCCCCAACTCACCTTTCTCTGGCCTCTTGTGATATGTTCAAACGATGTCTTTTACAACAATCACAGTAGCGGCTGGCCCTTAAATTTGGGTAAAAACTGTTGAAAATGTCAACTACGTATCTACATTCTGTCTGCTATCTTCTTGGAAGACAAGCTAAGATTATGTATCCCTTCGTGTGCCAGGGACTTTTGTATGCTGTGTATAATGGTTGGGGTTTTCCATGCCAATGGCACTCAAAGGCTTAACTACCAGTATAGCTCACCTTTATTTTCACTTGATGTTCCATATGCTTGGTCTGCTCCTGCATCTTTGCAAGATCAAGAGCTCCTTTTGCATTTGCTACATTGTGAATCAAATACAAGTGAAAAAGAAAAAAAAAACCAATAACAGTACATACGGGTCTCCTTGGCCCTGCTCAATAAGAAAGAAGCATTAAAACAAAGGACCTGTTTATTGCCTAACTTTTGTTTTATATTCGTTTTACCAGTCAAGGAAAAAAGAATGTACTGGATTTTTTGGTAACCAAAGCATTTGAACTTTCATATATAATCTATGAACAGCCAGATTCCCTTCAAATTAAAGCTTATCCTGTGGGTTTCTTAATTGTTTCTACATATTCATAAGAACATATCTGATTCTGAACAGCCGGTCCTACTGACTCCTACTAGACTACATCGTGTATATTATTTGTTTCTTAATAATGACAATTGAAATACTCTAAGGAATTGCTTTAACTTTTTATTTAAGGAAAGTCAATATGACCACTGAATTGGTAATTGTGGTGCAGAAAATACGGCTGATTATTATTAATGTGCAAAAAGAGTTTAATGCTCCTTCAGGCTGGAGCAGCAGACTGACCTATATTACTGACATATTTCATTAAGGTCTCCCAGAAACAGAACTTTTGAAGTTCATATCTTCACACAAGTCATAATCAATCATCACTAAATTCACTTCCAGGCATTTATGTTGTCATTTAACTTATAGATCTCAATTTGTCATGTTTGCACTGTCACTGCACATTTGAGTGGTAGTAAGTTTATTACATTTAAGTAGTGACAAAGACTGCAGATGATTATACACTGTCGGTAGGCCTACACCTTCTATTGTTGTGGAGCTCTGCCTTTGCTTTGGATGTCCATTTGAATTGAGAAAAACAAACAAACAAACAAACAAACATAGCCTCATCCCATTTTAAGGTGTCTTTGTCAAGTATGATTATAGTGTTATAAGGTTTTAATAGCTGAACGGTTGATAAATTAGTAAAACTGCCTGCTGGGGAAGTTGTGCTGTGCTCAGAGTCATATGTGTAGAGCAAGTCTAGTTACGTGTGAATCAGTGCACGTACCTGATTTATCGAGCTCACGGGCAGCCTTCGCAGCCCGCTCCAAGCCTGTGGGGTCGAAGTTACTCCAGCTACTGCCTCCACCTCCCTGTCCTCCACCAGCTGCGCCTCCACGTCTGCCGTCATTTTCTTTCCCTTCTCCACTTTGAGCACCTTCACCTGGATTAGTGGGTAACTGAGGAGCCTCAGCAAGAGGTTGATCTTTACGTATACCAAAAAGCCACGACATTTTGACTGTTTATTAAATGTAAGTAATTCAGAGTTGTAGTACTTCAACACTTTACACTCCACCTACATGAACTCCGAAGTATCTCTGCAGGATCATACTGCATATATACACAGTACAGCTAGCAGCATGCACACACACAGTCGTGATGCAATGAGTGCATTATGTATGGAACGTTGTGGAACCCACGTGCGCGCAAGACTGTGCGGTCGGCGTGTAGTGCTCACAGTGCTCGGCACGATAAGTAGGCTATTCTATGTTCTGAACTTTATATGTTTTTTTATTTATTTTTTCGATCACCGATTCCACAGATCTCGCCACAGGATATCAAATAAGCTAGCACGTTATTTACCCATCCATACTAAATAATTTTCGGACAATTTATATCACAACAATTGTGTATAGGGGTTGCAATCAGTTTGACGGTAGTCCTGTAAAATACTAATATCTAGAATCTAGACTAGGCAATCCACGGGAACCAGACATGACGACCACAAAACAGTCCGCTTATTTCGATCGTAGGTGTGCTGCAACTCTTTCACAATTCTTTAGATTTGAGATGAGGGACCAATCCAAAATTACAGTAGATTGAAAATCTGAATTGGTCCCTCACCACGATCTTATAGATTGATTTCCAAGCTAAGAAATGGAGTATTACACTATATAGGCCTATATGCCCCTACCACTATAGAGTAACTCAATTCTAGGTTTACTCTTGATGAAGATTCAGCTTGGAAGCCTTATGTGAATTACTAATATTGTACAGTTGTCTCTGGGAACATTACAGGTTTTTCATATGTTTAGATACTTTTTGCCTAAACCACCTTAGCTTTACCACAAAACAAAAAAGTAACTTATTTTCCTTGTTCAAGATATAAGATAACTTTTGAACGAAGAGGTTTTAAGCAAAATAATTTGGCAGCTGGGTGTTTTTACATTTATTGACTAATTTCTATGTCTTCTTCTTGCTTATGAGGCAGCAGCAGCTAAATAATGTCCCTCAATTGTTGAAGCCAAGTTACAGTCTGTGGAGCATGGGCGTCACCGGGGGGGGGGGGGGGGGGTGCGTTGGGTGCGAACGCACCCCCCTTGAGATCTTAAAAAAAAAAAAAAAAAAAAAAAAAAAAAAAAAAAAAAAAACACCTTCAGTCTGCGAGCGATCTCAACGCCGGACGCTAAATAATTATTCTTTTCTATTTTTATTATTTTACACCAGGGACAAAAAAAAAAAAAAAAAAAATCGTGGGCAAAAACAATTCTCACCCCTGGTTCTGGCAGCACTGCTTTTATACATATCTACTAGTATTCTATACAATGTTTACTATTTATCGACCGTACCATCCGTATACGGTACGGAGCACGTACACGTTTGGATGTACGTGTGCTACTTACAAGTACTAGTATGTAGGGTCTATGTACGTTACTTCTGACCAATCCATATTGCAAACCCAAGTGCGAGCCTTAGTCTCATTAAAAAAAAAAATGGAGGGCCAAGCATATCATTTTGCCCAACCCTCCCCCTCCATAATTCCAGAGACGAGAAGATTTTTTTACCTTTTTTTTGACAGAAAAAAAAATGCCCCCATAAAAATATTGGAGGGGCAAGCATAATAATTTTGCCCCCCCCCCCATAATCAATAATTCCCGAAATGAGAAGATTTTCTTGCTTTTGAAAGAAAACAAAAATGTTGCCCCCATTATAAATATTGGAAGGCAAGCGCACCATTTGCCCCACCCCATATAATCATAATTCCCCCGATGAAAAGATTTTCTTGCTTTGTTGTTAGAAATCTGTCCAATTGTTTCACCCAAAAGCAGTGGCGTAACCACGGAGGGGGGGGGGGGGTTCACCGTGGGAGGGGGACACTCCCTCCCACATCCTCCCCCTCGCTCACTCCTCTCGCTCTTGCTTGGCCGCATTCATGATATTCAGTGTAAATATTAAACACAAGTTGTTAAAACAGGAGGTCTATTTGGATGATACTATTTTAGAGGCAAATTGTTCAATGATAATCTATATCAAAATATACTGCTGCCTTAAACAAGTGGGACTGTTTCAAGTCGATAAAACAAGCAACAAATTGCACCATTTAGAACATCAAAACGCAATTTCAGTTCTAACCGTGGGAGGGGGTTGGCCCCCTCCCACACCCTCCCCCTCGCTCGCTCCGCTTGCTCGGGCTCGGTCGCGTTCATTATATCAGCGCAAGAATCAATACAAGAAGTTTATTGAAATGATATAGTTTATAGGCACATTGTTCAACAACAATTTCCATCAAAATGTACTGCTACCTTAAACAAGTGGGACTGTTTGCAAGTCGATGAAAACACGCCAAAAGCCTGCATCAAATTGCACCATTTACAACATCAAAATGCAAAAAGTTATCACGGTGGGAGGAGGGAGGGGACAACAGGCACTTCCACACCTCCCTTGCTCGCTCCCTCCCTTACTAACACCCCCCCCCCCCCCCAAGATGAAATCCTAGCTACGCCGGTGCCCTTTCCCCGCTTGGTTTCCCTAAAAAATAGTAAAAGTCTATAATATAGGGATTGAGAGTTTCCTATATATTCCAACCCAACGTCTGTCCAAAAAAATCTCGTTACATTTAGCGTCAAAACGCACCCCCCTTGAAAAAAAAAAAGCTGGTGACGCCCCTGTAATATTCTTGATTTCAGTCAATTAAAGCAATGATCCCAGGGGCATCGATCCGTTTTAATGATGCTGGTGGGAAGGGAAGTAGTACATTTTGTATTAGTATGTCTCGGGTGTCATAACTTGTGGGTATTGTTTAGGACAATAGAATATGGAATATGAATATGAAAGTGATAGTTAAGTTATGAAACATGAATATAGGATACATAAAAAATATGAATATGAACAAGGAATGAAATAAAAACAAATAACATAATAGGACGTATTGACGAGAGAAAGTAAAAATGAATGACGTCACTAATTTTGATATTCATGATGTCATCAGGAGCTTCACTCATTTCCATAAATGACGTCATAGGTTAATATCGGAGAATCGTCTTGGGCATCGGGAATTCCCCACCCCCTGGATCTGTGTACTCTTGCTCTGCATCCCCACCCCTTGGGTCTGTGTACTCTTGCTCTGCATCCCCACCCCCTGGGTCTGTGTACTCTTGCTTTGCATCCCCACCCCCTGGGTCTGTGTACTCTTGCTCTGCATCCCCACCCCCTGGGTCTGGGTCTGTGTACTCTTGCTCTGCATCCCCACCCCCTGGGTCTGTGTACTCTTGCTCTGCATCCCCACCCCCTGGGTCTGTGTACTCTTGTTCTGCACCCCCACCCCCTGGGTCTGTGTACTCTTGCTCTGCATCCCCACCCCCTGGGTCTGTGTACTCTTGCTCTGCATCCCCACCCCCTGGGTCTGTGTACTCTTGCTCTGCATCCCCACCCCCTGGGTCTGTGTACTCTTGTTCTGCACCCCCACCCCCTGGTTCTGTGTACTCTTGCTCTGCATCCCCACCCTGGGTCTGTGTACTCTTGCTCTGCATCCCCACCCCCTGGGTCTGTGTACTCTTGCTCTACATCCCCACCCCCTGGGTCTGTGTACTCTTGCTTGGTTGTCGTTCTGCGTGACCTGAAAATCGGTTTAACTAGGACAATTTTGGCATATTCATTTAGGCGTTTACCATAGTATTACATGCTTTTCTATGGCCACCATCTTGAATTTCAAGATGGTTGCCTATGTAATGATCCACAATAGGAAACAGCTGTACTGGAAAGCTGGAAAGGACACCACAAGCATGTGCATTACTGAAAATTTGATGCTCCTAGAGTAATTGCAACTTGAGATATGGGTAAAAATGCTATGGCAGCCATTTTGAATTTATGGCTTATAGAGCCATTTCGGAGAATGAATTGACATCAAGATGCTTCTACAATGCTCACTATATGAGATATGGTTCAAAATACTGTTTGCTATGATGGTCATTTTGAAATTCAAGATGGCAGCTTACAAATTGTATGAAAACAATCCACAATATCAGAAAAAGATATATCAGAGTGTCTGACATCACAACCATGCATTTTGCACCAAAATTTGAAGCTTTTACAATGCTCACCTAATGAGATATGGATAAAAATACAGTTTTCTATGCCGGCCATTTTGACATTCAAAATGGCGGCTGAAGACGTGGTCAGAAAAATGGAAACAAAGTTTCTTTTGAATTCAGCACCCCAAAATTGACAAAGTTAGCCCCCCCCCCCCCAAAAAAAAAAAAGAAATCAATTCTGTCACACAAAAAAAAAAAACTCACGGGATTACAAAGTAGCCTCTACTATAGGTTTTCCCGGTCAATTTCATACTTTTGTCATTCAAGTTCCTATTCCGAGCATTCGATTTCAGGCATTCCACGCTCGCAGCACTGAAGCAGCAATCAAATTCAAAATCCGATCATTCGAATTCACTATCCGAGCATTCAAATTCACTCTCGGAGCATTCAAATTCACTCTCGGAGCATTCAAATTCACTATCGGAACATTCAAATTCACTATCGGAGCATTCAAATTCACTATCGGAGCATTCAAATTTATGAGAGGAGCACGCATTTCATCAAAGAGCATTCAAATTCATGTCAAGCTGGGGACGGAATCTCGTCGGTCATTCAAATTCGTGAATAGGCAACCATGTTCCAAATAACTGCATTCAATTTAAAAGAAGTCCTGACTTTAGTTAGTTTGGGGCCGTGTATGCATGTGTTTCTCACTTGGCTTTGAATATATTGGGATTTATGATGATTATTTATTTTGCAGTAGAGGTCCACCTGTTAATTGACAATTTTGATTCGCGCTAAGCAAATAGGAATATACAGGCACATTTCCCTGGGATTGGACATAAAATGGAGGTCCCACGTGTAAAAGAGTCACAACTCATGCATGTAAAAGATCCCACTTCATTTATTCATCGCAAAGAGCAAAACATCTAACTGGACCCCATATGGAAGACCAGCTTTTGCAGCTGAATATGGGTTATCCAGCCATCTTCTTTGATAGAAAATTAAACAAGCAAACAAAAATTAGGCACTGTATAGGCCTACAGACGAGCATGATACGGAGAGTTGGTTGACACTTTCGAGGAAAAAAAAAACAATTTCGACTATATTGAAACTGATACATGAGCATTTTATACGTGTTGTCTGTTGTGTATGTATTGCTGTCTTATTGATTTAATTTTGCGGGACTATGTGAGATCATTGTGTGTCAGTTTGTCTTAAATTGATGAATTGTCATTATATGGTTGGTGTTGGGGCGTTGTCAGCATGCAGTATCATCAAGAAATATGATTACTAGTCGTTGTGTTGTTTGGATGCACTGCTGATTGGACATTGCAATTTGAAATTCATTGAGATGAAAAACAAAGAATACATGAACAGAGAACAATGTAGAACATGTAAACAATCCTAATTACACTATATTATGCAAGCATTCATTGGTTGTGTTGGCCCTTTTTTATTTATTAAAAGTCTCCTTCATTTTCCTCGTTAAATTGATTGCACGAAGTAGGAACTTGATCGCCTAAAAATGAATTTGAACGCTCCAAACAAGCTCATTGGGACTATCACGTGACTATCGTATGAATTTGAATGCACGAGTAGGAAAGTCGGTGCTCGCATTTTGAAATTGAATGCCCAATCGTGAATTTGATTTCACGAAAACGAAATAGAACGCTCATAAATGAAATTGATCGCTCGGATTCTGAATTTGAATGCCCCAATATTTTCGCGTGCGTGCGCTGCGTGAATTTGAATGCACATTAATGAATTTGAGTGACAAAAGTATGAAATTGACCGGGAAAACCTATAATATAAATATGAAAACGATAGATGAGTTATGAAACATGAATATAGGATACATAAAAAAGAAATTACGAAAATGAATGAGAAATGAAATAAAGAAAAAAAAACAAAATAACGTATTAGGAAGTATTAATGAGAAAGGGGTAATGAATGACATTACTAATTTTGATATTCATAATGATGTCAGGAGTTTCACTCATTTAAATAAACAACGTCATAGGTTGCATTGAGGTGATATCGGTGCACCGCACCCCCTGGGTGTGGCACACTCTAGCTCTGCACCCACCCCCTGGGTGTGGCACACTCTAGCTTTGCACCCCACCCCCTGTGTCCCCCTGGGTGTAGCACACTCTAGCTCTGCACCCCACCCCCTGGGTCCCCCTGGGTGTGGCACACTCTAGCTCTGCACCCCACCCCCTGGGTCCCCCTGGGTGTGGCACACTCTAGCTCTGCACCCCACCCCCTGGGTCCCCCTGGGTGTGGCACACTCTAGCTCTGCACCCCACCCCCTGGGGGTGTCATGCTCTAGCTCTGCACCCCACCCCCTGGGGGTTGCACGCTCCAGCTCTGCACCCCACCAGCTGGGGGTGGCACGATCTAGCTCTGCACCAGCATTGCGCCCCACGCCCTGGGGGTGGCACACTCTAGCCCGCTCTATCTCTGTTTGACACTTCGGAAAGAAAGGGAGGTGTGGGTACTCACAAAAATTGCTTTGTTATTATCTTTATTATGGGCAGTGTGTATTCTGTCATTGTACGTCGTACATTCTCTGTTTTTGGTTTGTAGAATTTGTATCAGCTGTATTGTATCTTGTGCAATCAGGAGTGGAATGACTCAATCAAAGCATATGAGAGAGCAAAAAGCACAATCAACCATGTGCCGTGCTCTCTTTGTAAATAAATGGCCTGGAAAAGAGTTTGTATATCCATTATGACAGCTTTCCAAAGACCAATTCAAAGAGAAATGGGGCCTAGGAACACAAGATGTAGCTCAGGAAATATATATGTACACCTTTTTTGTCGTTGTATTTGTAACAATGTACAATATGAGTCCAGTTTGTATGTAATTTGGTTGTCTTGCACAGCCCAAAGCAAAAAGAAATGCTCCCCGAATGCAAGAGTTGGCAGAGAAAAAGTATACACACTTTTGTGATTGTTTAATAATTGTTACATGAAATGTATTTTTTTATGTTTGGGGAAACAGAGACCCGAAGAGGTATGAGGTGATAGACTGGTGTCCCAGGAATCTGGTCCAGGTCAATATAGACCGATAGACCAGCCAACGATGTGCTCCAAGCTGGCTGATGATGGCGTCCCACTGGACAATGCTGGACTGCCAACCTCCTCCAGAACAACTATAGCAAGACGGCTGAGTTCATCCTCAACGTCATGTCCTTATGAGTGTTGTTTTTCTTGTGTTAAAGGGATTGTACAGTTATGGTTGAGACCTAATTTCAGGTTTCTAACATATTTCGGTGAAATAATGAGAAACCTCTTATAAAATGTGAAAGAGCATGTAATTCTATGAGGAATTCAACGTTTATTTGATGAAAATTGGTTTTGAAATGGCTGAGATATCAAAAAAGAGCGATTCTAATAAAGTGTGTGACCCACACTTTATTACGATCGCTTTGTTTCACTTTGTTTTTTGATGTTTCAGTCATTCCAAACCCGATTTTCGTCAAATAAACTTTGAATTCCTTTTAAAATGGTATGTTCTGTACTATATCATAAGCATATTCTTTGTATCTCGCAAAAAGTTAAAAACCCAATTCTCATCTCCACCAAAACTGTACTATCCCTTTAAAGTTTTCCTGGAAAGAAAGAAGAGAATAACTCGTTAAACTGTCAGTGAGAAACATAAAGCAGTACATATATTCATACAAAGAGAGATAGATGAAAAGATATATGCAGAATGGTTGAATTCATGATTGAGAAGCACATTGATTGAATGAGAATCACACGTACGGTTGTATCATCTCAGGGGCGTCACCAGCTTTTTTTCAAGGGGGGTGCGTTTTGACACTAAAATGTAACGATATTTTTTGGACAGACATTTGGAATATGATAGGAAGCTCTCAATCCCTAGACTTTTACTGTTTTTTGAGGGAAACCAAGCGGGGAAAGGGCACCGGCGTAGCTAGGATTTTATCTTTGGGGGGGGGGGGGGGGATGTAGAAGTACCTGTTGTCCCCCCCCCCCTCCTCCCACTCTTAGAACTGAAATTGCATTTTGATGTTGTAAATGGTGCAATTTGATGCATGTTTTGCTTGTTTTATCGACTTGAAACAGTCCCACTTGTTTAAGGTAGCAGTAAATTTTGATGTAGATTATTAATGAACAATTTGCCCGTAAAATAGTATCATCCAAATAAACTTCCTGTTTTAATATTTACACTAAATATCATGAACGCGGCCAAGCAAGAGCGATAAGAGTGAGCGAGTGGGAGGATGTGGGTGTCCCCCTCCCACGGTGAGCACTTTTTGCATTTTGATGTTGTAAATAGTAAATAATTTGATGCAAGTTTTTTGCATGTTTTATCGACTTGAAACAGTCATTTTTTTTTTTTTTTTTTAATGCTTTGGAAATTAAGGGGGGGGGGCCGCCGGGTGCAACTGCTGGTAATTACTGGCAGCAACATCGGGTGAATGGCATAACAATTAAATGCGAGCGAGCGAAGAGAGCGAGCTTGAAAAGTTTGACATTTTACAGTCCCAAAACTGCCATTTGGAGACATATTTTTTTCGCTTTGGAAATAAAGGGGGGCGCACCGGGCGCAACTGCCGGCAATAACTGGCAGCAACATCAGGAGAATGACATAACAATTAAATGCGAGCGAGCGTAGCGAGCGAGCTGGAAAATTTTGACACATCACAGTAAAAAAAAACTGCCGTTTTTAGCTGTATATTTTCGCTTTGGAATTTAAGGGGGGGGGGGCGCATCGACCGCAACTGCTGGCAATTACTGGCAGCAATATCAGGAGAGCATAACGATTATTATTAATGCGAGCGAGCGAGCTTGAAAATCTTACATTTCACAGTCCAAAAACTGCCGTTCTTAGCCATATCTTTTCGCTTTGGAAATTAAGGGGCGCGCACCGGGCGCAACTCCCGGCAATTACTGGCAGCAACATCAGGTGAATTGCATAACGATTAAATGCGAGCGAGCGAAGAGAGCGAGCTTGAAAATTTTGACATTTTACAGTAAAAAAAAAAATGCCGTTTGTAGCTATATTTTTTCGCTTTGGAAATTAAGGGGGGGGGGGCGCACCGGGCGCAACTGCTGACAATTACTGCCAGTAACATCAGAAGAATTGCATAAAGATTTTAAATGCGAGCGAGCTCGAAAATTTTGACATTTTACAGTCCAAAAACTGCCGTTTGAAGCTATGTCTTTTTTTGCTTTCGAAATTAAGGGGGGGAGCACCGGGCGCAACTGCTGGCAATTACTGGCAGCAATATCAGGAGAATTTAAATGCGAGAGCGGTAGCGAGCGAGCTTGAAAATTGTGTTATTTTACAGTCCCCAAACTGCCGTTTGTAGTTATATTTTTTTGCTTTGGAAATTGAGGGGGGGGGGGGCGCACCGGGTGCAACTGCCGGCAATTACTGGCAGCAACTTCAATGGCATTATACGACTAAATGCGAGCGAGCGGACAAAAACTGCCATTTGAAGCTATATTTTTTCGCTTTGGAAATTGTGAGGGGGGGGGAACGCCCGGTGCCCCCCCCCCCCCCCCCCTGGATCCGCCACTGGTAGTCAAGGGTGTCGGTTTATGTTCGTGACTGGGGGAGGTATAACCAGCGAGGTGGCGTCGAAGTGACCAAGCGGGGGAAGGATGTCCAAAATCTGCACTTTAGAGCATCCCCTAATTGTGAGTGTTTGTTTGTGTGTGTGTATTATATACATGGAAAAGTTAGGAATTAACCCATAAAGGTCAAGTCTTTTTATTGGCAATGCAAGACATTTTTATATAGACTATAGTATATATGTAAAGCAACACTGCAAAATCAATGATCTAGCTTTGATATAACGAAGCGTAAGGTACAAAGGTGTAAATTCTACATCACATTGTGCAACATTGTAGCGACTCTTTTTGCCGTTCGGATATTCTGAGTACACACTGCGCACATACTGCTTTTATGCAGGATGCCAACCAGGGTCCCATTGCATAAAACTTTTTTAGCAACCTTAGAAAATTCAGGTTGGGATTTGCCCAACCTGAATTTTTTAAGGTTGCTAACCTAAGAATGTAAAAAATCCGTTGCATAAAAACTCTGGTTGGGAGCTTCCAACCGGAATTTTGTGATTTCAACCGGAAAAAAAATCTGGTTGGAGTTTTATGCAACGGGCCCCAGGAATCACGCTGAATCACAATCTTTTGTCGGCTCCGGGCTTTTTGAACAATGTTTCACACTATACACCTATTTCATGGTTAAAAGAAATCATAGAAGATTTTCTTACCTTAGATGATTTTCTTACCCCCCCCCCTCCCCCCCTCCCCCCCCCCCCCTCCCCCGTAGTTACGCCACTGCATTTGGGTGAAATAATTGGACAGATTTCTAACAAAAAAGCAAGAAAATCTTTTCATCGCGGGAATTATGAGCATGTGGGGTGGGGCAAATGGTGCAATTGCCTTCCAATATTTCTTATGGGGGCAACATTTTTTTTTCTTTCAAAAGCAAGAAAATCTTCTCATTTCGGGAATTATTAATTATGGGGGGGGGTGCGAAATTATAATAATTATGCTTGCCCCTCCAATATTTTTATGGGGGCAACTTTTTTTTCTGTCAAATAAAAGGTAAGAAAATCTTCTCGTCTCTGGAATTATGGAGGGGCTCGAGGGGGGGGGGGCAAAATGATATGCTTGCCCCTCCATTCTTTTTTTTTATGAGGCTAATTTAGGGCTCGCTCTTGGGCTGGCAATATGGATTGGTCAGAAGTAACCTACATAGACCCTACATACTTGTAAGTAGCACACGTACATGCAAACGTGTACGTGTTCCGTACCGTACGGATGTACAGTACGGTCGATACATAGTAAACACTGTATAGAATACTAGTAGATATGTATAAAATCAGTGCTGCCAGAACTAGGGGTGCGAATTGTTTTTGCCCACGATTTTTTTAATGTCCCTGGTGCAAAATTAAAAATAAAATAGAAAAGAATAATTATTTAGCGTCCGGCGTTGAGGTCGCTTGCAGACTGAAGCTTTTTTTTTAAAGAATCTGAAGGGGGTGCATTCGCACCCAACGCACCCCCCCCTCTGGTGACGCCCATGCATCTCTTTCAAAATGGAAGAGATAACAATATTTTAGCTTTCACACAATATACAGTGCATTTCAATGTGTTAAAGAAGGCAACATTTTTGCTACAGGGTTGACTTTTGCGAATTATTGAGAAAATAAAAGCACATCGAAATATATTACATAATATGGTATCTGAAGTAGCTGACTCTTTTAGGTCAATTTCTCTAGTTTGAGGGCAAGTGGTAATGCAGAGTATACTCCCATCTTTGAAATATAAGACATAACGACAATGATGATCATGATGACGCCAATGAGGATGATATCTATGATGATGATCACAATGACGACGATGACGACGATGATGACGATGATGGCGAAGATCACAAAGATGATGAAGACAACGTTGATGACGATGATGATTACAAAGATGATGATGTCGATGTCGACCACGAAGACAATGATGATTAAGAAGATGATGATGTCGGTGTCGACCACAAAGATGATGATTACGAAGACGATGTCGATGTCGACCACAAAGATGATGATTACGAAGACGATGTCGATGTCGACCACGAAGACGACGTCGATGACGATGATGATTAAGAAGATGATTATGTCGATGCCGACCACGAAGGCGATGTCGATGACGATAATGATCACGAAGGCGATAATAGTGATGACAATGACGATGTCGATAATCACGAAGACGACGTCAATGACCATGAAGACAATAATGATGATGAAGACGTCGATAACGACGATGATTATGAAGATGAAAACGAGGTCAATGTGGATAGTGCTTACGAAGATGACAACGTCGTTGGCGATCACAAAGGCAATAGTGGCAGTGACGACGATAATGACGATCACGATTACGCCATCGTTGACAATCACGATGACGACGACAACGTCGACGACGATCACAATAACGACAACGATCACGATGACGGGGTTGACGACGATCGCGGGCACACTCTAGCTCTGCACCCCACCCCCTGGGTGTGGCACACTCTAGCTCTGCACCCCACCCCCTGGGTGTGGCACACTCTAGCTCTGCACCCCACCCCCTGGGTGTGGCACACTCTAGCTCTGCACCCCACCCCCTGGGTGTGGCACACTCTAGCTCTGCACCCCACCCCCTGGGTGTGGCACACTCTAGCTCTGCACCCCACCCCTAACAAAAAAGTCCTGTGGTACTCCCTGTGGTACTTGTCGGTACCACACAATGTACCACACACTTGTAATGTTACCACAGGAACTGTGTGGTACTGTACCACAGGCTTGCAGGGTACTCCCTGTAGTACTTGTCAGTACCACACAATGTACCACATAAATAAATGTTACCACAGGAACTGTGTGGTACTGTTTTACAGGCTCATGTGGTACTCCCTGTGGTACTGGTTGGTACCACACAATGTACCACACAAATATATGTTAACACAGGAACTGTGTGGTACTGTGTCACAGGCTCGTGTGGTACTCTGGGATGTACCACAGGGCAGTACCACAGGACATTACCACAGGAAAGTTCCACAGGACAGTACCACAAGACAGTATACACACAAATTGTCCTGTGGTATTTTGGGAAGTATACCACACAGCAGTACCACAGGACAGTACCACATGAATTGTCCTGTGGTATTTTGGGACGTACCACAGGAGAGTACAACAGGAAAGTACCACAGGATAGTACCACAGGACAGTACCACACGAATTGTTCTGTGGTATTTTAGGACGTACCACAGGACAGTACCACAGGGCAGTTCCACAGGACAGTACCACAGGAAAGTACCACAGGATAGTACCACAGGACAGTACCACAGGAATTGTCCTGTGGTATTTTGGGACGTACCACAGGACAGTACCACAGGATAGTACCACAGGACAGTACCTCACGACTTCTCCTGTGGTATTTTGGGACGTACCACAGGGCAGTACGAGGGCAGTACCACAGGACAGTACCACAGGACAGTACCACAGGATAGTACCACAGGACAGTACCACACGACTTGTCCTGTGGTATTTTGGGACGTACCACAGGGCAGTACCACAGGACAGTACCACAGGAAAGTACCACAGGATAGTACCACAGGACAGTACCACACGACTCGTCCTGTGGTATTTTGGGACGTACCACAGGACAGTACCACAGGGCAGTACCACAGGAAAGTACCACAGGGCAGTACCACAGGAAAGTACCACAGGACAGTACCACAGGACAGTATCACAGGATATTACCACAGGACAGTACCTCACGACTTGTCCTGTGGTATTTTGGGACGTACCACAGGACAGTACCACAGGGCAGTACCACAGGACAATACCACAGGGCAGTACCACAGGACAGTACCACAGGAAAGTACCACAGGATAGTACCACAGGACAGTACCACACGACTTGTCCTGTGGTATTTTGGGACGTACCACAGGGCAGTACCACAGGACAGTACCACAGGATAGTACCACAGGACAGTACCACACGACTTGTCCTGTGGTATTTTGGGACGTACCACAGGACAGTACCTCAGGATAGTACCACAGGACAGTACCACACGACTTGTCCTGTGGTATTTTGGGACGTACCACAGGACAGTACCACAGGGCAGTACCACAGGAAAGTACCACAGGATAGTACCACAGGACAGTACCACATGACTTGTCCTGTGGTATTTTGGGACGTACCACAGGACAGTACCACACGAATTGTCCTGTGGAATTTTGGGACGTACCACAGGACAGTACGACAGGAATTCCTGTGGTAATTTTCGATGTATACCACAGGAGAGTACCACAGGAACTGTCCAAAATCCCACATGAAAATCATAATATGGTGCTATTCCACACAGAAGTACCACACAGCAAATTAAATTCGTAAGTACCACAGAAAAATGCTACAGGATATTCTTTTTTTTTTTTCTTAACATTTTATACCAGAGGACTATCACATCAGGAGAATATCAAACAGCAGTACCACACAGGAGTACCACACAGGAAAATTGTAAGGCAGAATCAACTGAAATTTATAACAAAAATACAAACAAAAAAGCACATATTAATATTCCTCAATTAATTGATAGATGAGTTATGCTGTGAATTATAACGATTGATTTGCCATTACTTATCCTGTCCTATACTCCTACAGTATTACCTATTTAGTGAAAGTGCTGATGTAAAGCATGAGAAATTTCATAAGGATTTCTGTGGTACTCCTGTGGTACTCCTGTGGTACTCCTGTGGTACAAATTTTTACAAAGCTCATGAATATTCATAAAAAGCACTCTAGATTTTAGAAAATACATATATGACTTAAAAAGTCAAAGTATTAATGATGGAACTTACTTTGAACTTTATGAAAGATTGTCTAATTATGTTATGTTATTCCCAATATCATAGATATTGTTATGAAAGTGTAATTTCATATCTTGATAATAAAGTATAATCGAGTTAGTAACCATGCCTTAATGCTTTACGGATAGACGGCCATATATATATGTACTGATAGGGTCGATGGCTACCTAGGAATAGAATATGACTATATAGATCTATTATAGGACCAGATTGGCACTTGGCCATTAGACTCTCGTTTGAGGTTATATGTTAGGAGTAGGACAGGTTATTAAGTAGGGCCATGTTTGTCCTAAAATCCATCACTCACCTATCAGGAATATTCCTTGAAATGTGGCTAAAAGTCTCCCAGATTTTTTTTTTTCGATCTATCCTGTGTGGTACTCTCCTGTGGTACCATGGAAATGCTGTGTGGTACTGCCCTGTGGTAATGCTGTGTGGTAATGATCGACCTGTGGTACTGTCCTGTGGTACTGTCCCAAAATACCACAGGACAGTTCCTGTGGTACTGTTCTGTGGTACTAGTCCTGTGGTACTGCCCTGTGGTACGTCCCAAAATACCACAGGAATTCCTGTGGTACTGTCCTGTGGTACTGTTCTGTGGTACCGGTCCTGTGGTACTTTCCTGTGGTACTGCCCTGTGGTACGTCCCAAAATACCACAGGAATTCCTGTGGTACTGTCCTGTGGTATGTCCCAAAATACCACAGGACAATTCCTGTGGTACTGTCCTGTGGTACTGTCCTGTGGTACTTTCCTGTGGTACTGTCCTGTGGTACCGTCCTGTGGTAATTACCACAGGAGTACCACAGGACTTTTTCGTAAGGGTGTAATTGAAAACAAAAGAAAAATCTGCCTTGTTCTGTACACTGAAAGACGATAAGTACTAAAACATGCATGTAGAGGTAGCACTTGTAAATGATGGTACAAATTGAAGTAGGCCTTCGAGTGGTATTATGTATTACATATAAAGGTATTACAATCTTTCAGCTTAATTGTTATTCCTTCTGAATTGCTGAAGCACCGTATGATTACACACTGTCTTCATTTGTAATAGCCCTAATTCATTTTCACGAAGTCATGATTGGCACGACGTACAGCTATCAAAATTAGTATGAAAAGATTGTAATAGAAGCCGTGCAGTGTGACATGCTGTTCCTAAGCCGTTTTGTTCACGCCATCATGCGTGAACGCCTTCTCTGCTGTTTTATATTGAAAACAGATTGAACGTAGCATTTTATCACCTAAATTGTTACGCTAATTTCCACCACCATGGATCTAAATGACGAGATGTGATATATTCAGTTCTACCAAAATCGATTTTTTTTTCTCTCCCTCTCGTCACTGTAATGATGTGTTGACGAGTTCTACCAAAAGGTTGCGTGAGTGGTAATCTTGGTGCTTTCAATACATTGGCACTTTTGTACCAATCGCTTGCCATGGCGTATTGTTCCGTATCGAGACAAAATGTATTGATGGAAGATTACGTGTTGTTGCTGATTTGAAAGGCGTTGATCAGCTATAAGGAAGTTTTCGCTACACGAAGGACAGACCGAGAGTACGCGGAAGCAATCAACTGTGAAAGTACCCGTACTCGGACTCCCGTCACCATAGCAGTTTCGCTTTCCTGTACAGGACGAGGCGTGGGGACAAGATCGCTGATTGGCTGGCTGGCTGACTGGCTCACTCATGCCCAGCGTCGGGACCGAACGCTATTTCGGCTGAATCCCGCGCACCAGTGTTCCCCACGGGACGTTTCTCGGATTTGATCATGCGCAGATGCAAATTTGCACATGGTATGCTCAAATCCCGGCCGCGTCGTGCTTGCGAAAACTCCCTATTGAATAGGCGGCATGTATCTTTGCAAAGTTTAATAGCATAGTTTGAAATCAGTAGCATATAATGAACTGAAGGGTACGCCTTTTTCAAAGCCAGGAGAAAGGGCTTCAAGGAAAAAATTGTCTGTATTGTGGACATGTTTCTCTGAGATCAACGACGTGCCCATAATGAACTACACAACTTCGCCAAACAAGAGAAATTACGAAAGCTGGATGTCAATATAATAGTTGGTTTTCAGTTGAGTTCAAAACAAATGAAAAATAATATGCATACCATGGGCAGTATCTTCTAATGCGTCATCACTTTTTAACCGTTGAGAAATATGTCACAACGAAAGTACAATGTACAAGTCAAGACGAAAATCGTCGTGCACATGGCAGATTGTCGTTAGCGCGCTTCCCTGCGCCTGGCAGATTGTCGTTACAGTGTGGGAGTGCGCATGGCAGATTGTCGTTAGGGTGTGGGAGTGCGCATAGGGTTAACAACATTCTGCCATGCGCACGGAAGTGCTCTAACAACAATCTGCCATGCGCACGGAAGCGCGCTAACGACAATCTGCCATGCGCACGACGAAAATGTAGATTTGCAGCAAAATTTATCCTAAGAATTCACAGGATAAAAAAATGAAATGAAGGAATGTCAGGACAATACAGAAACTTTAACGAATGCAAGTAAACATGAAACAAATTATACTTCGAGAGTGTAACGATATATCAAAGAATCACAAGCAATAAACACGTCTTAACGATTATCTGGTCACTTAAATACACCCCACATAATCACACAATCTGACAAGGGCAGACGAGGTTGTATTTGGCCTGGGGAAGGGAATTATGATAAAAGTGTAATTCACAAGATTCCAATGTTTTTCTTCAAAATATTCATTTATCCATTCCTTTGTAACTGACCTACGTTGTGTCGACCTCTTTCCAGGAAGAGGCGATTCTATTTCTTGTTTGCTTATGTTTGTTTGTTTGTGTGTGTGTGTGTGTGTGTGTGTGTGTGTGTGTGTTTGTTTGTGCGTGTGTGCGTGTGTGTGTGAGTGCATATTTATGCTCTTTTTCGTTTTGTTAGCAGAGTAACAAATAGTGACGTTCCCTCAATCCTCTGCCTTTTCGTGTTCGTGACATCTTTCCCCGATTGAGTCAAAACAATATTCTTGATCAGCACATTTATCTTTATGTAAACCATTATTTTCTGTTGAAAATGGATAACTTTTGAACGAATTGTTCGCTTTTTCTCAAGCTTTAAAATAGTCTGCTTTTCTACAGTCACTGCAGTCATAGGTAACCATGGTGTCTATAATAGCTGGAGTACAAATTTTGGAGGAACGGCTAGAATGAACTGACGGATTGACATTCCATGGGACCATATAAAAAACAAAAATTTAATGCAATTTAGCAGGTCACCAAATCAACAGCTGCAGAATGGATGAAGTTGGATATTTATGACTGGATTGAAGGCAGCAACATGAATTTACAGAACGTCATTTTCTGTTTCGAGAAAAAAAACAAGATACTTTATTACTTTAGATGTGTATCTGTGTGTGTGTGTGTGTGTGAGTGTGTGTGTGTGTGTGTGTGTGTGCCCGCGTGCTTGGGTAACTGCAAATTGATAAATCTTTTTTGTTTCATTATTTTGTATGAGGTTTTCAGGGATATTGCCCCATGTGCCCCAAACACACACACACACACACACACGCATTGTAACAAGTTATAATGAAAAACATGTTATGTTATGTTATGTTAATAACAAGTACAGTATGATACTATTTAAAGGCAACCTATTAAAGCTCATCCAGCGTTAATTCTTCAGTTGTTTGGATGGCGGCAGTATCAAAAATAGATTACAAACCGTAGCCCCCCCCCCCCCCCCCCCCCCAACCAAAAAATACAACGTCACCTTCCGCAACGATAAAAGACAGGGAATTAATCCGATCAGGGTATGAAACTTTAACTCATTTATTGAACTTACTTCTCTA